>NC_051319.1:55464629-55772111 GCF_015220235.1 Choloepus didactylus | reverse complement strand
CCTAAGCCTGCCTTTGTTTGAAAGCTATAAAACACTGAAAGTTTCTCCAATTCAGGGAGAGATTTATGTCCCATAGGCCCTCTGATCTATCTCCTTATTTTGTGCTTATAGCAATACATTTTTTTTTCTTCTCAAAATCCTGGTATCCACTGATTAAATCTGTGAACATCAGGCAAGGACTCACTTTTGAGCTATAACAAAAGTGATTTGACCCAATAACAAGGGGGAAGAAGGTCTTCAAGGAAGTGTCGAAGGAAGTGGCTGGGAGCTCCTGCATGGGGATGGCATAGGTAGGTGTGTGAGAAGCCAGCTTTGAAGTAGAGCCTGGAACCTGGAGCAGGTTGTAAAGAGACCGAAGGAATGAAGTTTGTGAAAGCAAAGCTTGTTTCCCAGGCTCTGTAAGATCATGCTGGGTGTTTAGAGCTTGATCAATTGGGGCCTTTGGAGAAGTGTCTGAGGCATTCTCCTGAGGCCTGGGAGAGGGTGGTGGGAGTGCCCTAAACCCATGTTGGGGTGGCAATAGGGATTCCCTGTTCTGTGTAGGGAAATAGATAGACTGTTGGGTTAGAAGTTAGCTGACTCCTCTCTCTCCGTTGAAGCTTGGCTCCTAGACTTTGGGTGGGGTCTCATATGTTTATAACGGGCAAGAAACTGGCCCCATCTAACATTGGTCTGTGTGGTGATGGAAAACTCAGGACCAGAGTTCCTCACTTATGGTGTGGCTCATCAGGCTGTAATCCAACTTGATAATTCATTCTCTTAACACTGGTGGGGCAATCTGCCAGCCAAAAAACCATGTATCACTGGACTTGGACTAAAAACCTCCATAGCAATCCTGGATTTTCTGTCCAACATGTCCTGCTGAGCAGAAACTAACTTGATGGGAAGGGAACATGTCTGCCAACTAAGTCACTGGAGGACAAGGACCTGTAAGGCAGTGGCTCTCAAACTGAGTGGACATAAGAATTACCTCTAGGCTTTGTTTAAAATGCAGGCTGTAGTGCATCACATTAAAACTAGTGAATCTGAATCTCTGAAAGCATGTCCCATTTTTAATCTTCATTTTTAACACATTCCTAGGTGGTTCTTAGGCTTGAGACATATGGACCATAGTCTAAGAAAGAGTAATGTAGAGGCCTGTTCTGCAGCAGCAAGTAGAGGTGGATTCTTTCATCTTAAATGTGATTGGGTGAAATCTGCCCTGATTAGCCTCACTCATGGAGGCCCAGTTATGGTTGTAATGGAATGTGAGAGATGTGGTCAGTTGCACTGTGATTAAAATGAGATATGTTGGATACACGTAGAGGCTAGATAATTTCCTGACTCATCAGGCAGACTGGCGCTGAGGCCAAGAAATTACTGGTGAGGTTGGCACTATCTTGGTTGGTTGGATGGACACCTGCAACAGGCATGAGCGTCAGTCAGGGTCATGGATGCAGGATAGGACAGGAAGAAGACTGAGACTGAAAAGGTGCAGTCAGTCATCGACACTTAGGGGTCATTTCCAGCTGCTTTTGGTGTATTGACAGGAATCTGCTGCTGATAGTGGCCTCGTGTCTAGGGTGACTCTGGCCTCTTTCTTCTGTCCCTCTCCTGGTAAACTCTTTTAAGCCATAAAGGATCCTTTCCCTTAAAACAGAGCTTCGGCACCCAAATTACCAATTACATCCTCATCCCTCCTAAAACTTGTGCTTCTGTGTCAAAGTGGCTGAACAATCTTTGGGTGGGCCAGGGTGGGATGTGAGCAGGGAGGCTAATGGGTGGAAACTGATTCCTATGACGCTTCAGAAACTTTCTCATCCATTACTCCTTGATAGCTTGAGTGAGGGCCCTGGCTTTGACAATTGCAGGAACTCAGACAACAAACAAAAGAAACAGATACTTAACAGCCACACAAAATTTCTAGTTTGTGATGATGTGATGACCAAAGTGATAGCACCACTTGCATAGCAAACAGGGAGTCTGTGTCAAGAAGAAAATGATCAGAATTGGGTGACAAAGTTGCTGCCTCCTCATCATGTATCGTTCAGGGAAGTAAGGAGAGACTAGATCAAAGTATACAAGGAAACCTGGAAATCTCCCTGCTAAAAGAATCGTGTCCTGCATATTTCTGTGATTTTAAGATTCATTTGGGTAAACAAGTTTCCTTTTTAAAATACCAGTACTCCAAGGAAGTATTCTTGCTTTAAGTATATTCCTTTAATTGGGTGGCTCTCCTGAAACCTCTAAGAAAGGTGTATCTGGTTGAGCTGCAGAAATAGGCAATGTGTATTATCATGTACTTTGACAGACAGGATAGGGAACTTTGTATATTCAGAAGGCAACCTAGGGTATCACCTTATACCTGGCAGGGAAAGGAAGAGCTACCCCAAGGTGTTTTTTTCAGCCCCCTGACTTCTGGACAGCAGTTCCCTTCCTCACTACCGAATTTTGGCTTAGCCCATTACCGCTAATTCTTCAAGATCCACTTTAGCCATCACCTCCTTCCCAGACTTACCCAAGCAGAATCAGCAGCTCTGTCCTTTGGTCTCTTATGATTATTTATGTACACATTTTACTCTGATCTGTTGATAGCTACATCTTTCCCACAAACTATGACTTCCTAGAAAGCAGACATCATATCATATCCATCTTTGTATCCTGAGCATCTGGTACAGTACAGAATAGGATTCACTATCCATTGACACAATGAATAAATTTATGACAATTAAGATACTTCACCTTGGCTAAGCAAATTATGAGTGTTAATAAAATGGACATATATCAAAAGCATTTCTAAACAGTGTGAGGAGCATACACATTGCTATGCTATTTCTGTGTAACTTTTATATTCATTAAAGTAGGTTCCTTTAATACTTTCGTAAATCAAACTGTTGCCCAGTTAGTTGCTCAATTGTAGAGGTATTTTTTTCTTCATCCTGTCTTTTGCCCAAATTAATCAAATTAACAAAGTTTACTAAAGCTATGCAAGCAAACTGATTCATTGAGGCTTCTGATTTAGGCAGAGACCAGCGGGGAAAAAAATATGTGAAAATCCCCAGAAGGAATAACATACCAGGAATACTCTACTAATTACAGGGGATCACACGGACCAAAAAATCACAAGGGTGGCCAGGCAAATTTAGGGAAATTTGATATACCATTTTACACATACCACACTAGCAAGAATTTTTAAAAATTGTCCCAGTAGGGATAAGGTTCAGTAAATTCAGTACACCCCCTCGCTGTTGTATATGGCAGATTAGTCTAACTTTTTGGGAAAGCAGTGTGACAATATGTATGAGAAGCCAGAAAGGTGTTCCATAATCCCAATCCTGGAAATTTATCTTAATGTAATAAGTGAAAATAAAAAAAAAATTATACAATTTATATACCCTCTCTGCTGGCCCATTTCCTCCCCACCACCTTTTAAGGTTTGGGATGGTGTTTCCTCTGGGCTTACGCTGTTTGGGGGAGGGGGCTTGCAGTGAGTTGCTCTCACAGGGAGCCAAAAAAGGCAGAGGTGAAGCCTCAGACGTGGCAAGGCTGATGAGTCAGGGCTCTGATGCAAAGTTCCCCTCCCTCAGGGGTTGACTGAGCAAAAGTCTTAGCTCCTCCTAGTGGTTCCTCTTTTTGTATTGCCATCCCCTGGGCACTTACTCCAAAGAGCAATTCAGAAGTTCTTTCTGCTCCCTTCTCCCCTTTCCAGTCCTCTGGCTCCCACCTAAACCATCTGCAGACTCCTTGAAACTTGAGCTCATGGTTGTTCTTGTTATACTCACAAAAGCGACATTCTGAAGCTTTCAGGAAGACAGTAATTGCTGATTAAACAAGAGTCCAAAGCCTTAGCCACTGAACCAAACCAAACACAAAGCAAAAATCTTATCTTCCCCATTCATAGAGGGTAGGGAAGAGCTGAGTGTTTAGAAACACAATGTAAGAACTTTCAGGCAAATAGAAAAAGGGAAATTTAGTTGAGTTTTTATATTTAACAACTAAGGGAAAAAAAAGATGGTAAGTACAAACATTGCCATGATTTTTGAAAAATGGAAACTACCTCCAACAAGAGATTGAGGATAAATCAGTGGTCTTTAAACATTTTTCCTCACAACCATGAAAAACTATATATTCTCTTGCATATTTTTAGGTTGACATCTAAAATTTTTCATTGTGAATTTAAGTGGTTGTAAAGGTTGCAATTTCCTGCATACTGTAAAAATTGGCATTTTAAAATAAGTCACTCTTAAATGAATCCAATGAAATGTAAATACCATAGTAATTATGTCTGTCTCCAACCACTTAAAAAAGACATGAACAAACTCCTATTTACTTATAGGATATTTTACATGATTTATTCTTCTCTTCACATCTAAAATTCCATTCCATATCCCCCACCCCTCTGGAGAAATCCCAATTTAATGTAGTTTTACATTTGAATGTGTTTTATCGACCACTTTATTATATTTGTTCTAGTTTGCTAATGCTGCTGGGATGCAAAACATCAGAGATGGACTGGCTTTCTAAAAAGGGGGTTTATTTGGTTACACAGTTACAGTCTTAAGGCCACTGGAGGAGGGTCAATGGTGTCCGGAAAACCTCTGTTAGCTGGGAAGGCACATGGCTCGCGTCTGCTCCAAAGTTCTGATTTCAAAATGGCTTTCTCCCAGGACGTTCCTCTCTAGGCTTCAGCTCCTCAAAAATGTCACTCTTAGTTGCTCTTGGGGCGTTTGTCCTTTCATAGCTTCTCCAGACCAATAGTCTGCTTTCAAAGGCTGTCTCCAAAATGTCTCTGTAAGCTGAAGCTCCTCTCTCAGTTCCAGTGCATTCTTCAAAGTATCCCTCTTGGTTGTAGCAAGCTGGCTCCTTCCATCTGAGCTTATATACTGCTCCAGTAATCAAGGCCCATGCTGAATGGGTGGGGCCACACCTCCATGGAAATTATCTCATCAGAGTTATCACCTACAGTTGGTTGGGGCACATCTCCATGGAAACAGTCAAAGAATTCCAGTATAATCAGCACTAAAATGTCTGCCCCACAAGATTGCATCAAAGAATATGGCTTTTTCTGGGGGACATAATACATGCAAACTGGCACAGTATTTCTCTGCAATAAAAATGTATATGAATTTAAAATTTAAATTAAAACACTGCAAAGTGTTGAAAATGTTTTCTTCTGGATTGAACTATCATTATACTTATTAGTAATAATCAAGTAGTCAAAACAATGTAAAATATACATATTTTTAAAATTATTAAATATGTAATTTTTTTACAATTAGTGCATGCATTTGTTGTTATATATTACTTCTTACTAAATGTGACAGAGTTCATCATAAAAGTTTTCTCAATTTTTCATTTTTATAAATAATTCTAAGAAAATATCTTCAGTTTTATAAGTAGATGGAACTGTAAGGAGTTTTGTTACTGTATCAATGTCATTCAGTTCTTGTTGCTTTTCCTCCTTTAGGCTTTGTTCTTTTAAATTTTCTTCTCTGTGGTTGTAATTTTAACTTTAATTTTGAGATACCAATGTTGAGCTATGTATTGCTTACCTAATTGAAAGAAATATTATGCCCCACTTAAACATGATTTTTAAGATTGCAAAAACATGGGAAATGTTTAGTGTATGGTAAGGGAAAAATCAAATTATATAATGGTACGAAAATTGTTATTTCAATTGTGTGAAATTGCAACTTTCTGGACAA
The DNA here is from genome assembly GCF_015220235.1 of Choloepus didactylus. Classification (NCBI taxonomy): domain Eukaryota; kingdom Metazoa; phylum Chordata; class Mammalia; order Pilosa; family Megalonychidae; genus Choloepus; species Choloepus didactylus. The sequence goes on along the minus strand of NC_051319.1, from coordinate 55,766,427 downwards.
ACCCTATATATGAATATGCAAAAATAATGAAGTTGAAAGTGATTTTGAAAAAATATCTTTAATGTTGCATGGCTTCTAAAACAATAAAGATGATTGCCTTTAAAATGTTGAGGGTCATATAGTCCCTCTACTCTAATATTCTCTTCCTGCCAATGGTACCAAGGAACTGTGTGTGTGAGTTTAAACTCCCTGAAATAGTGTTCATGAGGTTGAATATCTGTTTTTCAAAAACGATGTTCTCCGTCATGATTCATTATGGGTGTCATCTCCAAACATATTTATACTCTTCTTCAACCTAGTTTAACATATCCCATGTCTTAACATTATGGATTTCAGAAGTTTATTTCCTGCCGCATAAAGCTAATTCTTTTCATTCATATTACATTCTTAGCTTTCTTTCATGTCCTGATTTTTTTTAATTCAAAGTGTTCAAGAACTCCACCTTTTTTACTTTATACTCTTCTTAGGTTTTACTATTTCCTTGTAGCCTTTAAATTTTTAGAGTCCATATTTTTAAAAAAACGGCAATCATATTTGACAGCTTCCGAAACTAATCTCATTTCCTGAACTTTGTTTCTTGTGTGTTTTTGTTTTTGTGTCTAATTACGAGCTCGGTATATTCCGGGGCCCACTAAAGGAAGGAGAGAAAAGGCTAGTCTGGAAGCGTTTATGTGTTACTAGCTACTACTTCCCTGGGGACTCTGGAGTATGCGCCAAATACCCCAGGAAACCAGCCACTCTAAAAGAACGCCAGAAGACAGGGAGAGCGAGCGCGCGCGAGAAAGCGCGCGAGATTTCGGCTGTCTGTCTCTCTGTCTGTCTCGCGCTCTCTCTCTCTCTCTCTCTCTCCTCTCTCTCTCCTCTCTCTCTCTCTCTCTCTCTTGACCTCGGGTCATCGCAGCGCGGCCCCGCCCCCACACGTCGTCCTCACTCCGCCCCCCGTGCCCTGCCTCCCTGTCGCGTCGCACGCAGGCGCGCCCTCTGCAGACCTCGCGGACCCAGGCTTGTCCGGCCCCCGGCCGCAGCCTATTACACCATCCGCGGCGGCAGCCGCTGCAACTCCTGAAGCCTGACCAGACTGGGAGGGCGGGAGGCAGCTCGGCGTGGCGGGGCGGGGCGAGCGGCGCGGCCGGATTCATTCCTGTGGGGCGCGGGGTATGGAGGAGCTGTGCGGCCGCAGGCGGAGCAAGGCGGCCCGGGCGGCGGCGAGGACAACGGTTTCCATTTGAAGGGGGCGGCCCGAGCTCGAACGGCCAGCGGAGGCGGGGAGACTAGCCCCCGGGCAGGTATTAGTGGCGGCGACCTGCTTGGGCCCGGCTCACGGCCTGAGGCGCCCGCCAGGAGGTCCGGGCGGGAAGGACCAACGTCCCCGGGAGCGGGAGGCGGCCAGTGGGCTAGAAGCCATAGGCTTGTCGGCCGGTCCAGGGAGTCGTAGCCTATCGGGGAGTTTAGGGAAGGACTCCCCGTGTCTGGAGAAGGTAGAGGTGAAGGTTACGTATGGGCGACTGTGGTTTGGGGGACTCGGCGATCCCTTGGTGGGGGTGGGGCAAAGTGGGGCGGCCGAAGTTAATGTCTAGAAGGCAGCCGGATTTCCTGAGATCCTCGAGTCGTTTTAAAGGAAAAAGAAGCTTTCTGTTGAGGGTTTTGGCGTTAGCTGGCTGAGGTTTGATGTCCGGCCTTTTTGTTCCTTCTCTAAACCCATCCTGACCACAATGAGGCCTTCCAGCCTCGCGCCCATGGCCCACTCTATTGCAGATGCGAGAAAGCGAAAACATTTCTTAGTCCGCGCCTCGTGCCTTTTTCGGTTGTACTTTCTGGGCGTGTGCAAAGCAAAACCAGAACTAAGCTTGGCTGGTTGGAGCTGGAGGCGAGAAAACCGGTTGCCTATAGCGTTTAAGTTTTCCTTAGACTGGGAAGAGGATGCCTCCCACCAAAACATTAGTGTATCTGTAATTCTCCCTTCCCACCTTTCGGGCGGGGAGTGGGGGTGGGCGTTATGGAGTAGTCCTTCAAGTATTGTTTTCTTTCGCACAGAAGTAAAAAATAAGAAAACCTAAATACTGTTTTTGCTTCAACCTATGGAAAATTCAAAACTGCTAATTCACTTTTTTTTCTCTTTGCTCTAGTTTGGTCATCTGGTTGTCAGATGTTAGAAGCAATAGGACAGAACACACTCACCGTGGTTATATATTCGTTTTGGGTGCAGTGATTAACATAGAACTTTGGTTTCTGTAACTTGCCTGTGTCGATAGAGTTAAGCTGGATCTTTGCTTTGAAAGATAAATAAAGCACAGCCTCTCAACTGGACGTAAATGGATCTAAAGACAGCAGTATTTAACGCAGCTCGGGATGGCAAACTCCGGCTTCTCACCAAGTTGTTGGCAAGCAAATCCAAAGAGGAGGTTTCCTCCTTGATCTCTGAAAAAACGAATGGGGCCACACCGCTCTTGATGGCAGCCAGATATGGGCACCTTGACATGGTGGAATTCCTCCTCGACCAGTGCAGTGCCTCCATAGAAGTCGGGGGTTCGGTGAATTTTGATGGCGAAACAATTGAGGGAGCTCCCCCTTTATGGGCGGCTTCTGCAGCAGGACATCTGAAGGTTGTCCAGTCTTTGTTAAATCATGGAGCATCTGTCAACAACACGACTTTAACCAATTCAACTCCTCTTCGAGCTGCCTGTTTTGATGGCCACCTGGAAATAGTGAAGTACCTCGTAGAACACAAAGCTGATTTGGAAGTCTCAAACCGACATGGGCATACGTGCTTGATGATTTCATGTTACAAAGGACATAAAGAGATTGCTCAGTATTTACTTGAAAAGGGGGCAGATGTTAATAGAAAAAGTGTTAAAGGTGAGTTTAGCTTTGTCATTTTTATTAAGTATTTACCACTTAAATACTGCTTATTATTATTATTGTAGGCAGTGATGGTAAGCCAACATTGACAGACCTTTTTGATTAGGTAACCCAGTATAAACTTGTTAAGTGTTTCTCTAATATTTGATAACATATTGAACACCTCTTTCCCTGTTTTAGCAGTATTTTCTCTTTCTTTTATTTGGAGTAGCTTCTAACTTCTGGGACATGGGTTCCCCAAAGTCACAGTGCATGTTAGTGGCAGTTGATCTGAGTTTTTAAGTTTGTATTAAAGCAGCTGGGAAATATATTTAGATATAGTAAATTTTTCTTCACTTTATTATTTTTTAGAACAACCTTGGAGTAGGAACTACTGTCTTAGTCATTGTCTGGTTTGTGGTAGGTAGGTATTTTATTTTTAGTTCTGTCAGGGAAGTCTAGGCCAAACTGATCTGGAAGGAATAATTTTAAATGGAAAAGGAAGAAAATCTTTTCCTTTTTCCAAATGTATTGTGTGGCCAATAGAAAATTATTTTATGTAGACCCTACTAAAGATAGGAGAGAGAAAACAGAATTTTTAAAACCGACTTCCGTAGGGAGAGTAAAACAAGGACTAGGTTAAACATGTGGATTTGTTGGCTAGCAACAATGTAAACACCTTTGTCTAGAAGAGCTCAGGTTTGCAATTGTGTAAAATTTTCATTCATTGATTATAATATACGTAAAGAAGTAAATGATAGGTTAGAATTTTTTAAACCCTTAAAATCAGCTGCTTTGACACCATAATTTTGACATTTGAAAACTTTTTTCCTTAAGTCGATGTAACAACAAAATAATTGACTGTCTAGTTTTAAAAAGCTGGTAAAATTTAAAAGTAGTATACATACCTGGTAAAGAATTGAAACCAATTATCTCGTTCCTATTGATGGACGTTTCGGTAACATCCCTTACTTTGCCAATGTGTGCTGCTGTGAAGATTCTTGAACAAAAGTGTGTCTTTGCACATGTGACAGAATAGCTGAAGTATACATACCTAGAAGTGGAATAGCTGAATCAGTGAGTATGCATTTATAATTGTGATAGTGTCCGATTGCCTTTCAGAGAGGTTAAACCACCCAGTTATGGGGCGCTATATGGTTACTGAATGTATTTACTGAAGATAGTGTGACCTTTTTTCAGAAAAGGTTTGTTATTATAAAAATGATACATGTTCATTGTGGTTTTCTGTAAATTTTTTTCAAAGGAAGTGTAAAAATTTCTCAATCCAGGCACTCAGAGATAATCTTCCAAAGATAATTTCTGAACTTGCCTACAGATAGATGTATGCAATTTTATTTTATATGCTGTTTTATATGTTTTTAACTTTATAAATGTTATCTTTAATGTCATTAATTATACCTCCTTAATTTCAGTGCTTTAACTGACCATGTTAATATTGGGAATGTTTTGAAATCATAACAAAAAGAAATAAGAGAAAGGGTTAAGAGGTATGGCTACTTGTTTAGGCTTGTTGGATTTTTTTGTTTGTTTGGGTTTTTTATTCATCAGCCTAATATAAGATTGTCCATAAACTGTCATATTTAAGCCAAATTGGGGTATGTTTTAAACTTTGATGTCATTGGAGATGGATACTGGTACTATTCCCATATGATTTTCAAAGCTGCTTTATATAATAGAGACACAGTGTAGGAGAAAACTATTCTATGAATAGCTCATATTTTTGTCAGCTTTTTTCTCTAAAATCTGTGAACAGTATTATCTTATAGCTTTGTATATATTCAAGGGTCTCTCTGCACCCTCTTTTGGCCATATGGTCTGCTTTTTTTAAATAATTTTTCCTATTATCAACATCTAATATTTAAATATTTAACATTTAAATATTTTAAAAAACAAATACATATCAGAAAACAGTTTCATACCAAAAATTGTTTTCAGATACCCAATCATACATAGTCATACATATATATATCACTTTATGTCTAGTACTTTTATCTTTTCATAGTGCCTTTTAATTTTGATAGTGATTCTTATTGAATGTTGGGGGTAAATTAAAGTAAACTTGTAACCCCACCCCCGCCCCTCTGGTCCCAAAGCTTCCATTCTTTGATGATTATTCTCATTGACTCTTAGGTTTCTTATTGCGCTACTGGGTAATAAAAAAGCAGGAACAGTTGGAAATGAGTCAGGGATACTGGAGAAAGATCTGATATGGCAGCAAGAAAGGATTTTTTTCCCACATTTTTAGCTTCATCCAAAAAGTGGAAAAGACTAATAAGACCAGGGATAAAATGGAGTGATTTCTTAGAAAATTTTAAGTCAGCCATTGGAAATAATTTTAAAGGAGGGAAATGTCAAAGATTTTTCTTGGTCTGCTTAAATATAAAATGCATGTCCATTCCATTACTTTTTATCAGGCAGTTGACATTTGAATATATTATTTAACCTCTTTACTTTTTAACAGGCTGTTGACATTTTGAACATGTTTTAACCTAGGTGGAATTCATTTATTAATTGAGAGAGCATTTTTTAGTCCCTCAGTGTGCCAGGCTGTTAGACTTAGGATATACAAAGATGAGTAAGACAAGATGTCTAGTCCTTGATTCCCTGCTCTTGAGGAGGTCATCGTTTGTTTAGAGAGACAGGTTGATAAGCAGATACTTAAACTACAATGTAGTAAATGCAACAGTAGTGCTTTCTTCTGTTAGATATTTGAAAATACCACCTCATTTCCTGAGGGGACAATGGGTTCCTTATTTTCCCATACCATTTAAAAAAGGAGAGAAAAACTTTGAGGTACTTAGTGTACTTCCCCAGTTTAACACTCAAAACAATTGATTTTTGAGACAAGAATTAATTCCTATTTAAAACTATAGACCCCAAACCAGAAGTGATTAGACAAGCCCCTCTGAAGGTATCACACTGATCTCTGGACTTCATAGTCTTCCTTGTCTTTAAATTAAAGGGTGCAGAAAGTTTGTTCCAGCTTTTGTCCTTTTTTTTTTTTGGACTTAGAATAGGATGTTGCAGATTTATAGTGAAATTATTTAAGCCTTAAATTCTGCTTTTACACCCACATTCTTCTGGGATTTGAGCAGCTGAAAGTACTTGACTCAGAGAACTACAGACCAATAAAACAGTTCTCTGAGTTGGGATTGGAAGAATGGCCCTAGCCGGCACTATCCCGCCCTACCCAGACCCCCAAGGATCAATCATTTTGATACCAAAGGTAATTAAGTAAATTAGTAAAAAGATGTTTATTGTGTACTTTCTGTAGGCAGGGCATTGTGTTGGACATTGGAGAGGCCATGAGAAGATATAGGATATCACATTTGTTAACTGCTAAAGAAATAGTATACACAACTGATGCTCTAGGATTTTAGAGGCAATGTACTGACATGAAATGCTTTATGGAGAAAGTGGAGCTTCACCTAGGCCTTGAAAGGATTGTTGGGGTTCATATCTGTAGAAGGGATTTGGTAGTTTTCCATGTTTAGGAAATGGCATAAGGGAAAACACATAGTAAGAAATGCTTGGAGGATCCAGAAGTTGGAAAGTGGGCATATTTGGAGTACAGGGCCCTCAGAGCTCGATTATAAAAGATATGAATTTCAGGCAAAGGAGTTTCATTTTATTATTCTGGAGTGGTGAACCAGTGAAAGTTTTCAAAGAAGAACTGGCATGTTTTAGAGAAACTAATTGCATTCCACTAAATTGTGAGCTGTTTGTGGCTAGAGACCTGATGTTTGAATCCTGTGCATTAGGAAGAAGTATCTCGCCCATAGTGGGCATTTGGTAAATGAGCTTGTTTAATGAATGTTGGATTTAAGAGAGGAAAGATGATAAATTCTTGATGACAAACATTATATTTTATAGTTTTTTTCTGTAGAGAAATATACATACACAAAGACTTAAAATATCAAAGTAAGACAGCATATATCAAAAAATGAGTTGTACGGGAGCAACACTGTAAGAATTCAGGAAAGGGAGAAGTCCAAGTAGACATCCTAACATTAAAAGAGGATGAGAGAGAGCTAGTTGAGGCCCTTTATTTACCTTTTTATTATGGAAATTTTCTAACGTGCGAAAGTGAAGGGAAGAATAAGTTGACCTACCATATACCTATCATCATACTTCAGCAATTATCCACATTTACTAAAGCTTTTTTTTTTTTTTAAAACATATTCCCCTCTCCCCTTTTTTCTGAAGTAGTTTAAAACAGACCCCAGACATTATATTATTTCTCTCCTATATAGTACAGGCACTTTAGGTTATTCCAGCCAAGGAAATGTTTTAAAAATTCCTGTTTTTCCCCTGCTATAAATGCAGAAGAATCTCAAATGAGAAAACTTCTCCTGTAAATTAAGAACTTTTGGTTTTAAGATAATGGTTTAAAATAGTGACTCTTGTCATGGTAGATAGGTTATTTCAGTGAATATACCAGTGGAGTGCTGGCAGCTGAAATTCTCATTCCCTTCTTGACTTGGAGAATTCCTTTTGGCTGTTGGTGACTTCAGCATGCCTACTTGCAGAGAAGAGTAAGAGGAGGAAGGGAGAGATTTAAAGTTTCATTCTACTCTATAACATATCTGTATTTATTTTGATTTAGTAATGTTTAAATAATTTACTAGTTAAATTAATTAACATTTTAATCCCAAATAATTAAATTCATTACTTTTAATTTCACATCAAGTTGCTTCTGAAAGTTGTCCCATGTTTGTTTGTTTATTTTTGCCCCTTGTATCCCCTGGCACACTTCTGTATCCTCCGGGAGTCTTGTTATCCTGGTTGGAGAAGCTAAGCTATAGATGTATGAATTGAATTCACTAGGGAAATGTGATTCCTCACTCACAGAATTGAACTGAAGTTGGTGAGACTGTGAGTGGATCCTGAACATTATTTATCTTTCAGTTGTTGGTGGCAGCCACATGAATTTAAGGCAGAAATTAAGTTTTACTTAATTGACGGGTACATGTAGTCCCTTGATGAATCCATCTTTATCAGATGTGTGTAGATTGGTTAAATGTGTTTGCTAAAAATAAATTTCAGAAAGCCCTTGATATTCTAGAAATTTATACTGTTGAGATATCAGGAATATATGTGATGGAAGAGTGGAGAGAGGCCCGGACAAAGCAGTCACATGGATGCAGATCTGACCAGAACTCTCTCTTCCTCAACCCTCTCCTCCCCCAAGAGAATGGCAGAGATTGAATAGGAAGTCTGTGAACTAGAATGGCCAGGAAAGGGAACTGTAATGAAGTCTCAATTATCATGTTGATGTTTTCAGTCTTTAAATGCACTTTTGACACAAAATTAGTAATTGTTAGTCGTGATCTCATAGCTAAGGTGCTCTGAGCCGTGAACATTCTGCTTAACATTAAGTCCCATTTCAAAGGCAGTTCCTCACACTTTGAGTCTTAAGAATGCTTTTTACCTCTGTGGGTATTAGGTATTCTTTAGCATTTAACTTTGTCATGAGTTCAAGGGACAGTATTGTTAAAGAAATCTATTTGCTCCTAACCTCAATGCCTTATGACATAATAGTTCCTGGCACAGTTTGTCTTTTCTCTATTCCTTCTCTCCCCTTCTCACTACACACCAATTAGTTATTCAAGGAATAGTTACTTAGAATCAGGATTATGTTTTAGTAGTATATCACCCCCATCCCCGTCCTTGCAAGTGGACCTCTTCCAGACTTGACTCATTCGCATATACAGGGTTGTGGAAGAATAGGTTGGTGTCAAGCGCAGTAGCTGAGGAGGAGAGATGAGAATTGTTTTTATGCATTTCCAGAATAAAAAAATGAAAGATCCTTTAATTGCTGCTTCTATCAGTTAGAACTTACACTTTTACTAAAAAACATAAGTACTTTGTTTTAGTTGGATTTTTAAAAAGCTTTATTGAGATATAATTTGCATGCCATGTAATTCACCCATTTAAAGTGTACAATTCAGTGACTTTTAATATATTCACAGAATTGACCAACCATAACCACAGTAAATTTTGGAACACTTTTGTCACCCCAGAAGGAATGCCTGTACCCATTAACAGTTACTCCCATCCCCTGTGTCCGCAACCACAATAGTCTTAGGCAGTCCCTAATTTACTTTGTCTCTATCAATTTGCCTATTTTGGACATGACATTAAATATAATCTTACAATATGTGGTCTTTTGTGACTTCCTTCTTTCACTTAGCATAATATTTTCATGCTCCATGTTGGAGCATGTATCAGTCCCTCATTTCTTTTTATTGCTGAGTAATACTCCATTGTATAGATATACCACATTTTATTTATCTGTTCTTCAGTTGATGGACATTGGGATTGTTTTCACGTTTGGCTGTTTTGAACAATACTGCTATGAATATTTGTGTACAAGTTCTTCTGTGGGCCTGTTTTCATTTCTCTGGGTGTATACCTGGGAGTGGAATTGCTGGATAGTATGGTAACTATGTTTAACCTTTTGAGGAACTGTCAGATGTTTTTCAAAGTGACTGCACCATTTTATATTCCTATCAGCATAGTATAAGTGTCCAATTTTTCCATACCTACACTTTTCATTTTTTTTGATTATAGCTGACTTAGTGGGTGTGAATGGTAATCTCATTGTGGTTTTGATTTGCATTTCTCTAATGGCTCATGATGCTGCATTCTTTTCAAGTGCTTATTGGCCATTTGCGTATCTTTGGGGAAGTGTCTACTCAGATCCTTTGCAAATTTTTAAATTGGGTTATTTATCTTTTTATTACTGAGTTGTTAGTATTCTTTATATATTCTGTGTACAAGTCCCTTATCAGAGATATGATTTGCAAATATTTTCTCATATTTTGTGGGCTAGTTTTTCACTGTTTTGATGGTATTGTTTGCAGCAATTCAGATTTTGTTTTAAAAACTGACTTAAAAAATATTGACTGTGAACACATATAATATTTGATTAAACAAGAAAATTGTTAGGAACAGACTGCAGGGTTTACTTCACTACTTAGACAGGAACTTTTCCAAGGATCAAACTGGGTCATCTACTTTGGCACATAATGTTAAATTAGAGTAAATAGGAATGATGAAATTTCATTTTTCTATGGTGTAAAGCAGGGTTGTGACCTAGCCTTCCTTTTACACTTAACATTCATATGACTTGATATAGCTGTTAGCTGTATTAGCTATATGAGAAACATCTACATAACAAATAAGATTCCTCCTCTATTTCCTTGCTACTCAGTTTCTGCTGTGTGGACCAGCAGCATAGGTATCACACTCTGGACCCAGTCCAGACCAACTGAATTAGAATCTGCATTTTACTATGATTCCCCCCAAGGTGATTTTTATACAGCTTGAGAAGCCCTGCTTTATACAGTTTTATACAGTTTGAGAAGCACATACTCAGAAAAAGCTTCAACTATGTGAGGACTTTACAAACAGTTGAATCTGTTGAAATTGTTATTGCTAGGAAAAAAAACAACTTGAATTACAATAGACATTTTGTATTTGTTAAATCTTTTGCAGCCCTTAAATGAGAATTTTTGTTTCATTGAAAAGATTGGTTAGTTCTTCTTACTCCTTGGGGGGTGTTTTAGCAACTGACTTAATCCTGATCTTGGTGAGTTTTCGTACTGTCACTCAAATTGAGATATTGATAAATACTGAGGTTCTTTTGTGATTTTTGTGGTTAGTAATAAACACCTGTCCGTATTTATCGTTCAGTCAAACCTGTCTCTGGTTTGGTTCCAGAGAACTCATAAGGCTCAAACAGTTCTTATCCAAAATACTGGAATAGTTTTATATTACTTACTTTGAGAAAAATATTGACCCCATTATTAGACACCAAAACTTTCACAGTTGTACATTAACTGCTATCAGAAGTTATAGGTTCCTTTAAAACTAACAGTAAAGAGATTGGTACTTCAGATAGTTCTTGAGGAATACTATCATGCTTTAATGCATCTGAGTACCTCCCATGGTTTGCTTCGCTTAATATACATCCCAGAAACATCTCAATGAATATGGCTACTTTCCTTTCTTCCAGATTTTCTTAGCACTATTTCTTTAAGTTATGTAAGTTGAAAATTAATGTATTTAGATAATACTATTTTAGCTTTCTGCTGAAATGCTTTAACTGAATTAAAAATTAATGTTAAGTCTTCAGCTCTTGTAAAAGATTTTTAAGAAATGTTCATTTTAAAAAACATGTCTTTTGAGAAATCGTAAAAACTTTCCATTATAAATTCATTGCAAGACAATATTTTGTTTTCTAAACGAACTTTTTTCCTAATCAGGTGTTGAGAATTCTATAATGCAATGTTTACCTTTTTTTCTTAGCTAAAGGTAAAGTCATTAAATTTCTATGCTAAATATCCTAGATTTCATCCAGGATGCCTGGTAGTATTTATATTTTGAACTTTGTGTTTTGATTTATTTTTCATTGTCTTTCTCATTCTGAGGCTACAAATATAAGTTATAATGAAGTGGAGACACAAAGTTGTGTGGAAGTATAATCATTGTATTATGGGAACATTTACCATAACCCTCCTGCACTGAATCGTACAGTACTTGGTATATATTGCTATACCTCAGTGAAGTTACCTAACAGAAATTACATGTGATATTTTTGATCTTTGGCATGTAACTTAGCATGGACTAGGCACAAGAACATAGTAACTTGAATTTTAAATTTGCTTGTTATAATCATTTTTTACAAGAAACTAAATTACATTTAATACTATTCTTTTGAATGAAGCAATTGGTAGAGCAAAAATTTACAATAAATATAATAGACACTATCACTCTATAAAGTACTTATACATAGTAAGTCAGACTAATTCCAGAAGCTGAACATAAATAGACATGCCACAAAAGAAAATAAAGTTTGTAAACAGACATGGGAAAAGACTCTACTTACGTAGGAATCAAGGTAATATAAATTGATATAGGAAAAAAAAAGTAATTCCAGTGCTAGAAAGGATACTATAAAAATGGAACTTTCTAGAATTTTTATGGTGCCTTTGTAAGTAAATTGAAGATGTCTGTCTGTTAGGCCATCACATATTTGAGATTCTAAGTTTGGCATTAATTTTTGTCTATTCAAGTATAATTTACATACAATAAATACATGCTTTTTAGTATACAGTTCTGAGTTTTGACAAATGTATACTGTAGTTTAACTACTACCACAATAAAGATAGAATAGTTTCATTACCCCCAAATTTCCCTCCTGCCCCTTTACAGTCAGCCCCTCTCTCAGCCCCAGCCCCTGGCAATCAATGGTTTATATGACATGCCCCTTCTTTGAACTTTCACCATAAAAGACATTAAGAATGATTACGGAGACCATGTAGTAACATAACATTACAAAATGCTCAAGATGTGGGTGAAAAGCGGGAAATAATTGTATATATACTAATTACAACTTTGTCAAAACCTACATATAAAGAGGTTTGGAGGATAACACGAAAATGATAGTTGCTTTAAACTTATGCTTTTGTTTTTTAAAAGCCTGTTTTCCAAACTATAAGTACCAGACTATAGTTAAAAAACATTTTTTTAGGGCATGAAGATATAGTGGCTATATACTCAAACTGTTATAGTTATTAAAAAGATCCCCTTCTTCTGAGATTTTACTTTTTGAACATATTCTGCCCTCTGAAGCTAAGGTTCAATCACTTTCTGTGATATCAAGTATTAATCTTTATCACTAATCTCCTTACTGTCTGGGATACAGAAGAAATATATACACTTTAGTAATAAATTGTTTAGCAAAGAAAACCTGTTTGTGAAGCAGCAACATAATACTTTTATATATTGTAAGATACCATATTATAATATTAGATGTTTTATGAGTAGTGCCAGGATATATGATATATTTATTCACCAGGCATTCTCAGAATGATAAATTGATACGGTATAATGAAGAATGTCTATGAGCAGCTAAAATTTCTGGTGAAACTTAAAGGACAAGAAGTTAAAAAAAAGAGAGGAAATTGTAGGAAAATCAAGAGCAGAGGCATGGAGATGGTTGGAAACAGGGCTGTTTCTGGTGCTGAAGGAGATGCTTAAGATGGAGTAATGTGAAACATAAATAGAATCTTTGTGTTTTTGTTTTTGCTTTTGTTTCATTTGGGCAGCAGGCCTGGCAGGGGTGAGAGTGGGGTGCCTCACCTGTACACTGGATGCTGACAGCAGTCTTAGCCTCCCACTTGTCCCCATTGTTGAGCAGTTTCTCCTTGGACAGCAGCTCCTCATGTGTCTCTGTGGAGAACTCATGGGGGCCCTCTACGATGGCGTCCACCAGGCAGGTCTCCTGGCAGAAGCCACCATAGATGAACTTGGTCTGTCAGTGTTGTAGTGGGTAGTCCAGCGGCTGCTGTTCACTCACAGCTCTGCCTCTGTGGTGATGGCCTGGGTGGGGAAGACGTCTTGCAGAGCTTGCAGGTGATGTAGTGCTCCTCCCCAGTCAGATACCGATGCAGGGCATCCCCCCCCCCCCCCCCCCCCCGTGAAGCCCAGGTTCACCGGGCCCTTTTCAAGTGGGTAGTTGATGGTGGCCGTCTCCCAGAACAAGTAGCTCAGGGTCATGCCCAGGCCTCGGATGAGCTTGTCCTGTGTATGGGAGGTATTATAATGCCTTTTGGGTTAGAGAAGGGGTCTGCAAAAAGTGGCTCAGGGATCAAATCCATCCCATACTGCATTTTTGTACTGCCTGAGGGCTAAGAATGGTTTATAAATTTTTTGACTGGTGACAAAAAAATCAAAAGAATAATATTTTGTGACACTTGAAAATTTTACTTTAAAGTCAAATTTCAGTGTCTGTAAATAAATATTTATTGAAAAACATCTGTGCCCATTCAACCTATTGTCTGTGGATATTTTTGCACTACATGGCAGAATTGAGTGGTTATGACAGAGACCTTATGGCCTGCAATGCCTAAAGTACTGTCTGGCCCTTTACAGAAGAGGTTTGCCAACCTCTAAGTTAAATTCAAAAGTGCAGCATTTATCTTGGAGATAGTGGGAAATGAAGCTGGAGAGGTAGGTTAGGAAACTATTTCTCAATCTTTTAAAATCTGTATCCCAAAGTGTATCTTCTTATGTATATTCCCACTAATCAAGATTAATATATACTTATCATAATGTACTTTCTAAAACTGTGAATTCCTTATTCATTTCCCTGTCTTCCTTGTACCTGCTCACAAATAGTGCTTAGAGAATCAATGCTTTAGAAAGCCAACTTAAAGATTTTAAACTTTTTCCTTAAGGAAAAAGTAATGTGGAAATTTTTTATATTTGGATTATAAAATGAATAGCATTTAAAATATGACCTCTGAAATGAGCAGTACACTGAAATGGCAATTGAGAGACATGGTTTATATTTTACTATTTCTGTTTTCTGTTTGTGGAATAAGTGTATTTTCTCTACCTTGCACAGTTATTAATATGAAATTAAAGGGGCAACATTTAATAAATAAAAGTTAGTAAAATAAAAAAAAATGTGATACCTTTTCCTTTTTCTTTAATTCCTGCTTTTTATTATTTCTACTGCCTCTGGATTTAATTTATTATTTTATCCCCGTAACTTCTTGAGAGGTTACCCTTGCAATTGTTCTGGTCTTTCTTCCTTTCTGATATGTACATTTAAGGCTGTACTTTACACTCACAGTGAGGGTACCAGCACAGTTTTAGCTGTATTTCACAAAATTTGATACTTAGGATTTTCACTGTCATTCAGTTAAAAATATTATTTTCTAGTTTCCATTGGGAAACCCAGTGTTGACCCACTGGCTATTTAGAAGTGGATTTTGAAATTTCAAATATATGGAGGCTTTTCATCTTTTTGGTTTGATATCTAACTTCATTGCATTGTAGACTTAGAACAGTAATTTCAGTCCTTTGACACTTTTGGAGACTTACTGTATGGCCCAGAATATGGCCAATATTTGTATATGCTCCATATGTCCTTGGAAAAAACTGGATTTGTACAGTGTTGAGCCTATTGTTCTTTTATATATGTCAGTTAAATCTAGTTTGTTAATTGTGTTCAAATCTTCTATGTCCTTACTGGTTTGTGTCTTCTTTTTATACTGGGAAAAGTGTGTTCAACTATACTACAATTGTGGATTTGTCTGATTTTTCCTTGTAGTTCTGTTGATTTTTGCTTTATGTATTTTGAACCTGTATTAGATGAAAACATTTAGAATTGTTATACTTTTGTGTTGTTTTGAATTTTATATCATTATAAAATGTTTCCGTTTATCTCTAGTAATGTACTTTGCGTTTATATCTACTTAGATACTGAATACCAGATACCATTGTACAGTTGATTTTTGCATATAAAGCATTATTTTTTTTTTCATCTTCCCATTTCTAATCTTTCTCTGGCCTTATATTTAAGGTGCATCTCTTTTAAGCAGCATTTATTTTTTCATTCGGATGGTTTTAGGTTTTAATGGGAACATTTAGATTACTTGCATTTAATGTAATTACTGATATATTTGAATTTTAGTCTCCCAGATAATTTTTCGATTATTGTCCTATGTATTTTGTGTTCCTTTCTCTCCTTATTAGTGGTTACACTAGATAGTACTACATGTATCTTTGACTTATCAAAATTAACATAAATTTCTAGTTTCACCCCTTTCTAGACAATGCAAAGATCTTACCCCCATTATTTTTATACTATTGGTATTTTACTTCTATATGTACTTTAAGCCCTATACAACATTATTACTGTTTTTAAAATCAATGTATTTTTAGATTTTCCCACAAATTGACCCGTTTGCTGATGTTTATGCCTGTATCTCAGTTCCTATGTAGGCTTATCTTCCTTCTACTTGAAGAATACCCTATAGAATTTAGGTCTGCTGGTAATAAATATCTTCGTTTTTTTCTTATTCTTTTCTTTCTCACCTGAAATGGTCCTTTATTTCACATTTGCTCTTTATATGGGTGTAAGATTCTAAGTTTGCAATTACTTTCCTTTAATGCTTTGAAGATATTCCATTGTCTTATGGTTTCCGTTATTCCTGGTGAGCAGTTTGCTGTCCATCTAATTGTTGCTCTTCTGTAGTAATTTCCACCCATTCTCTGTTTTTAAGATTTTTCGCTTTATCCCTGGTTTTTACCTATTTCACTGAGATGTGCCTCAGTATGATTTTCTTTTTATTTATTACTCTTAGCGTTTATAAAACTTCTTGAATTTGTAGTTTGGTATCTTTTGTGAGCTTAGGAAAATTCTCAGCTTGTGTCTCTTTAAATATTGCTTTTTCCCTATTTTCTTCTTTTAGAACTCCAATTATAAGTGTTCTTCTGACATAATACTCTATGTCTCTTACAGTCTCCTCTAATTTTCCGTCCTTTTTTGGCTCCATGTTTTTTTCTGTATGTCTGACCTATATTCTAGTTTACCAGTTTTATATTCAGTTGTGTATAATTTGCTTTTAAAGCCATGCTCAAGTTTTTCTTTTCTTATTGTGGTAACATATGTAAGATACAACATTTCCCATTTATCAACTTTCAAGTATACAGTTTAGTGGTGTTAATTGTATTCACAATGTTGTCCTACCATAACCACCATCCATTACCAAAACTTTTTCTTCACTCCAAATAGAAACTCTGTAGCCATTAAGCATTAACTCCCCATTCCCTACCCGTGCACTTTTTAATATCAGTTATTGTATTTGTCAGTTCTCGAATGTCCATTTGGTTCTTTTTTGTAGTTTTCAGTTTTCTGTAGAATTCTCAATTCATTATTATATCTGAATATATTAAGTACAATTAATATATTAAAGTATGTCTGATAACTGCACTATCTGGATCCCCTGTTGGGCTTTTGTATCAGGTTTTGTTTATCTTTGCTTTGTGTTATGTTTCCTTCTTTTCTCTCTGTCCATTGTTTTTTAATCAGATACTGAACATTTACATGAAAAATATAAGAAATCTTCTAAATAGCATTTATGTTTGCTTCTGGATTTTGATGACATATACTAGCAATCCTGAATTACTTTATTCAATATCAAGATGATTTTAAATTGGACTTCAGTCCCTGTGATGGCTGGTCTATTTGTGGTTCACCTTGACTCTTAGGATGTGGTACTTCAGAGCTCTAACCTAAGTTATGTGTTTGTATTTTACAATGTTCCCATCTTGGTAGACTCTGGACTCCAGTTTTCTCTACCAGATGTGCAAAGCATTCAAAAGCTGTGCTCGGTTTTTCAACCAAACTGACCCAAACCTTGGGTTTTACTCCTCTAGTTTACTTCTCCTGAGGATTGGTCCCTTGTTAACTCTGTACTGCAGTCAAGCAGATATTTTTTTAAATATTTTTTTCAGATTTTCTGGTTTTTATTGGAATGGTGGTCACATTAACTCTGCAATTATTGTATGTGAAAGTCTTATTTATTTTTAAATCCACCAATTCTTTTCAATTTTTGGGTGTATTCAAAATATAGATGTTTATTTTTTCAGTATACAAATTTATTTTATTAAAAAACTGGCTTTTGCTGCATTCTTAATCTCAATTTTGTGTTACTGTGAATAGAAGAATGCTATTTAAGCCTTCCCTTTCTCTTCTTATTTCTCTTAATAATGTCCCATTTTTGCATGGATAGTAGGAGTTCTCAACTCAAGATTCCTTCAAATCAATGTTGGTAATAGTGATGTTTAATTGAATTATTTTTAACAAATACATATGAATAGTTAGAAATTCTGGGCTCTATCAGTACTTCAGTACCTCACACAGTGCTAAAATATACTATCACACACTAATTCCAGTATATCCTATTGAAATACTGGAGATATCCTCTGTAGATACCAAGGACGCCTAAACAGGATAAACTTGGGGAGGGATCAAAGTCCTAATATGTAGGAACTTCCAGATTTATTTAGTTATAAAGTGGATTTGCTATATGAAGTGTTTCAGGTACAAACCACTTCTTAGTACACATGCTTTGTCAGTTCCCCAAGATACCCTGTATTTGGAGGTGACTCAGAATATAATTGTACTTAAGATTTATTACAGTGATGTCATAAAATACACAGCTACATTGTAAGGGGAAAAGTTGCAGTGTGGAGTCTGGAGGAATCCCATGCAGGCTTTCTTATGTTTTCTCTCATTCCCATGAGGAGTCACAACACACTCTTCCTCCATGAATGAAATGCATGTGTGATATTTCTGCCCAGGGAAGCCCATTAAAGAATAGGTGTCTAAGGTTTTTATTGGAGGCTGGTCATGTAAGTACCCTCTGCCTAGCAAGTATACCAAATTCCAGACTCCCAGAAGGAAAACATGCTCAGCATAAACGATATTCATACAGTTTAGATACAGTGAACCACCCTATTGTTTAGGGAATGTTTTGTATCTGTGTAGGGAACTGTTTACCAGACAGGTTCCCAAATGCCAGCCAAGAACCAGCCTTGCAAACAGGCCTGTCTAAGCATAGCATTCTCAGGCTCTGTTGACTCTCTTCTGCACACATGCCTAAAATGATCCCCCACTGAAATTTTCTAAATACATCATATGTAAACATCAAGAGTCTGCATTATAATTTCTGGTTTGATAATTAGCAAAATGTCTATCATTAAACTTAGGTGGCTGAAATATCTGGGTAATTATAATGTCTTAATGTGTTTTATACAGGCTTTTACTAATGCACCAATGCCTGTTGTCAGTTTTGATCCATCTGTGGGAAGAACAGGACAGTATTGGAACATTTAGTACATCTAAAAAGAATGTTAAAAAATGAAATTACAATGGGAAATAATCCATTATGAAAGAATACTTCATATGTTTTCTTTTAAAGTTCATATTGAACCACCCACACATTTTTTAGATTTCAGTAGATTTGTTTTTCTTACGGAAGCTTTTTGGAGAAAATACTTAGTTACCAAGAATTTTGGCTAAAGCAGCTGAAGTTCATTTGGCAATCAGAAATAATGGAAAAGCAATTTCTGATTATTATTAGAATCAAACTAGGTAATCTTAGATGTTATTGACTAGATCCCTTGATAAATGTGGAGCTGACCCAGAAAGTTAAGTGACTATTGGCAAAACTAATAGCTGGTTAAAATTTTATTCATCAGTGTTTTAGTCATAAAATTGCAGTTCTCCAATTAAAAACATGAATGACAAATACTGGGCAATTGTAGTTTAATTGTGAGTTTGATCTGGAGACTTTTGAATACATTTTCATACCTAATTTGGTCATTTCATCCATTCAACAAGTTTAACAAGTATTTCTTTAACCCTATGTGTCAGACACTGTTTTTTTTAGGTGCTGGTTATAAATTTTCTTTGTCAATAAATTAAAGTGTGTCTCACTTAAGGGTGACTTGAACCTGCCTGCTTTTCTTTAGGTTCTAAAGTATATACATATATTACTTTATATTCTGGTTTCTCGAAACATATTATTTATTTTCTTTCTTCTCCTTAAGGTAATACTGCTTTGCATGATTGCGCAGAATCTGGAAGTCTGGACATCATGAAGATGCTTCTTATGTATTGTGCCAAGATGGAAAAGGATGGCTATGGAATGACTCCCCTTCTTTCAGCAAGCGTGACGGGTCACACAAATATTGTGGATTTTCTGACACACCACGCACAAACCAGCAAGACAGAACGTATCAATGCTCTAGAGCTTCTGGGAGCTACATTTGTGGACAAAAAAAGAGATCTACTTGGGGCTTTGAAATACTGGAAAAAAGCAATGAACATGAGGTACAGTGATAGGACTAATATAATTAGCAAACCAGTACCACAGACATTAATAATGGCCTATGATTATGCCAAGGAGGTAAACAGTGCAGAAGAACTAGAAGGTCTTATTGCTGATCCTGATGAGATGAGAATGCAAGCACTGTTAATTAGAGAGCGTATTCTTGGTCCTTCTCATCCTGATACTTCTTACTATATTAGATATAGAGGTGCTGTCTATGCAGACTCTGGAAATTTCAAAAGATGCATCAATCTATGGAAATATGCTTTGGATATGCAGCAGAATAATTTGGACCCTCTAAGCCCAATGACTGCCAGCAGCTTGTTATCTTTTGCCGAACTGTTCTCGTTTATGCTACAGGATAGGGCTAAAGGCCTGCTGGGCACTACTATTACATTTGATGATCTTATGGGCATACTGTGCAAAAGTGTCCTTGAAATAGAGCGAGCTATCAAACAAACTCAGTGTCCAGCTGACCCATTACAATTAAATAAAGCTCTGTCCATCATTTTGCACTTAATTTGCTTGCTAGAAAAAGTTCCCTGTACTCTAGAACAGGACCATTTCAAAAAGCAGACTATATACAAGTTTCTTAAGCTCCATCCAAGGGGAAAGAATAACTTTAGCCCTCTTCACCTGGCTGTGGACAAGAATACTACATGTGTAGGGCGATACCCTGTTTGCAAATTTCCATCTCTGCAAGTTACGGCGATACTAATAGAATGTGGTGCTGATGTGAATGTCAGAGACTCCGATGACAACAGTCCCCTACATATCGCTGCTCTGAACAACCATCCTGACATCATGAATCTCCTTATTAAATCAGGTGCACATTTTGATGCCACAAACTTGCACAAACAAACGGCTAGTGACTTGCTGGATGAGAAGGAAATAGCTAAAAATTTGATCCAGCCCATAAATCATACCACATTGCAGTGTCTTGCTGCTCGTGTCATAGTGAATCATAGAATATATTATAAAGGGCATATCCCCAGAAAAGCTAGAGACTTTTGTTTCACTTCATAGATGATAATTTGACTGTATTTTAGCTCTGCTAAAGCACGACTTGGTAACAGTTGTTTCATAAATGAGCACTGTTGTGACAACACCAGCATTCATTTAGCTTGATATCATCGTGTTCTCATTGGCTAAAGCATTATAAGCATCAAATTTACAGGATTGGTTTCCCAGTATTTAATATCAATATGCCATATAATATACTGTTTGTGAATTACTGCAAAATTTAATGTCATATTTCATATCTCTAAAATTGTCTGCCAAAGGCTTATCCATTCTGGTTTGTTTGCTGTTTGGGTGTTTGAGATTGAGTTAACTCTTTTTCAGTGGTATCTTTATATCTACTGGTTAATGAATTTTATACAATTGGAGGTCTTTTTTTCCTGCTTTTTTGCCCCTCCAAGCTTCTCCCGTTTCCACTTTGTTTTTGATTAACGGTTTTTACTATCTTTTTTTTTTTTTTCCTCTTATGAAGCCTTGCTAGGTTGTACAAATTTTATAGACTTGTTACCATTTGCAGTTACCATAAGTGCTTTATCTTCTCTATGCACCGGCTTAAATTTGACTGTTGTATGTTAGCATATTTTCTATGCAGCAGTTGGTCGACTTCAACTCAGAACACTGCTTTCTTAAGTTCATTACGAGGTTCATTTTATGAAAGTAGTCTGTAGTATGATTATTTTTAGAGCTACAGATTAGCAGTCCAAACTAAAGCTTCTTTGTTGTTTTTCTTTTTTTTCTTCGCAATCTGAGGTTCTTCCTTTAATCCACTGAAATTATGTGTGCTAAATTTGGGAAACAAATCTATTTTAACTCATTAACCCAGTTGAAATTTAGTCCCTGTCATCTAAATATATCATGCAGTAAAAGGAAGAGTTTTTTTATAAAGTGACCCACCTTTCATGCTGCTCCAGCGTTGTCCTGCTTGTGCTGATGGTGTGATTAGGTGTAGAGAATGTGCTTAAATTTAACCTCAGAATTTATCACACAGCTTAATGAGTCACATTGAAATATTCAGTAATGAAACTGCAAGTGACTTTTAGTCACAAAAAGAGCTAAAGCATGTCAGTGGCATGATGCTTGCCAAGCCAGATCTAGGCATCTAGGATAAAGTATTTTAGTATGCAATTTACTGCCCTAGTATCAAAGGTCAGTAACAGTGTTCTTTCTTTCTTCAAGCTTAAGTATACCTTTAACAGATACCTTGCATGAATTACTTTGGTGTCAGTTATTTGTCATCATAGTTAAACACAAAAGGTTGCAGTGCTTCCTATTCCCTTACTGAAAGTTAGCTTTTTTTTTTTTTTTTTTTTTTTTAACAGCTTTGCTAATGCCACAGAAAAGGGTCTTTTAACTAAAGAAAGTATAAGTGAATAAGTACTAAAAAAGATTGCAGGTCTTACATTCAGCACTTTATTGTTATTCAGAATACATTTATGATGGCATATTTGCCCTGCGTGTCTTAATGAAATTGTTCTGAATAAAAAGCTCTTTGATTTCAGAGAAACTCAGTTCCCTGTGTAGTTTAATGAGCTGGATCACTCAACTTAGATTTTTGTGTGTTGACATTTTATGATGGGTTGATGGTAATGGTATTTAAGGAACAGTCGTCATTGCAAACAGTCATATTAGGTTTATAGTAGTTTTTATTCAGTAAAAAACTTGTAATGAAGAGTAGTAAAAACATAAATTAAAGAACATTATACTTAACTTTTTGGTTAAACAATTGAGATTTAATATTTTAAGAGATATCCTTACCTATTTTACTAGGTGGTACATTTAATTTCACCATTGTAAAAGGTAGATTGGTTATAAATGGGCATTCTCAACTTTTTGATGAGGAGATTTTAATATCTTTTTACCATGGGCAAATTTGATTAAATATTTGAGCTGCCATATATATTAGGAGTATTTTAATTTGTGATTTAGATGAATATTCTAGAAATATCAAACATCAATATTTTGAAATCATCTGCCTCTCATCTTGTGTTTTAAGTATTATATATGCACGAGCTACTTTTTTTTAAGGAAAACTTTTGCAAATACAGTAAATCTACATTAGTTGGTCTCAATTTTGGGGTAAAAGATGAACAATGGGATTTTTAAGTGATTTAATATTTCCCCTTCCTCTTTTGGAAGGAGGAAAGTTTGTGTGTTCTTGTAGTAAGGCATATTTTACTCTATTGTACAGGTGAATTCAAATTGTTCAACCCTAGCATAAAGTAGGATATCTACAAATAGCATTTTTCCACCACTAAAAATACATGACTTAGGACTTTTCCTCAGTCTTGATAACTGAAAACCTTTATTTCAGTTAAGATTCAATTCTTGCCTTTCTGTTTGCCTTTTCCCTGAATACCATTGGGAGGTCTTAAAAAATTAGTTGATTTAATAACTCAAAATTGTCCATAATTTTGTTAAAGCATTTGGTTAATAAATGGGACCTCAGACACTGATAAGACCTTCTTCAGAAAATACTCTTCAAAATTTTTGTGAGATTGAATAAAATACTTAAATTTGTGTTAATGTGTTTGACCACAGATGAGCCATTTTAATACTTAGTGAGCTAATTATTCTGATTTGAGTCAAACTACACTAGCATGGTGGTATTGGGTAGAGTTAATTTGTAAGTTTTGATTACATGCCTACAAAAATGCCCTGTTGAGGCCTGCTGAATTTTAGATGTTTCACTGTTGATCATTGGTAAATGGTCATTTTATTCAGATTGGATTCCAGTCTGCTTTGTAAAGACAAGTGGATTATAGATTGAAAAATAGTCATTTTCTTGTGTTTAAATCTAACAGGGGCATAAGCCCAAATCAGCAAAAGATAATTATTATTTTGAAGTTAAGCAATTGCATACTTATAAAGTGACTATCTTAAGGTGTAATGTTTTAGAGACCCCCATCTGCTGTGACTTGGGAAAATTGTTTAGATTACTATATTTGAAAAAGTAGCTCTTTAAAATCGTATTGCCCAGCAGAAACCTTAGACTTAATTTATAGTTATAATAATCCTTGTAATGAGTTTTCTCAGAGTTGTGGGGTCCAGATGAGATAATAACCATATTCTTGTACACTGTAACAATGGCATTATTGCTTGGAACTTGAACCATTCTAGATATAGATATCAAGGAAACTGAAATTAATTGGTCATCATCTTTTTCTTTTTTCTCTTTTTTTTCTTTTCCATCCTCATATATCACAAAACAACTAATTTCTCTCCCTTTTGTCAGTTCCCATTGTGTATCTTTCAAAAGAAGTACTGTATTCAGATGCCAGCCAATGAATTGTCACACAATGGAAAATGATATGCCACAACATTTATTGTAAGGTTTAATAAAATTAAATTTGCACCAATATAACTGTATTCTTATTAACTCTTGATAACTTGATTGGCATAATCTTAAGGCATGATAGTGGACTACTAGACTCAGGTTTCAGAAACTCCTACTTGATAATTTGTGGCCAGTTGGAACTTAGAGATACTATTTGTTATTAATACTTCTTGTTAAAAACAAAGATGATTTAGGTACAGTTTATTCTAAATTTTCTCCAGTAAGGACCACAGAAACTAAAATAAAAACATGGGAAAGCTTTTGTAAATATTTAAGGGGGACTGTTCTTTAACTCTCATTCTTGTTGAGCTTGTTTGTTATTATCATTAGAAATGTTCATAGATTTATTACTATGACTTTATTTCCATCACTTTTAAATTGTAAAGTCTAAGTAGCCCCTATTTTTTCCTTATATCTAAGTATACCTATTACAAAAATTTGTAATAGGCCCAGAAAATTTGCTGGCCATAATTTTCAAATTCTGAGCATAGATTGAAAGATCCGATTTTATAGATTATCCCCTTGGAATTATTATTCTACTTTATCCATAACAAATACAGCCTTTGTCATCCTTTTTAACAGGACCCTTTTAGACTTTAATGTTCTTTACTCTTGGTTCTACAGTAATCTCCACTACTGCTATCACCACCACTAATATTTAAAAGGAAATCTTAACAATTTATAAGGAAAAGAATACTTTTTTTTAACAATCTGAACAAGGAAGAAATCTTAGTATGTCCTCAAAATTCTCTTTTTTCAAGATATTTTATTTCATCTTTTCCATCTCTTTGGTATTGGAAAGTGTTCTTTGTTGAAAAGAGAAATTTTGAAGTTGTGGGAGTTGAGTGAAATAATTGGTTCCTGGGTGCTATGTTACCTTACATTTTGTTTATTGTAAAGGCTTTTAAGTAAGATTTTCTCTCCCAAAATTAACCTCAACTTTGTGTAATTACCTCAATTTAGTTGATTTTCCTTATACTTTTAAAAGTGTATTAGTACAGTTCTCTGCCTTAAAAAATTGAAAATTTAAACTTAAAAGGAATACACTTAAGACATATATTCATATTAAGGAAGGATTTGTTGAGTACTAGGTTTAAATAGTAGTATAATTAGGATGCTTAATAACCACTGTATATTTTGCTTTAAATAAAGGGATGGAGTGGTTTATGTATTTGACATTATTATTGCCAGGAAAAAAAAAAAAAGGAAAGATATGATTAAGTCTATTATAGAAAAATTGTTTACAAAATTTTCCGGTAACCAGTCTTTTGTATGAAGTGAGGTCTACTTGATTTAGTTTAGATATATTTGAGTCATGGGTATTTATTTATTTGTTTATTTATTTGTTTGCTCTTTCCCTTTTCCCAAATGTCAAATATAACTTCATGGCAGGGTTACTTCGTTTACATAATCGATAATCAGTACTAATTATATTGATCCTAGGATTCATACTTATTTTTTAAATCCTTTCATTCTTATGGTTGAATAACTTTGTAGATTATAAAGCTATGATACTTGTGGTAATATATAATTGTTCTAAAACTTCGGCATCTTGAATCTTTAATAAAAGCAAAGATTCATTATTCATCCTTCATTAGTTTAATATTTGTTGTTGGTAGTATTGAATTGTCAAATACCAGATCTATGCTATATGATAATCATTGTATCCACTCACTGTAAAAGAATTTAGAAAATAAGAAAAGCAAAAAGAAAGCAAGCACTAATCTCACCTCCCAGTTATACACTGTTAATACTACTCAGGTATGTTTTTCTTTTTTTCTTTTCCATTTAAAATCTCAAGTTATTTCAAGAAGAATAGAAGTTCTTAAAGTGGTGGTGGGTGGTAGCCAAAATTTGGTAAATTCTGAAAATAGAATTAGATCAAGAAGGAATTTAAATGAGTGGGACCAGTTTATAATGGAGTGTTAAAGAAAACGGCTATTCCCCATGCCTTTGTGGGGTAATGGTTGACACACAAAACACAAGTAGCAAAATAGGTCCACATTCTTTGCCAGTTGGCAACAATTCCTTTCTAAATATCTCTTCACAGTATCTTTTATCCATCTAAATGTAACTTTTTAAAGAGAATGTGGAAACTTTTAGGTATCCATAGAACTTGTAAAAGGTATTTAAACCTGTCTCAAAAATCTTAAGCTTAAAAATAAGCTCGTGTTTTGTAATGTGTAGTTGTCTTGCAGCATCACTCACACTGAACAAGTCTATATTTGAATTATGAAAATTATTCTACCATTGAATTACGCAAATTAGTAAGAGTAGTAGGATATTTTGACTTTTTTGATGATCCAAAACTTTTTTTTTTAAAATAACTCCTTTATTTTGGAGTAATTTTAGATTTACAGGAAAGTTGCAAAAATAGTACAGAGTGGTTCCTATGTGCCCTTCATTCAGTTTCCCCTAATGCCAATCTTAGATCACCATGGTACATTTGTCAAAATTAAGGAATTAATGTTGATACAGTACAATTAAATAAACTACAGACTTTATATGGATTTCACCAAAGTTTCCGTTAATGTCCCTTTTCTATTCCAGAATCCAATCTAAGACACCACATTGCATTTATTCATCATGTCTCTGTATTCTAACAATTTCTTAGTCTTTCTTTGTATTCTAGATCTTAACACTTTTGAAGAGTACTGGTCAGGTATTTTATAGAATGCCCCTCAATTTGGGTTTTTCTGATATTTTCTCATGATTATACGGGGATTGTAATTTTGGGGGAAAAGCACCACAGAGGTGAGGTGCCCTTCACATTACATCATATCAGGGGGTACCTGATATCAACATGACATCACTGATGTTGCTAAACTTAAATATTTTGTTAAGACGGTATCTGCCAGATTTCTTCACTATTCCAGTTCCATATTCTGTTCTTTGAAAGTAAGTCACTGATTCCGGCATATGCTCTAGGAGAAAGGAATGAAATACACTCTAGTATAGACTGATGGGTATATGTTTTATTTTTTCACATTATAATCCAATACTATTATTATTTTGATGTTCAAATTGTTCTGGCTTTGGCCATTGGGAGCTGTGTCCACTTGACATGTACTCTTTTTTTGTTTGTTTGTTTGTTTTTGTTTTAACCTTAGCATTTCTTACTTTCTGGCACTATAGCATACTCCGACTCATCTTGTGTTTTCTCTGCCCCAGTCCTAAGATCAGCTATTTCTCCAAAGATCCCTGTTTCTTTTATTGGAGAACGGTATTTAGAATCCAAGATTTGAGCACCAGTTATGCTCCCTGTTATTGAGGTGTCACTTCTAGGCTTTCACAGTGAACAGAGCTAGAAAGTGAATGAATGTATACCAGCCTATGTTTACATACAAATCTGTAATTACTTTTGTTTTTATCTGTCTATATATTTAAAATAAACCTGAGTTTGTACTAATACTCTAATCCAGTACCACAAGGTTCATTCTAGTTTTCCTCCTCTGTTTATTTGTAACTTCTTGCTCTGTCAGTGAGAAACCTAACTCCCATTATCTATAACTTGTTTACTTACCTGTTCAACCCTAAAACACTTGTAGTTTCCAAATTGGGAACCCAGTACCTACATGAGAAATTTAACAACTAGAGTACAGTGCTTATATATATTTCTTTTTGTCTTTAACCTTATAGTAAACAAAGTACCAGTTTCCAAAGTTATTTAAGGAAGCTTCTTTTTCCCCACCAGAACTTTTTTTAATAACTGTTTATTTAACAGGCATTGAAGAGTTTGACTTTTGTGTATTGGAAGCCTACATCAAAAGCAAAGAAATGTATAAACAACAGTTAAAGAAGTATATGCATTCAATTTATCATTTAAAATTGTTCTCTTCTTACTGTTTCAACTGATTGTTTAACAAATCTAACTAGTATCTTTTCACTACTTTTGCTGATTTTTGAGCTTTTTTTTTTTTCCTCCTAGGAGTTGTGATTGCAGAAATAGAATCAAAAGTTTTCAGTTGGTAAAAATTCCTGCCATTTTGAATAAAGCCTTAAAAATGAAGCTATGTTTAAGGATTGCTAGAAGTAGGTGGGGGTTAGGTTAGAGTCTTCTTTTTAATGATCTTTTTAAAATATGTTTACTAAAAGCAAAGTATTCTTCATGTTTAAATAATGAAACAACTTGTGCTAAATGTTGGAGTAAGAGTTAAAATTGCTAGTAATCCTCATAACACTCATAGTGCTCTGTTTTGAATACATTGACCTCTTTAGGCCCTAACAACTATTTGTGTGTAACTTAACATTACATGAAAGGATATTGTTGGGTCAGACTGTCTGAACTTTTATTCTAGCCTGCCAATGTAGTGAAAGTATAGAAGAAAGTCTTTATGGACTAAGGAATAGAAGCTTTGGGGGAATTTATCATGTAATTTCATACATTCAACAAATTTATTGACTGTAAAGAATTATACAGTGTCAGGGATATAGAGATTAATAGTACAGTCATGCCATAGAGAGTGAGCAGTATTTTGGAGGAGGCAAACAGCTCTTTTTCAACCTTGTTCTGAAGGGCACAGGAGTTTTCTGACTTGCAGGTTCATTAAGTATTGAGATAGGTCTTATATGAAAACTTTATTACATTTTTCCACTTTTTTTTTTTTTTAAACCATTGTTCACACTATTAGAACTGCCTGGTTATTGTATCATTTTATCAAAATGAAGTTCAGACAACAAGTAAAAAGCCCATTGAATTTTTTTCATCTTTTAAAATCATTATTGTATTATAAGTTTGTACTTGTATTTTATTTTGAAACCTGTACGTTTTCCTTAGATAAATATAGGTGATACCCTTTGAATGTGTGTTTGTGTGTTTGTGTTTACAAGTCATATTTTGTATTCTGAACTCCTTAAAACTGTCCCATGTTGTGCATTCAGAGTCCATGCTCACCACAATTGAAAATCAGTTATAGTCTACCGGGTTTGGTAACAAGATCTGTTTTCTTGTTGTCAGTAATTACAAATATTTTTTGTTTATTAAGACCTGGAATTGCCAGAAGAATAAAGATGAGTGAGGGATCAAAAATATATCTCACAGCTTTAACCTTTTGTTACTCTTTTTAACCATCTATAAGTACTTTCTTAAAAAAAATTTTTTTTAAATCTTGAAAATGACCTAGAAAAATTAACTCATTTACTCTACCTTCAGAACTTGGTGAAATTTGGTTTGAAAGTGAAATTGTTCTTTTTTTCTATTTCTGTAGCCTGTGTTTTTATTTTGTTCTTAAAATTGTATAGATGAAAATGATTTCAGGACATTAATCAAATGAGAATGTACTTCTGCCTTGCTAGGCGAAGGCACTAAGGAAGGTATAAAAGAGAATGAGACCTTGGACTGTGAATATTTAGAGTGCATTTTGTTTTGTTTTATTTTTAATTTAATCTGAATTTGTCTTTTAAAAATTGCATTTGACTTTTTTATATTTATAGCAATTTGTAATTTATTTGGACTTCTGCCATCTTTTGCCATGCTTTTACTTTGCTTTTATTTCTCCTTTTCTACTTTCAAGGAGACTGTTTTCCATATTTCTTTGTCCCTGCTTTCCTACTATTTGTTTAGAAATTATACATTCCATTAAAAAAAAACCTTTTTAGTGGCTCCATTTGCATTTTTAACATATGTAGTAGGTTGAGTTGTGGCCTCCAAAAGATATGGTTTTATTTACATTTGGAGTAAGGGTCTTTGAAGATGAAATTAAGGTAAGTATCTTGAGATGAAATCATCCTGGACTATGGTGGACCCTAAATCCAATGACGAGTGTCCTTATACAAGATCAGAAAAGGTGAAGATCCAGAGGCACAGAGGAAACCATGTTGAGACTTTAGACACACAGAAAGGAAGACCACACAAAGATGGTGGCAGAAATTGGAGTTATCCAGGTACAAGCCAAGGAATGCCAAGTGTTGTCAGCAGCCACCAGAAGTTAGGAGAGATTCTCCCTCAAAGCTTCCAGAAGGACCAACCCTGCTGACACCTTGATTTTTCTGGCCTCTACAACTGTGAGAATAAATTTCTGTTGTTTTAAGCCACCAAGTTTGTACTAACTTGTTACCACAGCACTAAGAAGCTAATACAACATTCATACTGGCTTAACAGAGCTATTCATAGTATGAGAACCATAGAATGTTTTTACTCCAATCATCATTTCTTTCAACTTTCAGGTTATTACAAATCTGCAGTGTTTGTTTCACCTTAGTTTTAACCCTCCTCCTATCCATATTAATCATTTTTTTTTCATTTGTTTTAGTTGGTAATCAAATATTTGTTTTCATTATTTGCATCCCATTCCTTTTAGGAAAATTTTTCTCCTTTCTCTTTTTTTTTTTTTTTTGACAGGAGTGGGGAGGGTATTGTGTGTGTTAAAATATGTTTGTGTCACTCTGACAGCTTTTTGAAGATAATATGCCTTACGTTTTTGCCTCTAATGTTACTGAGAAGTTCTGTTATTCTTTGTTCCCTTGTGGGTAATAGTTTTTTCTCTTATTTCCTTTGAGATTTTCTCTGTCTTTAGTATTTTTCAGTGTCTTTGTGACGTTGCTAGATTTAGATTTATTTATTCTGCTTCATTAATATGAGGACTCATGTCTTTCATTAGTTCTGGAAGATTATAGTCTTTATTGACTTTATTTGTTTTCTGGAACTCCGGTTAGGTATATTGTTAGACTTTTCCAATTTAGTCTTTGTTTCTTAACTTTTCTCATTTTTTCCGTCTCTGTGTCTCTGTGCTGGACTCTGTAATTTTCTTATATCTTTCTTCCATTTACTAATTCTGTTAGCTCTTAAGTAATCTGCTGTTTAGTACATCTATTATTTTTAAAATTTCAGTGACCATGTTTTTATTTCTAGACATTCTATTTGGCTCTTTTCAAGTTTGCTTGTTCTTTTCTATAATCATTTAAACATTTCTATGGCATGATCTTTGTTTTAGTTTCCTAGGCTGTTTAAAGCAGATACCATGAAATGCATTGGTTTAAACAGTGGGAATTTATTAGCTTAAGGTTGGAGGCCATGAAAACGTCCAAATCAAGGTGATGCTTTCTTCGCCGGTGATCCTTGGCTCCTCTGCCACATGGCAAGACACATGGAGGATCTGCTGGTCTCTCCCTTCTCTTCCAGGTTTTGTTGATTTCAGCTTCTTGCTTCTGTGGCTTCCTCTCTTTCTCTCTCTGTATTCATTCAGTTTATAAAGGACTCCAGTAATAGGTTTAAGTCCCAACCTGAATGAGATGGATCACGTCTTAACTGAAGTAGCCTCATCAAAAGATTTTGCTTACAGTTGGTTTACACACACAGGAATGGATTAGCTTTAAGAACATGTCTTTCTGGGGCACATACAGCTTCAAACTACCATAATCTCTTTTAGTTTGTTATACTGTCTCAAATTCTTGGGGTACTATTCCTGTTTGTAATGCTGCTTACTTCTTGATGGATTATTTTTTCATGTAGTTTATGATTTCATTTTTGTACCTATCCTAGGCAGGTGGTATTTCTTCGAGTGGAGGAACTATGTGTAGAGGACTTTAGGATCATCCTTAGATGAGTTCCTGGGCCAGTTTTTATATTAAATTTTCAGCTTGGGCATCCTATATGAAGAAGGTAGAATTAATTTGGATTCCACACTTAAAGTGCAGGCTTAAAGTTTAAATTTCTCATGGAAGGCTTGTTTTTTTAAACCCAATTTACAGAGTATTGGGCAGACAAAAAGGCTCCTTGCTGCTTCCCGGTAACAGAAGGGTAAAGTTTTCTTACTAGTTTACTCAGTGGGTAGACATTCCAGGGTTCCTGGCATTATGTGTGGCATTCATCTCCAGTTTCCTGTCTCACTGGGACCCAAGGAGATGATCCCGAGCCATTAGATATCCTTACTCCCAGTGATTTTGGCTAGCCTGTGCCCTTACTGCTCTGGCTTTGAATTCCTGTCTTCATTTCTGAAACTTTAGAATTTTGCTTTCTTCCAAGCTCAGCTCTGTATAAATAAATATATATATACACACACACACATACTTATATAAAAAATATACATATATGTCTGTGTGTTTCATGTGTTCGGAATGTGGGGTAGTCGGCACTAAACCAGTCCACCATTCTAATATTAAAGTGCTGGCCCGGAAATACCAGAATTATTAAGGGACTTGCTGTTATATAAAATACAGTTGATTAAAGATGTTTCTTATATTGTCATTCTCCCTAGAATTCAGCTACACTTTGTTTAGGGGTCAGAATACTAAGGAATTATAATATGACATAGATTCAAAAATGACAGGATACACCCATGGAATTCAGTTCTAGATGGAACTTTGTCTTCTGCCACAATAGAAAGCAAAATTGCCTAGAGCAACATGTAATGAGGCTAAGATTTGGGGCTGAGAACCTTTTGAGTAACTGAGTGGTCTTCATTTCATAGCCACACACTGTAGGCATAGCTCAAGTAAACCTCCAATGACAAGGGTAAAGGTGAGGAAGTGTTGGTATAGTATATTTCCTTTAATTTACTAGAAAAATTTACTCATGGCTTATTTGGGGGGGGACAAGGACAACTTTTCATGTTATTCCTGTTTACTCTTATGTGAAGCATTTAGTATTTCATGGCCCTTTTAGAGAATATAATATGCCTATAGCAATGGGCTAAATAATCTCAAGGTAACTAGAAGAAATGTATGTTTAATAAATCCTTTCATTCATAAGCACTCCACTTAATATATACTTTACATTGGCCCATAAGATATTCCATTTGATATGTAAAGTCACCTCCCAAGACACGGTTTAATATATTGCTAAATATTAATGCACTTTGTTGGATTGTGCTAACAGCATAATGTTTAGTATTATTTGCTGGAGTACTTGTTTTAAAGTTAAGGAGTAGTTTATTATAATGGCAAGACTTTTTGGGCATAGAAAATTCTAGCCATTCAAGTGTCAAGATGTCTAAGAAAAAATTAGATCCATCAGATGGGAGCACACTTTAAATAACTGTGACCACATTTGTTGTGCTTGCTAGTCTCCTAGTTACCCAAAGGACATGATAGAATTGCAGACACAGAGATGTGGTACGTTTGCCTGATATCAAACTGCTGAAAAAAATTGTTTGGCTCTGGTGGTGGGAAACATCAGAAAATAACTCCCCAGCTCACTGCAGCTTTTTTACTGCAGTGAATTCATTCAACATACATTCTTTGCAACATGCGATTACAGGGTGAAAGGGTTGAGTTTAATTCTGGATGTGTTCAAGTTTCCTTAGGTAACCACTGACTACCACCATTTCTAGAAATACAAAGTTTCCTTGAGTTTTATTTATTAATTCAATTAAATTCAACAAACTAGGTCAAAGGCAGTGATGAGCAGAATACAAAATAAAGGAAAAAAAGAGGGAAGTAATGAATAAAATATTAGGGAGTAAAGAATACATTACTATGCATGGGTCTATTTACTATCTTTATAACCTTGAACTAGTTACTTAACCTTCCGAATCCTCAATTCTGTGGTTTAACGACAATAATACCTCTCTCACAATGTTTTTATGAGGAATAAATAAGCATTTAAAGCACTAAGTGGAACACCTGGAACATAATAGTTTCTTAATAAATTATAGTAGCTATTATCATTATGTGGTGGAAAGTAGATCATAAAATGTCAAGTACTAGATTTATTTGGATTTTAACCTTTAAACAAAGTTTATGTCTATAATGAGCTTATTTTATACTTGGTCAAAAATGTAAAATTTGAATTTTCTGAGCCTTAGAATATAAAACTGAAGTGGGCAGCTGGTATTCAAAACTAATTAAGTTGATGTACTTTCTTGAAAGATGAGTTTGGGAAGTAGTAGGAAAGAGCTTAGAATTAGAAAAGTTTCATTCTTAGTTTTGAATCATGAAAAGCAAGGCAATGAGACCTAATACATTCATTAATATTCCATAATATCTTTAAAAAATAGGTGCTGAAATAGCAGGCCGAGAAATGTGCTAAACTTCCCAAAAGCTTTAATTTGAAGTGTCTCAATTGCATCGTCTTTCAAAAGTGGAGAACTGCTTTTCAATTCTGGATCTAAGAGAAAATTGGCCACAGTTTTAGTTTTATGACACACTTTCAGTTTTATGAGCAGACTCCTAATGCCCAAAGGGAATTATGTTCTGTCTTTTATTGCCTGTGGTAGGGGTGTTGCTAAGAAACAGAATTCCTAATACTTTCTGAGGAAAGTAGCCTGTCATTTTAGTGATGCAGTGAGAATAAAATGCAGTGAAATCTATGTATTTTCAAAAAACTAAGGCTGTTACTAACCAAAGAAGACTGCATATCTTGCTGATTAGACATAACTCATCTGATTATGTGAGATCCAGAAAACAAACCTTAGAAGCCTGTATTACTGATTCTCTGAAAGGATATAGGACATGCCAAATCATTCTTTTGTGGGTGTTTGAAGAACGAAAGGAAAAGAGCTACAGAGTTTGAAGGATGGAAGGAGACCAGCATGTACTGAGCACTTCATAAAGCATTTGCTGGGCTTTTGTAGCCATCATCTCACTGACTCTCCATGATAATTTGTGAAGTAGGTGGCATTAATTCCTTTTTCAGATGAGGAATAAGTTCATCTGAAACTTGACTAAAGTCACAAGGCTATTAAGTCAGTACTCATAACTTCAAGGCTCTGTTTTCTGAGTCCAAGTGCAGCATTCTTGCTGCTGTATTTACCATCCGTCGTCCTCTGTTTTCAGAAGCTAAAGCAGGGTCAGAGTTAGAACACAGCTACAAAGCAGACTGGGCAAATTTTATAATGTCACGACACAAACTTAGGTTTCTAAGAAGGGAGGTTTTTGTGGTTTCCTTTGTCTGCTTAAGGTCTGCTTCCTCATCATTTTTTATCCTCTGAAGTACTACACCCTCGGGTGAATATACATTGTTGCCAAGATCTCTCAAGTACAGGGTGTAGGGAATTATTGATAAGATATGGTATGATGTAAGAAGCTATCTGAAATGATTGGGATCTCCAATTCTGTTTCTCTTTACCACCAGGGTTTCAAACTTTTACCCTCATCTTTTCAGCACTCAAATCAGTTTTCTTCATTATAATTGGGTTCCTAAATAGCTCGAGGGAATACTGTTATTTTCATTTTCAGAAGTAGAAAAATTAATTCTTCAACAAATATTACTTAAGAGCATACAATGTGAAAGACAGTGTTACATGGGCTGAGGAATCAGTTTTAATTAAGACAAAAGTTCCTATTTTCATGGAGCTTGTCGTGCAGAGGAAGAGAGAAATGTAAGATAATTTCAGATAGTGATAGATGCTGTGTAGAAAATAAAGCAATGTAAAGGGATGGAGAGTGAGTGGAATGGGGCAGGGGTGGTAGAAAGAGTTGTCAGTGAAGGCCTCTCCAAGAGCCTGCCATTTGAACTGAGACCTAAGAGATGGGAAGGAACAAGCTGTGCAACATTCTGGAAACAGAGTGTTCGAGGCAGAGAAAGTATCAAATATAAGCCCCTGCAGTGGACTCTAGCTTGGTTATTTAAGGCGTGGCAAGGACGTAGCACATGAGTAGGAGAGGATGACAGAGGTGTATTACATCAGTCTTTGTAGGCCACGTAGAAGAGTTTGGATTTTGATCTGGTTGTGATGGGAAGCCATTGGAGGGTTCTGACCTACAACTGATGTGTTCTCTGCTGTTGAAAGACAACTGGCTGTTGTCTGAAGAATAGTTTGTTGTAAATGGAGGCTGGGAAACCTTTAGGAGGCTATTGCTGTTGTCAGCTGAATGATGACAACTATGACTAGGGTGTTGTTAGCAATGAAAATGGATAGACATGGAAGGATATAGGCAAATGCTTAGTAATTCCTAAAGGATTGCTGATGGATTACTTGAGGAGTGTAAGGGGGAAAAAGACAAGTGCTTGACAATTTATCACTCTTCAAAGTTAAAAAAAACAAAACCTACCCTGCTGATGAGTAACTCAGTCATTTCTGTCACTCCTAAAAACTCAGCAGCAATAACTGGTATATATATTTGTACTTGTGAGTGCTGATGGAATTTTAAAAATTGAAGGTTTAAAATGTTTCCTTTTAAATTATTATTTTTATCACAAAAAGAGGAAAGCAAATATTCCCTTAGCTGTCGGAATATTAAAAAATGAAAGTGTATGTTATATTTCACAATAACAAATGTAAAAAAAGGAAAGTAAATTGAAAGACATTACAAAAACCCATCACAAATGATAATTTGGTTTACATGGACCATTGAAAGAAACAGGTGTCTGAATATTAAATAAGTAAACTCTGCAAATGATTTTTGGTTCACATGGAACATAATCTCCACAATGAAAAATCCAAAATAATAAAAGTGCAAAGTGGAAAAAAAATAAGAATATTTAGCTTATGGGTCTGCAAGTAGTGTAGGGATTTAGATAAATCTGAGTAATAAAACATAAAGAGAAGCACAAAGTAAACATGTGGTGTGTGCAATGTGAGAAATGGAGGGGAAAGAATTTGTTGTGAGCTTGAGGAATAGGCTGATGATGTAGTGGAACATAGGGTATTCCCTCTGGTGCAAATTCAAGACAGTCACCTTCAGAAGGTGCTGTCCCTGACTCCTAAGCCAATCCATAGAGAAAGAGACTTTTCTTAAAGTAATATATTAAGTTAGTCACTCTAGTCACATTAGTATCTAAGAGTACACAATAAGAGATGAAAATACCTTTCACCAGTAAGTTACCCAGCAGTCTAGGGTGGTCATTTATCCCCACCACCCTAGAATCATCCTTTCTTGTTTTCTGATAACAGCTTCTTGCTTTTGTTCATGTATAATAAACATAAACCCTTCTCCCAATGGGT
This sequence comes from Choloepus didactylus, assembly GCF_015220235.1. Taxonomy (NCBI): domain Eukaryota; kingdom Metazoa; phylum Chordata; class Mammalia; order Pilosa; family Megalonychidae; genus Choloepus; species Choloepus didactylus. Next base: position 55,729,693 of record NC_051319.1, on the reverse strand, counting down.
ACAGTCTTGGTGGGACTATCCTGTCGATACTGATCAAGGTAGGACAATCTGGATTTAATACAAACTCAAAAAAAATGGCTGGAACTCATTAAACTCAGCAATGACATCTTGAAGACTCCCTGTTGGTTTCAACTACCTAGATTCCCAGAACAGCCTGGTTCCCATTCCTGTTGAAATCTGGTTCTTCAGCTTTTCTTTAGCCAACATCAGCTGTCATAGCCCATTTTCATTCTGAATTAGCTGGTGTTGCTTTCAACTGAAGAATCCTTGCTGATACACGGTTAAATTTTAATCAATTTAATAACAAAAATCCTGGTTTTAATAAAAAACTGTTATTGATAGTTTAGCAAAAGAACCCTAGAAGATACTCTCGTGCACCTTAAGTACTGGTTTTTGCTGCAACTTCAGAAGGTCAAGGTGTCAAGGATCTGGGTATTTAGAAATAGGTTTAGAGGCCACATTGGTTCTTGTGACTCTCAGCCAGACCCTTCGTGTGATTTAGGTATTCGTTCAATGTAATGCTGCTCTCATGCCTGTGAGTTTTCTTTATATAGTTTAAAACAACTACATGTCATACATTTTTTCAAGGTCCATATTCAGTTTATGTTGCCTTTTCTGTCTTTGAAAGTGTTCAAATTCATTAACACACCACTTTTACACCTATGGTTTGCCATCAAGAGGAGTGGTAGAAGCCCAGATCAAACAAAAGGTACAGACAGGGTGATCGGACTTACAGAAATGTGTGATTTGATGAGGGCCTGGGGAGGGCCAGCCTAGTATTCAACACCTGAGGCTGATGAAGACATGTTTTGAGATGGGAAAAGGAAAAGGTATTTAGCTCTCTCTTCTCTAATTTTTTTCACACCTTCAGTATGCATCATTCTGTACAATAAGCTTGTTGCTTCCATGTTGCTTCCTTAGTTGAAATGAAGAACCCACAATTTACGCATGATATTCAGAGATATAGAAGGAGAATAAGCCCACTGAAGAGAAAGGAGAATAAACCCACTTAATTTGTAAATGACACGAAAGACAGGAGGAGTAGGAAGGTAATTAACTTATGCAACCAAGTTCTTGTGGAAGGAGGGTAGGGGTGGGGCAAAGTGTGCTTTAATTTGCCTTAGGCACTGCACCAGTAAAGTGTGAGCAGTGTTCTATATAAAACAATAAGGTGTTGAATGTCATCGCTGAGACTGCATTTCTTCCAGTATTGAGTCATGGTTGGAGGAGAGTTTGAGAGATAAACTAGTTAACTTTCTTGCTGCTGAGCCCACCACCTCCAAAAATATTTTTTTATCCCCCTTAATTGACAGAGGGATCCTTACTTCTCAGTCCTCATGTTTCCATGAAGGAACTTCCACTACCAGCTCTTCTCTTATCCCTTACTCCAAATGAAGAAAAATAACTATCTGATTGTAGGGCTTATTAGCTCAGCACTGTCAAGTTTATCCCTGGCTATCCTGCCCTCAAGACAAGTGCATTCTACTTTCACTCCTATACCCTTATGCAGTAAGTGTACCCGTGTCAGGCCAGAACCCGCCTTTTACATGTAATTCTTTGTCCTTGCAATCAGGGCTCAACAGGCATGAGTGATTTCATTTGGTGCTGACTAAGTTTTGGGTTGTCTGGAGGCCCTGTCTTCTCAGCAGGTAGATCCTAAGATCCAGATATGGAAAGCAAGTAGGAGAGATTTTGTCCAGATGTCAACCTGGTTCAAGCCAACTATAAGTGATAAAAAGAAATCAAAGCAGCGTCAGGGAGTGGAAGGTGGGGAGAAAAGGGAGTAATTAGGGTTATTAGGGAAGGCCCCTTTTAGGAGGTGACTTTTAAACTGAGACATGAATACTATGAAAGAGAAGGCCAACTTGAAGATTTATGGACACACTGGCAGAGGAAACAGCAAATGTTAAGATTCTGAGGTGGGAACTAGCTTGGATGTGTTAGGAACAGCAGAGAGGCCAGGATGGGAGAGTGGCAGGACATGAGAGGTCAGAGAGAGAGGCAAAGGCACATGTAGAGCCTTTGAAGCCATGGTAGGGAATTTCGATTTTTTTTCTGAGCAATTTGGGAAACATTAGAGCGTACTGAGTACAGAAATAATGTGATCAGATTTATGTTTCAAAAAGACGACTCACTCTGCAATGGAGAAGAGATGGAGGGCAACGAGAAGTGGTAGTGGTGAAGATGGTGACACGTGGACAAATTTGAGACATATTTTGAAGACAGAATTGATGTAGGTCTTGCCCAAGGAAAAAGAAGAAATGAAGGACGCTGTTTTAGTTTCCCAGCCACTAAAGGAGATACATATGAGTTGGCTTAACGATAATAATGTATCAGCTCACAGTTTCAGAGGCTAGAAGGCTTGCTTCCTCCCAGGGTCGGTATCTTCTGGCTGGCTGGCAGTCTTTGGGTTTCCTTGGCTTTTATGTCACGTGACAATGCACATGGCAGCATCTGGCTGCTTCCATGCCCAAGCCCTGTGGCTTTCTCTTCTGTGTCAAATTTCCTTTGCTTATGGGGACTTCAGCCATACTGGATTAAGGCCCACCCTCATTCAATTTGGGCACAACTTAACTAATAACATCTTCAAAGTCCTATTTACATATAGGTTCACACCCACTGGACAGGGGTTGGAACCTGAACATGCCTTTTGTGGAAGACATGATTCAATCCCCAGCAGATGCCTCCTAGGTATTGAGCCTGAGCAATTGGATGATGGGGGTGCCTTTAATTAGGATGGGTAAATAGGGGGAGGAGCAGAGGGGAGGAGTAAAGTTCTGTTTTGAATATCTTAAGTTTGAGATCTTATTGGATGTCGAAGAGGAAATGTTGAGTGTTGTCCAGTCTGCAACTCCAGTGACAGATGGGCTGGATATAAATTTGGATGCCATCAATGTATAGATGACATTTAAAGTCATATGCCTGGGTGAGCTCATCTATGGAGAAATGTACATAGAGAAGCGAAGCCTTGGAATACAGTCAACATTTAGAGGTTGGGAACTAGAGGCAGAGTCAGAAAAGGAGACTGAAAAAGCACTACAGTGAGATAGGATAGTTGGCTTCTTGGCATGCTTTAACACTTTCTCATGCATATGCATGTGAGTTGAACAAAGATGGCAAAGGAAAATGGCACATTCAAATCCACTTTTTCCTAGAAGCTAAGGACCCTGGAAGGGACCTTAGAGGCTAGCTAGGCCAACTTGCCATCCAAAGCAAATTTTTCAAGTCTCTGCTTAAACACTTTGAGTTCTAGGACATTTACCACTTTGCAAGATAAAAAAAAAATCTGTTAATGTGACCTTCTATTTTTTAAAAAGATTATCTTTATATTGAGGAAGACTCTTCTTCCTCATGAAGCCTGAAAATCTCTCAGCTTTCCTAGCATGTAATAAGAATGAATCCCATTAACCTTCACACCTGAATGTGCTAACTCTAAGCCAGCCCCACTAATGCAGAGGACTGTTTCAGTTCCTGAGCATGCAGAGCTTGGGAAGGGTGCTTTATCAGGGCTGGAGCACGGCTTTTTTCTCCACAGGGCACATATGCCTGCTACCCAGGTGGTTGGGTTAGGATGGATTCCAAATAGTATCTGAAACCACTAATCTCTGACACTCAAGCCTTGCTGGTAAGTCAGCTAGGCTGCTTAAAAATGGCGAACTCGCAGAGGCCTTGCCAACCCACAAGTTGGCTTCTGTCAGAGCCTACAGTCCCTCAGCCTTTTCTGTACATATCTGAATCCCAACTCTGGACATGCTTCCTTGTTTTTTTTCTTTTTTCAGTCTACATTTAGGTCTGTAGACATAAATCTGAGGGGGGGGGGTGCCCATATACCTATGTGAATATTCGCTCCATTAGCTTCAGTCTGGCTAGAGATCCTTTAGTTGGAATAACCACGTATTGGTTCCAGTTTGTCCCTTGGCAACACATTCCCTTTTTATGCTATAGCTGGTAAACTTAGCTTTGCCCCCAAATGAACTCCATTTTTATGAAAATGTGATTAATTTGCAGCCTAAACGTCAATGAACAAGACTATTTACTTGTAAATTAATCCTCTAAATATAAACCACCTCCTAGAGGCTGCCACAGACTAGTGTTTCCAATGTTCCTGGAGAACTGGCCTCCAAACCCTGTGTAAACCACTCTCTAAGAATCTTTGATTGTAAATTGACCACAAACCCTAGAAGAGAATATTCACATTAATTCAAAGAAAGAGGATTAGTACTGGGTTTGGTCCAAACTCTTTAAGGTCTTACTTTCTACTTTAGTATGTGAAACACAATAGAAAATGTAGTTCTGGAGGGGACTAAATAACTCTAGCACATCTGACATACAGAACTGGACAGCTTTGTATCTTTTTTAGCCTGCTGTCTCCAAACCCTGCAGCATAACATCTTTTGTTCTGATTTGTTTCATTACAAAAATCAGTGGCCATGACAGTTTTGACTTATTTTTAATCACTAAGAGGACTGCTTACACAAACATGCACACATGATATTTTTGGTCACTGGATTCTCTTAAGAAATTGAGGTCACCACTGAGCAGAGATTATAAGTGCATACCTTTGTTTTTCTTCCCTACAATGCAACTGTACCCCAACCCTCTTTTATGCCCTCACAAAATAACAAATGTCATGCATGCAACCATTGCATGTGAACATCAACATTCACATTTCTTCTCCCTTCCCCTCCCCGTCCACCCTCCCCCTTCTCCTTCCCCTCCTTCTCTCTCCCCCTCCTCCCTTCCCTCTCCCTCTCCCTTTCCTTCCTCTTCTTCTTCTTCTTTTTCTTCTTCTCTTTAACTAGGAATAAGAGGGAATAGCGAAAGTCACAACTTCAGGGTCTCGTAGGGATTGAAGACGAAGCTTCTTATCAAGCTCAAAGAGTAAAAATGAAAACGGAGATACACTTTTTCAAAGCACATTTTTACATAAACCAATTAAGACTGTCTTGCGACAAGAATCAAAATCAAACTATGAGCTGGCATACTCAGTTAAAATCTCTGAATGAATTAGGTAGTCTGTAGCAAATCTAGGAAGTTTGTATAGAAAAGAACTGTGAATGTGATTATTTGCAGAGGGAAATGAGGAGAATCAAAGACATTAAAAGATGAGTAAATGTTTAAGAGAATTTTAGTGCCAAAGAAACCACAGACCTATGACTGTTGAGAACTTAAAAGAAGCCTTGAGCCCTCAACCTTCTTTAGGTGGGAAGCAGACTGAAAAAGCTGTTTGGCCTTCAGCTATAGCCAAGGAGGATAACAGAAAAGGAATACTTGTCCAAGATGGATCCAAAGGCCATGGAAAATAATGAACTGGGGAGCCCCACCCCAAGAATCAGGGCCCACCACAGGGTAGGGGCCCTCACAGAGCATTCACACTTCTTTCTTCAATAAATGAACAGTTTTTCTTAGCATAAATATTGCTAAGAATATTTATGCTTTTTGTAGTGCTTGTAATGACATTGCTACTAAATGTTGTTCATTTTATTGTGAACTTCTTGAGAAAGTGATAATATTGCAAACATCCTTCATCATATGCCTTCAATACCATCCTGCACTTAATGAACTGTAAATATTAAGTGAAGGGATAAAAATAATAAATACATTATGCCTATATATTGACATGTTGTTTGGTAGTAAATTGCTCTCTATTTAAAAAGGGTTATATATACAGTGTATTCTTAATTTTGAAAATTTGAAAAGAATGAATGTTATTACAATCCTACTATCCAGAGATAATCACTACTGAAATTTTAGTGTGTTTACTTTAGTCTCTCAATAGTGGAACTATCAAGTCAAAGAACTTTCATTGTAAATCAAACTTTTCTTGTATAATTATGATGTTTCCAGCTCTTATCTCACAGCAGTTTTCTATTAATAGATAAAAAGAAGCTTATGTAATTTCTTTGGTTTATTTTATTTAAAGAGTATCATCTTTAGATTTCAGGGCACATTGCTTCGTTGACATTTCTACTCAGATATGAAAGGTGCAGAAGCCAATGTGCATTGCTTCAAAGCAACATCCACCCCACCCTATTGAACTTCAGGGTTTAAGGATATGAATACAAGTGGAAAAAAAAATGGTTATGCAGTTATTTGAATGATCGAGGGTTTTTTTTTTTTTTTCCTTGTTTGTTCCGTGCCTTTTGCCTTAATGATCAGGCAGAGTTGTTCTAAGATCTGAAAGTGTTCCTGGGGTGTCAGCCAGTAGGCAGTATTTCAAGAGGCTGCCTCTCCTCCAAAAATATAGTTCTGCAAGAGGCCCTTTGGCTGAAGCTCCCTTGCCCTCAGGAGTACTCTGAACTTGTGCACAGAAAAGAGAGTGACTGTCTCATTTAGGAAGGATGATCAGGCATAATTACAAGCTCTTCATTTCTCTTTGTGCTGAATGGGTTTGGCCATGAAGGTACTAGTTAAAAATCATGTTTAAGTACTTATCTTTGGGCCAATGCGTGATAGTACGTTGGGCAGGAAAAGAAGACCTAGGAACACCTGAGCCAGAGAAAGTAGTCACAGGCTACCAATAACTGAAAGTCCTCAATCTGGGGAAAACAGATAACAGACAGCAGCAAAACTAAATCCTACCTTTAGATTTTAGAATTTTTTTCTATATCACACACAAGAATAAATTCAAAAAAGGAGATGCTTTACCCCATGTAGAACACTGTGATATAGTTTTTAAGAGTTGGGAGGAACATATACTTTGGTGTATTTTTAATATGCTCTATATGTTTTTATAAAGCCACCGTGGTGAAGGTGGGAATATTCTAATTAGGTTGGAAATCTCTTAAAGAGGAAATTAATGGTGATAATGAATTGACAGACAGGAGTATTATACTACCCCTGTTCTCAGGAGGACAATGGTAGCATTCTATAAATGATTTTATTTCTTTAACTTTATTTCTCCTTATTTGAACATAAGGCATGCTTTCCTCTACTCTATTTTAGCAGATAAATGGTACAAAAATAAAGTTGCATGATTAGATTCATTTATCTCTGTTCAGCAAAGTTTTAAAAGCACAATAAGGTTAACTTTAAAAAACATAACAACAACAAAAAACCCTCAGTTTTCTCAGCTGTTTACAATAACATGGTTTCCTTTCTTTCCAGGAAGTTGAACAAATTTTCTTATAGTTTCCTTTGAAACCCTGGAATCCTGCTGTAGCATTTGGGACTGATCTTGAAAAATGGACCAAAGATGTCTGATCTTGTACTTGTTTTGAAACAGTAAGCCCCATATTGTAAAAATGGCAGAGTTCTTATGGTCCCTGGTTGAGCATAGCTAGTTCCTGATCCGTGGGAGCATGTTTGTATTATAGTGATTCTAATTTACCCATAAATAAGTTATTCTCCTCTGAGACCCATAATAAATATAGTGTTAATTGCATGCCAACTGTTAGATCCTAAAATTAGACAGCTTTGGTCCTCCTTTACCAATGAAAGGAGGTGTTTTAGAATATTTTAGTTGAGATTTGCTGTGGCATCAGAGGCACTTCAGGAAAAAGAAGAGACAGATATTTTTGATAAAGTGTCTGAACAGATTTCAATTATAGAAGGCTTATTTCTGGGGCACACAAAGCCATGTTCAAATGTTTTTCAACAAGCTGAAATGCGGTGCCCCAACCATGCCTTTTATCATCACACTTCTTTGAATCCACAGGATCTGTTTTCATGGATGAAGCCAAAAAGGGTGAGTCAGAACCTGACCCCTTGGCTTGTATCAGCATTCATTCTTCCTTAATTAGCAGTAACAGTACTCACTTAGGAAAGATGTTTGTGTGCTTATGACAAAGTGCCTTCAAAGAGAGTCACTCTCTAAAACAGAATGTAGGACAGTCTTGCAAATTAACTTGAACACAAGGGAATACAGGCCATGTGTAAAATTAGGTTGATCCCAATAGAAGTGAGGTTAGGAACAAGCAGGTTGTGAGCCATCCCACCCTCATCTGCATTCTTTTCCCATCCCGCTCCCAACAAAGTAACTTACACACCCTCCCAGGCTTGAGACCTGTTTCCTTATTTGAAGAATAGGGAGAATAACAGTACCTGTCTCACAGAATTTTGCAAGGATTAAATCAGATGTTTATCAATTTCCTGTACTCAGTTATCACTCAAGTATCAGTAAAGAAAGTTGCCTCTGCCTTCTCCTCTTTCCTTCTGGGAGGTTTACTCTTCAGTAAGTTACCACCTAGCCCTGCATTGGGTGGGATGATGAAGGGAAGATGCACCAGGGTAGGTTTGTTTTGAGAGAAGAGGGCAATATGCTAATACTGAACTCAAAACAGCCTAGTTCTGCTTTAACATGGCAATTGGTAGAAATCATTGTTGGCCAATCCAGGATCCTGGGGGAAACTCAGGATCAAGTTGTGATGATGGACAGCAGGATGTTCCTATGTGTTATGTTTTAGCATTCTTTACCACTTATTCTGGAGCAAAGCAGCAAGTATCCTTTAATTCTTCAATTCACATTTTTACCAGATTAAGAGCAAGTCTTTTAAAACAATTTTTCAAGCAACGTTGGACGATTCCTGTGCTTTTTCAGTTGATGTTGTCTTTCTTGCCTTTTTATTAATTAAAAATATATTTACTTAGATACATTCAGAATGTCAGTAAAATAACTACAACTTTATTTTGTAATTACAGAGTAGTATTCAGTTTATAGACAATTGCTTTATATAGCTTGCATCAAAGATATCTGAAGATAAAAAATATTTACCTTCCTTTTCAACAAATGGTGCTGTAACAATTGAATAGCCGTGTGAAAAAAAGAAAGAAAAAACCAAATGAACTTTGATCAATATTTTGACCATATAAAAAATTTAACACAAAATGGATTATAGACTAAATGTAAAACCTAAAGCTATAACATTTCTAGAAGAAAATATAAAAGAAAACTTTTGTGATCTTGAATTAGGCAACGATTTTTTAGATGCAAAAGCATAATCCATAAAAGAACAAATTGATAAATTGGACTTCATCAAAATTAAAAATAATTGCTTTTTGAAAGACACAGCTAAAGAATGAAATGACATTCCTCAGACTGGAATAAAATATTTGCAAACCATGTATCTGATAAAGGACATGTATCCAGAATAGATAAAGAACTCTCCAAACTCAATAAAAGGGAAACAAACAACCCTATAAAAAAAAAAAAAAAAAATGGACCAAAGATTTGAATAGACACTTCATCAAAATATGCTTAACTCCACTTGTCATTGGGGAAATACAAATCAGAACTTTAACGAGAAACCACTACACTACACAGCTTTAGAATGACTAAAGTTACAAATACTGATGACTACAGGTCTTGGTGAGGATGTGGAGGAACTGGAACTCGAAAACACTGCTTATGGGAATGAAACTTGATACAACCACTTTGGAAAACAGTTTGGTAGTTTCTTAAACAGACAAAAATGCACCTACCATATAATCCAGTCATTCCACTCCTAGTCTTTGCATTTGAATACAAATGTTCATAGCAGCTTTATTTTGTAATAGCCAAAAAACTGTAAACAATCCAAATGTCTGTTAACAAGTGAATGGATGAACAAATGTACAATACCCATATAATGAGATGGACTGATACTTAGCAATAAAAAGGAATGGACTTCTGATACATGGAAAAGAATGGATTAGGCTCAAAATAAGTATGTTGTATTAAAGAAGGCAGACAAAAAGTGAACATACTGAATGATTCCATTTATAGAAGATTCTAGAAAATGAAAACTAATCTGTAGTATAGACAGCATATCAGTGGTTGCCTAGTGGGAATTGGGGGGAGAGGGGTGGGGCAGAATGGAAAAGAGGGACTACAAAGGGGTTTAAGGACACTTTGGAAGGTCATGGATATGTTCACTATCTTGATTGTAGGAATGTTTCGTTGTCAAAACTTATCAAATTGTACACTTTATGTGTAGCTTATTGTATGTCAATAATATCTCAATAATGCTTTTTTTTACTTTTTATTTTTTATTTTTTTTATTTTTTAAATTCAGTTTTATTGAGATATATTCACATACCATACAGTCATCCATGGTATACAATCAACTGTTCATAGTACCATCATATAGCTGTGCATTCATCACCACAATCTATTTTTTGAACATTTTCCTTATACCAAAAAAAGTAAAAATAAGAATAAAAAATCAAAGTAAAAAAGAACACCCAAATCACCCCCCCATTCTATTTTTCATTTAGTTTTTGTCCCCATTTTTCTACTCATCCATCCATACACTGGATAAAGAGAGTGTGATCCGCAGGATTTTCACAATCGCACTGTCAACCCTTGTAAGCTACATTGCTATACAATCGTCTTCAACAGTCAAGGCTACTGGGTTGCAGTTGGATAGTTTCAGATATTTACTTCTAGCTATTCCAATGCATTAAAACTTAAAAAGGTTATCTATATAGTGCATAAGAATAATGCTAGTTTTTTTAAAAGCTATCATCCCCATTCATAGTGCATAATTTGTACTCGGCAATAAGAATCTGCCTTCAAGTCCCACACTATACTGGGCAAGGTTAGTGACTTTTGAAAACACTGCTAGGAGAAAGCTATCTAAAGTCACATTGAAAAACACACTGAACAGTTTCGAAATGAATCTTACGCAGGCTTGAAGTTCTTATTTGTTTTTTTTTTCTTTAAAAGAGGCAAATTATATATAAGGGGAGTTAAATCCTTTGCAGACCAGAAAAACAACAGTGTGAAAATTAACATCATCAAAGTCATCATTATTTTCTGCATCTTTGTCTTATTTTTTTTCATCCTCCTCCTAGTCTTCATCATCCTCTGTTACCTCCTTTCTTTTTCTTGCTGTTTTCAGCCTGGCGATGCCCTTTTTCCCATAAAATGGAGTCTCATTTTGCCTGATATGCAACAATATAACTTTTATATTTCTCCTTCAGCCTAGTAGCTTTCTGTTCATAAAGCTGCTTATAAAACTACAGCAATATGAGTCCACATCCTGGCCAGTTTCTTTGCAGCATTTTCAAGGTATTGGCCAGGATGGTTGTGGTGGCTTGGAGCTTGTTCTTAAATTTAATCCAATCCTGTGTGAACCCATTATAAATAGGACTTCGTGATGAGGTTACTTCAGTTCAGGTGTAGGACAGCTAAATCAGGATGGTTCTTAATCCTATTACTGAAGGATTATAAGGAGGTTCTAAGACAGAGAGCACACCAGAGGGAGGAGCCAGAAGCTGAATGTCAATGGAACCTAGAAGAAAATGGAGAAGCCAAGAGAGCCTGCCATATTCATTGCTATGTGACAGAAAAGCCAAGGACCAAGGTTCACCAGCAGCCAGCCCCAGAATGCCACAGTATTTGGGAAGAAAGCATCACCTTGATGATGCCTTGATTCTGGACTTCTCCTAGACTCGAAACCGTGAGCCGTTGTTTAAGCCAACCTATTACATGGTATTTTATTTAGCAGTCAGGAAACTAAAACAATGGTCAACTTTGATTTTGGGGTGATACAAGTGCTTGGGATCTTTGAATTCCTTGTTTCTTTCCCTCTTGGAAGAATGTAAGTTTTCATTTTCATAATGGCCCTTGTTCACCTTTGCCATACCTTCCTTTATTTTTAGCAGACCTGGTTTTCCACCTTTATAAACATGTTTAAAAATTTTCTAAGAAGTCAACTAAAAGCATTTAGTTGCTTCTTCTTGTGCTCTTCCCAGAAAATTTGCACCAAAAAGTATATGATGACTTTTTGCCTCTTGGTTTCTTGGGATCTCCTTTGGCCATGTTTAGTTATACTGCCAAAGTTTATAAAATTAATGCTTCCACTACATAAGGAATAAATAGGAATCAAGAGGAAAAAAGGAAGCAAATTCTTGAAGCAAATTCCAGGCCTCAATTAATCATGCATCAATCGAGCAATTCAGGATTTCCCAATGATTTCTCTTAAAATATTCCATTTGTATGAGACTTTGTTCTCTGTGTTCTCTGAAGGCAGTAGGGGCATATTTGTTAGGTCCCATAGCATAGTAGCTGAATTTCCTATTAGTTTACCTATCAAATATATCAAATGTATTTCTCTATTTTTCCTTTTTAAACATTTGAATAAATAATACATACGCGTGTTCTATTCTTTTGTGGTTCTATGAGTAATAACCAGTGCATCTCCTGCTTTTGTTTTCTTTGCTTTCACACCACTTTCTTTCAAGATGAACTGTGCAAGAGAAATTGGTGGAAAGTGTCCCTCTTTTCCCAGTTCCCCAACCACCAGTCCTTTCAACCACTTTTATCAGTTTACTCCCATATCCCTTCTATCATATTTTAAATATATACAAGTATTGAAGTATATGTAATTGCTCCTTACATTTTCACAGTTGGTACTGTGATGGTTAGGTTCATGTGTCAACTTGGCCAGGTGATGGTACCCAGTTGTCTGGTCATGCAAGCACTGGCCTAACCATTGCTGCGAGGATGTTTGTGGCTCGTTAATAAACCAATAGGCCAGTTTATTAAATCATTAGTCAATTGGCTGCAGCTGTGACTGATGATGTTAATGAAGGGCGTGTCTTCCACAATAAGAGAATGCAGTCAGCTGGATTTAATCCAATTAGTTGAAGACTTTTAAGCAAGACAGATAGAGGAACTTCACTTCTTCTTTGGCTGACCAGCGAAGCATTTCCTGAGGAGTTCGTCGAAGTTGCCAGTTTGTTTCCTGAGGCGTTCATCGGACATCTTCATTGGAGTTGCTAGTTTACTGCCTGCCCTATAGAATTTGGACTCATGTATACCCACAGTTGCTTGAGACACTTTTATAAATCTTATATTTATAGATCTCTCTCATTGATTCTGTTTCCCAAGAGAACCTTAACTAATACAGGTACCATGCTAATCACAATGTTCAGCAACTTGCTTTTCCACTTAACAATATGTCTTAGTGATTATTACTAATCAATACACATAGTTTCCTATGTTTTTGAAGGATGGTTTTCTTCTCCTTTTATTGTGCATGTATCTGTGAAACTTTCACTCAAAAATGTTTTTTTGCATGCTTACTGTTGGTCCTTTCTCCTTTAATAAATAAGGGAATAGACATGAAAACTTAAAGTCTCTGGTTTTTTAGTGAGGATTCTGTGATGCTCAAACTACTTCTCTGCTGTTTTCCTCCTTATCACGGGCCTTGGACATGTGTACAGGATGGCTGTTGTCAAGAGAGTGGCACAGTGGAAGTGTCTGTTTCTGGTCCCATTCCAGCATAGTCCTATCCCAGGACTGGGTTTCTCCTCCTTGCCATATTCATGGGACTCTTGGAATCTTATGCCCACCAGAGGGATATTTAAATGAATAGTCTATGATACCATTCTTAGTAGTATTGTTTGCTTATAGAAGTTGCAAAGGAGTGGACACATTTGGGGTGGGGCAGGTGGGAGGGGATATGTGGAAAGGAGTAGGAAGGTAGATTGATACCAATAATGATTACATAAAGTAAATACATCTTTGTCCTCTGATCTTATGAATGGTGCATATAGAATTGCCTAGAGATTTGTTTTCTTTTGTGTGTAATTGGAAATGGCCATGCTACCAGATGTAGCGTGGAGTGACTATTAGACAGCTGAAGAGTCATGGAGTCTTAAGAGACAGACAGCATGTTTGTTGCTTTGGGACTATCCAACATAAAATCACCCTTGCTCACAGCACACACCCTTATTTTCTTTATAGATTTCCTTTCCACTTTTCTAGGCAGTCTTGGGAGGAAGCACAAAGGCCCAGGTGGGGCCTACTTGTGTTCAGAACAGCTTCAAGGAAGACAGGTGTTTGGCCTTTGGATGGGTTTGGCCATTGGATGGTGTCACCCAGGCTTGGTCTCTGGAAAAAGTTGTGTCCCAATACATGGTATTGTTGGCTGTGGCTGCTTTTGCCAGCAAGGCGATGCCAGGCAGCCCAGATGAGTCCTGCTATAGTGACAGACCATTGCTGTTGGCCATGTCTACCCTAGATCTGGACTAGAGGGGCTCCTGGGCTTTAGAGAGCCTCACTCTGAATTCCTTTGGCTTCTGCTCTGCCTATCCACAGCCCAGGATCTAGACCATACTCTGGGTACCCAGGATCTTGGAATTCCCTGTTTAAAGGACCTGGTAGTGGTTTGAAGCTGTAGGTGCCCCAGAAAAACATGTTCTTAAACCTAATCCATTCCTGTGGGTGTGAACCCATTGATAAGGTTACTTAAGTTAAGATGTGGCCCAGCCCAATCTGGAGGGATCTTAATCCTATTATTGGAGTCCTTTATAAACAGAATGAAATTCAGACATAGGGAAAGAAAGGCACAGGAAGCAAGAAGCTGAACATCAACAGAAACCAGAAGAGAAAGGAGAGACCAGAAGATGCCACCAGGTGGCTTGCCATGTGACAAGCTAAGGACCAAGGATTGCCAGCAGCGGGCCTCAGAACACCACAGTCTTTGGGACTTTTTCCCAGACTCAAACTGTGAGTGAATAAATTCCCATTGTTTAACCTGGCCCATGTCATGGTATTTGCTTGAGCAGACTAGGACACTAAAACAGGCCTGAAGCCTGTGAAGACAAATGAAGCCACCAGTGTTTGCACAAGGTATTAGAGGTGGCCAAGGAACACCTATTTAGGAAGGAGAGTGGTGTGAAGAAAGAGCTTGGACTAAGGTCTGGGTGTTCTAACCAGTGTGCATAAGGCCCTTGTGGTGTGAAATGGGGTTGGGGCTGGATGAGAAAGTGGGTGGGTTGTGGGCTCAGGCCATGGCTGCATCTGCACTCGTGTCCCAGGCCCCTCAGATGTTAGGGGTGAGCTGGCTGTGGTCCTGATTCTTCCCCCTTTTCAGGGAAGCCTTGATTCCAGCCTATTTCCAAGCCTGACCTTCAGCTTCCTGTGGATTCTGTGAGTCCCTTACATCGGTCTAATAAATGTGTTTGCTTAATACAGCCAGAGTCTGTCTTTGTTTCCCCCAAGAACACAGACAGAAACAGAAATCTTAAAGGGAATTTCATCCCACCTTCCATCCATAAAATCTTTATCTCCCCAGAACCCTGGCCAGGAGGTTGGCAAGCACCATGTGTTCTGGGGGTTAAAGACCCAGGTTAGAGGCCAGAGTCCCTCATTTTCTGACTCACGCTGTGCTTCATCATGGGGTAGGATCAGAAGAGAATGAAGAAATGGCATTGGTAAATATTTAAATCTGAGTTTAGCAAGTCATCATCCAGGTTCCATCCATCCTGGAAAAATGACATAATCTTGAATATTTAAAATCGTAAAGGTTGTTTTAAAAAAAGTCATCCCTGGTGCTTTTTATAGTGATAGCCACTTCAAAGTCTTTTAAATCTTTCACTGCTTCTAAAAGGTCTTCATTACTTCAATATTTATTTTAGAGATGTTTATATTTGTGGTGTTACTTATTCACCAATCTTAACTGCTAAGCTGGAAATGGCAGCTTTGGGGGCCAGGAATTGTGCCTGAGTCATCTCTGTAGCAATGCAGTGTACACAGTAGGCCCTTAGCAGATACTTGTTGAAGTCATATATTTTGTTTAGCATTTATAAATCATTATTGTGTGGTTAACATTTTACATATACGATACAGTACCAGTCCCTTTGGGCTATGGAAAAATAGTTATAAATTTTAGATAAATAAAAATAATATATATTTTTACCCTGTCCCATAATAAGAAGTTTGTAGCACATTTAAGAGGTTATTAGTAATGATGCATAAGGATTTGAGTAAAAGGGAAAGTGGAGATATTGGAGATTATGTTAAGTAGTGACATAGTATAAGGAAAAGTTCCAGGCAGAAAGCCAAAGAAAAGCATGGGTGATAAGAAAGAATAAGACAAAAATTGTGAATAGTAGGAAATAATAAGTATAAATAATGTGACATTATATGTTGAATTTCTGTCTTCAAAGCATTTTATTTGGATCTCTCATCTCTGGAGAGATAGGAGGCCTGATTACGTTGCTGCAGGAGAATCTGATTCTCAGAAGCCATGTGGCTATTAAGAGAATGAGCAAGAATTAAAACTAGGTTTTTCCCTGTTGCTTTAGCTCTTGGTGACGATATGCAATGTCAATGAAAGACAAAAAAGAATATCTGCATCTTTATGATGAAAAGAAAAAAATCATTAACAATAACTGACCTTTATTGACAGCTTACAGGGCAAGCACTTATATTAATTTCTTTGATCTTCACAGTGTAAGGAGCTATTACTCCATTTTGCAGATGAGAGAACTGAAGCACAAGATGGGTGAATGATTTTTCCCATGGTTACATGGCTTTTAAGTGGTAGCAGTGGAAGCAGATTTTGAATGCATGCTGCTTGATTCCACAGCCACACTCCTAATCTGTTCACCTCATTCTGAACCTGCTTTCTCATCCCCAGAGAAAATTCTACCGAAGTTGCACAAACATATAGACATGCTTTTGTTTTCAATAACTTCCATGGTGGTCAGCCTAGGAACTTGTCCAGGTTCTGTGCTTGTTGCTAGGCCAGAAGTACTAATGATAGTTTCATTTATTTATTGAGCACTTACTCTGTATGGCTTAATTTTATTCTCAAATATTCTTCAGATATTCTACAGCTATGGAAACAGGCATAGGGGTAAGTAATGGGCACAGGTTCACATAATTAGAAACTGGCAGAATCAAGAATCCAGTTTAGAATTTTGTGACTCCAAAGACTTCTCTTAAAACTACATTAAACAGATAAAGTACTTTCTTCACCCCTCTCCCAGGTGCAACACGCCCTTCCCCAACTCTGTCCTCTAAGCACTCATAGTTTTCATCATCATTTTGAGGTGGTTGACGGTTGCCTTCCCAACAGCCGTACCGGCCTTCTTCCTTGTTAACAGAACCATGGTTTTGTTTCTCTCTTAAGAGGCCAGTGATTGGTTCAGGCATCAGCATGTGTGTGTGCAATTCTGGCTAATGAGATGTGAGAGAAAGTCACTGGTGCAAGCTGGTTTCCAGAACATCTTTCCTTTCTCTTGAAAAGGAAAGAGTGGTCTCTTCCTTCCCTTCCTCCACCTTCGGAGAAGATGTGCTATCTGGAGTAGGAGTAGTGGCAGCCAGCCCTCCTGCAGCCATGGAGGGACAACTCAAGGTAGGAAACAGCCAATGTGCTGAGAAACTCAAAGTGAAGGCTGGAAAAAGCTTAGATATTTTATGACATCCTTGAGCCACTGAACTACCCAACTTGGGACTTATCCAAACTTGGGACTGCTTGTTATGTGAGACAAGAACATTTCCTTACTGTGGGCGTCACTTCTGTTTGGAGTTTTGTTATATACAGTTGCATGCATCTTTTTTTTTTAATTGTTTTTTTTATTATTCATTTTACTGAGATATATTCACATACCACGCAGTCATACAAAACAAATCGTACATTTGATTGTTCACAGTACCATTACATAGTTGTACATTCATTACCAAAATCAATCCCCGACACC
Organism: Choloepus didactylus; assembly: GCF_015220235.1. Lineage (NCBI taxonomy): Eukaryota > Metazoa > Chordata > Mammalia > Pilosa > Megalonychidae > Choloepus > Choloepus didactylus. Next base: position 55,712,275 of record NC_051319.1, on the reverse strand, counting down.
CTCATTACCACACACACAAAAATAACCAGAATAATAATTAAAGTGAAAAGGAGCAACTAAAGTAAAAAAGAACACTGGGCGCCCTTGTCTGTTTGTTTGTTTGTTTGTTTCCTTCCCCCACCTTTCCACTCATCCATCCACAAACTAGACAAACGAGAGTGTGATCCCTATGGCCCCCCCAATCCCATTGTCACCCCTCATAAGCTACATTTTTATATAACTGTCTTCGAGATTCATGGGTTCTGGGTTGTAGTTTGATAGTTTCAGGTATCCACCACCAGCTACCCCAATTCATTAGAACCTAAAAAGGGTTGTCTAAAGTGTGCGTAAGAGTGCCCACCAGAGTGACCTCTCGGCTCCTTTTGGAATCTCTCTGCCACTGAAGCTTATTTCATTTCCTTTCACATCCCCCTTTTGGTCAAGAAGATGTTCTCCATCCCACGATGCTGGGTCTACATTCCTCCCCGGGAGTCATATTCCACGTTGCCAGGGAGATTCACTCCCCTGGGTGTCTGATCCCACGTAGGGGGGAGGGCAGTGATTTCACCTTTCAAGTTGGCTTAGCTAGAGAGAGAGGGCCACATCTGAGCAACAAAGAGGCATTCGGGAGGAGGCTCTTAGGCACAATTATAGGGAGGCCTAGCCTCTCCTTTGCAGCAACAGTCTTCCCAAGGGCAAATTCCATGGTAGAGGGCTCAATCCATCAAACCACCGATCCCCTATGTCTGTGGGCTGCATGCATCTTAACAGGTACAATTACATCCTCCTCCTCACCACCATGATTATCAACACCTGAGTGCTTACTGTTGCCAGACCTTGTGTTAAGCACATTATGTGCATTGTCTTATTTAATCCTCACTACAACCCTCTAAGATGGGTACTTTTATCATTCCTGTTTTACTGATGAGGAAATTATAGCTTACATTAGGACCCACAGCCAGGAAAGGGCAGAACAATGTTCTGAAGTACCAGGTACTTTACTTCCTTCATCTTTATTGATACCCACAATAAAACAAGTTTTATTATCCTCATTTTATTGATGAGAAACCTGCAGTTTAAGGAGATTAAGTTCTGCCCCACAGCTAGTATGTGCAAGATTCAAACTAAGGTCTTTTTTACTACCAAGCCTGTGTTTTCTTTACAGTGTGTATAGGCCTCCCACTTTACTGCTCTTCCCAAACTCTGAAAGCACAACTTGTTTTCAGTTTTTTCTTTAGCTTTTTATTCCTATCCCCTACCTGTGATGTGTTCCAATCTTCCAGGCCCTTGCTTTCTCCTGGGTGACTATGGATGCTAATCTCTGCTCACAAGTGATTTAACTAATCAGCTACATCCCCTAGTAACAGGATGTCGTAACCCTGTTAACACACAGCACCTGTTTCTGTTGGAAGCCACTAAACATTGACAAAGGATGGAACTCTCAATCCTCTATTAGGCACATGATAAGCAAAGCATGCAGCTCGCCGGCTTGCTTCAAACCACTGTGCACTGTGTCCTGCTGGGTATGCTTTCCTGCAAGTCGTTCATGGGCTGAGCTGGCTCAGATTCTGATCCTCAGAACAACTAGAACGGAATACAGAAGAAAATCTGTATTTAGTCCACAGTAGAACTGAAATACTGACAACATCAAAATTAGAGACAAACAAGAAAAAGAAGAGAACAGAATGAAATGGAGTAATGCAGAGTGAATCTCAAATTCCTTTCCACTTTTGCCCAGTATGCTTCCTCCTCTACTGTAGGCTGATCTCACCAGGAAGCTGCAGCCCTTCATCTCCCACCTCAGCCCCCCACATTGTGCCAGACTCCTTGCCTTTATTCATGCAGGGGTGGATTTTTTCCTGCTTCTTCCCCAGCCCATCTGTCAATCCATTCTTCAAGATTCCACACAAGTCCCCTATTCTCCTTGAAGCCCTTTTGAAACACACATGCTTATGTGGGTCTCTCTTTTTTTAGGAGTTGTGATGATTCATCTCCTAAGTGTGCATTGTTTCTAAAAGTTGTTTCCCCACTCTCTCTAAAGCCTTTTGAGTGTATGGACCATTGACATGACAGGTCCTGGAACTGCTGACCCTTGATGTGTCCTTGCTGGGTGCTCCAAGCGGTCCTTGCTACCTTAGGTCACCGCAAGACCATGGTGGAGAGCTACTGATGTTCTTGCCTGACCACCTTCCCTCCCTCCTTCTGGTGACATCACCTCAATTTTCCTTTGGAGTAGCTGGGAGAGGGCATATGACTCAAGCCTAGCCAATCAGCTTATTTCATTTCCTAAACCACCATGCAACTCACGCCAGTCCAGTAAGAATCAGTCCTGGGACTTGTGCTGGAATTATTAAAAAGGGGAGAAGCTCTCTTTCCTTAATCTAATGTGATGAAAGCCTGGGTTCTTTGGGCTTCAAATGAAGAGAGTATGCCGAGAATAAAGCCAACACAGAGGAAATCAGAAGAAGAGTTAGCAAGAGACAGATCAAATGATTCCTAACATCATTTAATCTGAATTATGAATCCAGGCAGACCCACCCTTGGGATTTTCATTTCCTTGAGACAATAAATTCCCTTTTTGCTTAAGCCTGCTGAAGTTGGGGTTTCTCTCAATTGGAACTCAAAGAGTCCCAAAGGTTCATCCACGCAAGAAGTGGAGTTTCCTAATACTGTATTATTAAGCCTTTGCTGTACGCCTATTACTACTAGAAGAAAAAACAAAAAACTTTTCATCCAAAACAACAGCGGATGCTACAGTTTGTTGCTGCCTCTCTCCCTTTCTTCTTCCTTCCCTTCTTTCCTTTCTCCCTTAGAGTATGGGAAAGTGAGCAGGAAGCAGATGCATGGCCTCGAAAGCCTTGTGAAGGCTTTGGCCTTGTCTTCAATATCATTCTGTGCACAAAAGGAACTAAACGCAGCTCTCTTTCCAATCTGAACTTAATAAAACAGAATTCTGCACCCAGTGTGAGGTTCATACTGAAGGGACTTTGTTCTTGGGGGAACTCTCGTGCTAGATCATTCCTAAAGTAGCCAGAGCTTTCTCAGACCCTCTGAACAGACTGAGGGGATTTGGGCATAAGTCACATGCTCAAAGGTTGTAAGAGATACAATAACAAGAATGCATTTTCAGAGAAAGGACAGGCCAGGAATAATTTCCAATAATTTCACAATTGTGGCATGGCTTTTGAACAAGTCCATATCCTTTTGTGGCATGGGGAGTTTCAGGGCTCTCTGCAAGGCAAGAAACCTAGAGGGATGAACCAGGGAGGACATTTGTAGATAATGAAGCAATTTTCAACCGGAAAATGTAGCAACTTCAAAAAAACAGAACTGATACTTCCTTGACTGTACTTACTGTGAGCAATTTTTTTTTTTTTGTTCTTGTTGAACAAAGTTAAAAAATTGAGTCAGATGGTTCTCAGGGTTTGCCGAGTAGGTGGAAATTATTTGTCTGCATAGTTATTCCAGGCGTCAGTCCCTCTGCTTTGCTCTCTCTTCCTGTTCGTGGTGCAAGAGAGGACTGGTTGGGGTCAGTCCCTCGAAGCCTCCCTGCTCACCATTTCCTCTGGGAGAAGGGAAGGAGCTGCAGTGGCCTCCAGCCTGGGGACTTGGCCGAGTAACCCAGAGCATGGAAGTTTCATCATTTGGCTTTGCGCAGATCACAAGACTAAGTGGGGGAGAAAAGGAACTGACGCTGAGCGTTGGGCTTCCAAGGGAAGCTGGGGGAGCTTGAGACATAAATTGTTGGCGTTTCCCTCAATCAAATGACCCATTTGACAAAAACTAGTTAACCGACAAGTTGGTTTGACATCTTGTAGGTTTATCCTTCAAGTTATCTCAGTGGTTTATAAATATACGGCTTTGTTCTCTGGGACTAATGTGTTTCCCAAGCCTCCCAAATTCCTGAGAATGTCTTTGAAACTATGTTTCCTTTTTTTTGTTGTTGTGTTTAACTATTTTTGTAAAATCATGCAAAGAATTCATGTTTATTATAGAAGTATTAGCAAATTCAGAAAAACAAAATGGAGAAATAATAAGCCCCAAGGCAATCATTGTTAAGATTTTGTTACGTGTATTATTTTTTCTTTTTACAAGAATGGGATCACTCTGCTTATTCTTTGGTAACCTGTTCTGTTATTTTTTTAAATCTTTCCTCGTCACTAAATACACTTCTGTGCAGTCATCTTAGGCTGGCTGCATAGTATTCTATTGTCTGGATGTATGTAATTTTTTTTTGCCAGTCTCTATTATTGAGCAAGGAAGTGATTTCCATTTTTTTATCTTTATAACATCTGTATTTACATGTTTGTGCACATCTTTAATTATTTCTCATAACTTCCTTGACTTGGAATGTTATGTAAAATTGTGATTGTTTATAAGATTTTAATACCCTTTGCCAAAGTAAAAGGTTGTGCCAGTTTATGAGAGGCTATAACTTGAGCACCAGTTTTCATGCATCTTGGGCCGGGAGTGCAACAAACCACACAGACACACTTTCTTTTCCAATCATCCTTCTTTAGTTTTCCTCCTCATTATACCAAATACGTTAAGAACTTTCAGTACTATAGAGGTATATTGTCCCTCCACACATTTTACCAATATTTCTTGAGTGCCAACCATGAGCTCAGGCTGGAGGCTCAGCACAGGAGTGAGCAGGACCCAGCCAGTACCTTCAGGGAGCTTATAGCCTGATGGTATTAATTAGGACCAGAGTTTCACATAAGTAATAACCAATTCATGCATAGTCATTTCAAGGTCTTTCTTGATGTGCATTACCTCATTAAATTTATACGACAGTATTACTAGCCCCAGTTCTACGAATGAAGGGGTCAAAGCCGAAAGAGACTGGCTGAAAGCTTACATAGCTAACACATGGCCGAGTGGCAACTCTAAATCTCATGTGTCCTCCCTTATACCCCTGAGAGGGCATGGGGAGAAATAAAGTGTTATAGTAAGGACATTAGAAAAGCCTGGTGACCCCAAGTTCTTTACTTCATTGTCTCTCTTCTCTGAAAATCCCTCATAAGTTCCTTTATGGTAAATATTGCCTCTTGAGACATACTTCTTTTTAAGTGGTAAACAGACCCTGAAGCCCCAAGAAAAATAATAATGTCTGTTGGTTTTCTTTTTATAGAGTGGGTATACATGTGTGTGGGGTTGCAGAAATGGGAGGGAAGGATTTTAGGAGACAAGTTTCACCTACCCCATATTTAATATACACAGACCCTCCTTCCATAAGATGTTGGGACTCTAATACTGAAATAATTGACATTTTAAGAGTTAATAATTTTTAGATTTGATAGTTCAAGTTCAATAATTCATTATTATTTCAGAAGTATGCAATTTATAAATTATGATATCACTACATATTTCCTCTATAGAAGTGTGTGCAAAATCAAGAAACAAGATGGGGCCCTCTGACTCTCCAGTGTGTGGCAGTGTCAGTTCCCAGGAATAATAGGACATTCTCAATTATGATTTAGTTAAATAGGGAATACTCAAGATGTGGGAGGGGTCATTTTAGAGTTTAAAAGTAGGGAAATTTTTTTTCTCTTAATGAACAAATGTGTTTCCTTTTAGCAGATCAGAGTTTTCAAAGTAATAGTTTTCCCCTTTTTGCCTTAGGTACCAGGAAGCACTGAGCTAATTTGGGGGATGATTGCAGTGACACTCTGTAGGTTAGGCTTATAACTCAGCTCTCTCCTGGTTTTCCGATCCAGGCCCTGGCTCTTTTATCTTATTTTAATGGGTCAGTTGGATTTTTCACTTTTGTCATAAATTCCTCCTTCTTTTTGAAAATAGATGAGAAATAAAAGATGAATAAATGAAAGAAGATGTGAACAAATGACCACTTGACTGGAATGTTGAAATAGAAGGGCATAGATAAATTACTCTATGAGTCACTTATCCCAGCTTAAATATCTGTCTGGCTACATTTAACTGCTTTTCTATCCATGTGCAAGGTGTATATTCTTTTATTTGTGACTTGCCTGACCAGCCAAATGAAGTCAACTAGTCATCACTTTGGCTTCTGGAATTACATAATGTTATCCAGTGTTTGGAGAGCCTCTTTTAGAGACGTACTGTATGAAATATGCCTGCTCTCCACATACCATCAGAAGAAAAGTTACTGAAGACTGAGTGTGCTGGACTACCAAAGTACTGCTACTGGAGAGCCGAAGGCCTGGTGCTTCAAGGTAGCAGTGGGGCAGGAGAGAGGAGTCGCTGCAGGGCTTTCCTTGGAGGTTTATCCTGAATTGTTGTGGTCTTCCTCCGAGATGCCTTCTTCCAATGGCAATGCATGTGCCTTCATATTTCTCTGAAGAGTGTGATGTAAAATGTCTCCTGGTATCCTAGCCCCTGAGTATATAGCTTGTGTTTTAGGTTGGTTGATGGGTAGAGTATTCTGGGTGAGATTCTGGAGTGTGATGCTTGAGGGGAATAGTGAAGATTCTCTGACAATGTTTAAAGGAAGAAAAATGTGCTACCTGGTAGGGGGTTGAGTGAGAGCAGAGTCTATCATTGGGGGTGAGTTCAATTCCCATTCTCCCTGACCCCTCTACCCCTCTAGCTTCTGCACCACTCTAGGGCCAAACTGGTCTCAGTCAGATCCAGAAACTCAAAAGGAGTCAGTCTCCTGTATGCACTGTTTTGATTTTATGGAGATAAAGTATCCACAGAACCCTAGACAGTTTATACTGAGATTGAAGGAGTGAGGGTATTATATTAAAATGATTTCTTAGCATTTTTTCTCTTGTCTCATTTACTAGTAGTCATTCTGGAAAATGAAATGTCAGGTCAATCATAACGAAAGTTCAAAACCTGTTTCTATGATTAATTTTAATATGTCCTTGAGAAAAGCAGATTCCTTTCCTTCCCCAAAGTAGCCAACTCTGCTTCTCAGTCATTTTCTTTGCAAATGGGTTTTCTTTATTTTCAGGGACCACCCAAAGATGGCAAAAATATTGGGAGCAGTGACTCATTTTTAGCAACTAGGAGCAAGTTTCTGAGGATTTAGAAAGATAGAAACTCACCAGAGAGAAATGAAGCCAACTATTATAGTTTGAACTCAGGGGACTTTCTTTCCCAAAATATTCTCTATTCTTTTAGATGGTCTATGGCCACATAGTCTAATTCCTTGTTATGCAAACTGTGGTATGCAGACCAGCAGATTTGGCCTCATTTGGGAATCTTTCAGAAGTCTTTGGTACCCTAGATTGACATCAATAAGAAAGAGATCCCATTGACTGTTAAGTTAATATTAAGATAACTGAAATTTCCTTTGCTTCATTGGCTTATTAGTCTGAGTGAGCTCTCATTATAAGTAATAATTCAACTTCACTGACTCAGATTTTCCTGGCAAGGCCTAAGAAAGACTCTCGGTTCATACTCAAAATGCCCTCAGCCACGTTTGGAATCCTCAGAAGGTCACCCAGATGCTAGCTGGGGAGGAGATGCTTCTCCCCTACCATTGTCTGTGGCTTACTGCCTGCTGGGGTGTTCGAGGGAGTGCCAAGACCCTTCCCTGGACAGATAAATGCAAAGACCAGGTTTCCTTCAGTGGTCATCACATCAGGACTCTGATAAGTTATAAGCAGAATGGGGAGGATGCCTCTCTCCCAATCCTTGTTGAATGTTGTCACCTGGGTCCAGGCAGGCCTGTGTATATACACTTCCACTCTCCAACATACAGCCAAAGGCTACAGTTTTGACAAACACCGTGCTGTCCTTGGTCCTCACTACCTCTTATTTCTATTCCCAGGCACTCTGGCACCAAGCCCTCCCTTCAAACTACTTCCCCCTGCAAATCACCTCATGCAGAACAAATGATGCTTGTGGGTCACTGTTGACATAAGTCCATCAAACACGCTCAGAGACTGAATCTCAGTTCACCTGGGACCCCAGCTATGAGAAGCAACAATATGATGTAATTGGTTAAAATAACAACATCAAACATATCAATAACATGTGCATGCTTTGTTTAATTACTAATGAAATCAAAATACTAGGTGAAGTGTTTTTTCTGGATCACTGGAGATGCTCATTGAGTCAGCTCTTGAGATCACAGCTGGATGTACCATTTAATTTAGGGAACTACATTTTAAGATGGACACTGGTAAACAAGACAGGAGAGACCATAGAGAAAGAAAGATATTGAGGTGCCTGGAAATCATTTATGCAGAGTGAAAGGAAATGGAAAATGGAGGCCAGGATGATGCCTTTAAATATTTAAATGGCTATCATGTGGCCAGGTGAGGTCTTTTGTTCTGATTATTCTGGTGCACATACCAAGTTCAATGGGAAGAAATTACAGAGGCAGATTCTAAGATCACACAGCAGCCAACAAGGGTGAATATATAGGAAATCAGATTTCTCTATCACAAATGTGTCTAAGCTAAGTGGGAGTGTGTTTATATCAGAGCAGTTTAGGAGAAATTCTTGAAATAAGGAGGATATTAACACAGATGGCCTAGTCTCTTGAAAAATAAAATCTAAAAGGAAATTTAGAGATTATTTTCCAGAGTGGGAATTGACTTACTTCAGTTCACACTAATTACTGGCAGAGAGCAAACTAGAACCCAGATTTCTAATTCCTGGCTCAGTATGTTTTTCACTACATGCCATTCTTCCTTCTAAGGTCTCATGCAAATCTCAGCTTCTTTGATGCTATATCTCCCTCATGGGGATCAGAAAAGTGAATGGGAAAATGGAGAAGAGTCTGGTAGACTTGAGTGATTTGCTCTCTGGATACCATTTATGAAGGGAATTAATGTTCTCAAGGCTAAACTCTCTTCTTATCCTAAGACTATTTTTTTCCAGCAGTTGAGTCCTCTCATTTGTAAAAATAACTACAATCATTTTCAGAATGTATTAATAGAGTTCTGGCTTATTCTCCACTTACACTTTGACTTTGACAGCCACTTCAACTAAATATTTCTCAGTACATAGGTTGGAAATCCATTTATGCTTTGAGTTGAATGGAATGAAACAATGACCATTGAGATGTCATAATTAATTTATAGAAAGAGTAGATTCACTCATGAAAGAAAAAAAAAATCCCTTCAGATATATCCAGAGAACTCACTGGGCTAAAGTACGTACTTTGACCCAGAGATTGTGAAGTTTCTGAACAGATAGTAGGACTTTGAGGCATTTGGGAGTCAGTTCCATTCATGGCCCAATGTAGAGTTTGATGACACTTAACTCTTTGGTGCCAACTGGCCAACCATTGCAAGTGTCAGCTTTCCTGTCTGTGAAATAGGGTGTTTCCATCACTGTAGCTCTGTACCACCTCCTGGGCTGTTAAGAGGAGTCATGAGCAGAACTTCAGAATTAAAATATGAAGTACTACTATCAGAACCATCAACTTTTAGCAAAAAGTCTGGCCAACAGAAGTAATCAAATGTAATGATGGCAGAGAGAAGAGGGTGGAGAAGAAAAATTTAAACTATTTTTAATAACTAGGCCTGAAAATCCATTTCATTAATTCTGATATAATTTACCTCTCCCTTTCTTCCCCTTTCCTTTGTTCCTTTTGCCTCATCTTTGTCCCCTCCTTTCTTCCCTCTTCACCTACTTTTTTATATCCTCCCTTCCTCCCTCCCTCCTTCCCTCTCTTCCTTCCTTCTTTCCCTATTGCACTATCGTTTCTTCAGCTAGGAATATTAAGATGCAACTTAACAATGTTGGTACAGGGAGTGATAAGATAGGTGAGCAAGAAGTCAATCACCATTGTTTGCTTGTTTCTCACTATGATTCAGAAATGTTTTAGACCATCTATAAAGTGCAATACACTGTGCTAGAGTTTACAGAGGATGCCAAAGGATAAACAAATATATCTTGTGACCTCCAGATGTTTACAGTCTAATGAGGGAAGTAAAAAAAATAACCATAATACTTAGGAGAAACCAAGTTGGCTATGAGACTTCAGAAGAGGGGACATGACTTGTGGTGGGAGGAAGGAGTAATTCAGGTACATCCAATGGATTTGTTAGCATAAGATCCTTGGAGTGATGAGTATATGGCAGTTCACTTATTCATCATTCCCTCAACAAATATTTACTGTGTGTCTCTGTGGGTCAGTATTGTGCTTCAAATGAGTATATGACAGTGAAAAAAACAATATGGTCCCAGTCTTCATGGCACTGCTACTCTGGTATGGGAGACAGACTTTAAACAAATTAACACAGATTCATATTTACTTCACAAATGAAAGGAAAGTACAGGGTGCCGTAAGTCAGGGTCTTGGGGTAATTTTCTTAAAGAAACCCAAAGCAGGCCTTGGTGGCTTGAGCTCAATAGATAACAAGGAGAATGATAAGATATAAGGTTGGACTGTTGGGCGGAAGCTAGATCACGTGGGGCCTTTGAAGTCATGGTAAGAATTTTGGGTTTTACTGTAAATGCAATTGGAAACCATTGAAAAATTTAAGCAGGGGGATGACATGACCCAATTCATGTTTCAAGACATTCCCTCTGGCTGCCATTGAAAGGCTGAACTGGAGGGAACAAGAGTGGGCATGGGGAGACCAGTCTGAGGCTGCTGTAGTCCTAGTGATGGTGACTGGGCAGACTCAGGTGGCAGCTGTGATGTAGAGACCAATTTTAGAGGTTATGTTGGGGTGAGAGGGCAAATGACTTTCTAATCAATATCAGTTGTATCCAGCCAAACTGCGTTTTTAGTCTTTCTCTTTTCTCTTACTAAGTTTTGAAGAATCTGTAATTTGCTTTTCAGTAATTGTCACTGGTACCATTCAATCAATGTCAACATCGACCCGCATAAGGTCACCTGTCCTGGTTCTTACTTCTTAGCCGCTGGGACTCCCTTGGTTCTGCCTTTGCTCTCAGACCACTGTGCTGAGCATCCCTGGACTCTCTCCTCTCTCATAGCCTTCCTTTCTTGTGTTTCTCTCAATGAGGGAGTTAGACAGGAGGAAGTCACTGGGGACCTGTCAGAGGGAAGGGAGAAACTCTGGGGAAAGGGAGGCAAAACAGAAGGCTGGGGGCCCAGGAAAACTTTGCTGACTTTGTCCAAATTTTGCCACAAGTTTTTCCTATTTCTGTCCTCTGTGTTGAGAAACACAGAAGCTGTGGTAAATGCCCTTTCACATCCTACCTCTCCTGTCTGTCTGCAGTAGGAATGGTAACCACAGGACCCACAGTAGCTCCCTCATGGCCTGGCATCCAGGACACCATTACAGTGATTCCTTTGAGAAAAATTTAGGAGTAACTGAGTTTCACTGGTGCATGAAAATCTCTGAAGGAAGCCAGGGAGTGGTGGCACCTGGCATCCTTGGGGGAGGGGGGCAGACCATAGTTGCTTGGAGACCTTCCTGGGAAGCATCTGGAGTAGACATCAAATATCTGTTGGAGCCCCAGACTTAAGCACTGAAGGTTCCTATGAGAAATCAGGCATGTTTTCTGGGAAGGGCAACACATGACTGCATTGACCTTTTAACTCCAAATCCTTTATTAAATTAGGGAATAGGGGAGCTGTTTTGGCATTTTATTAATGGTTACAGGAGGCAATGGGAGTTTCATGTGGGCTTTGTTCTAATGAATTGTAGTTTCAGCTTCCTGTCTTAGGTATGAATTATAAGCCTCTGATGATACTTTAAGCCAATGTTTCTTAATGCTGACTATACATTAGACTCACTTGAAGAGCTTATGATAAAGCATGATGCTTGAGTCTTACCCACAGTGATTCTAATTTAATTGGTGTGGGATGGGGTTCATAGCGTCACAAACGCCTCCGGGTGATTCTGATGTGCAGCCAAGGTTGGGAAACTTGACTTTTAACCCTTTCCACAGGGACCTCGATCCATGACCAGACCTCTTCCTAAACAATTTTCTTCCTAAACACTCATCAGGATATTTGCTTATAAAAACTGCCACTTGAAATCTCCCATGGAGTTTAAAATAATGTAAATTCCTGACAGTAGGGGTTCTGTCAACCTTTATTCTGGGAGGTTATGGAATCTGTATTGAAACAATGCTCTAATAAATTTAGATGATCACATCTGGGAGCTACTGTTCTAGAAAACCCACTTTCAATAATTCACGTCGATCCAGGTAACCAACTAATTTTGTTCATCTCACTTTGTTAACTGGTTTTTGCTATCCAACATCCACTTTCCCCTTTACTCTAAAAACAGCAACTTGATTTTCCTGTTGGCCACCATCCCTCCCTTCCTTTTAGGCCATGGAGTTGGCCCATAAACTATGGTGCCCAGTCAATGAACTCCATCTGTCTTGAAAAAGTGCCTGTTTCAAGGATGGCCATATGAAACAAGTTGATTCAATACAACCCAATCCTTAGAATTTTGCCAGAAGTATTGCATAAGAAAGTTCTCTGTTTCGTCTGAGGTTGCTAACCTGAATAGATGTAAGCCAGAACCTGCATGAGGGTGGTGCTGCCTGAGAATGGAGCAAAGACAAGAGGAAATTGGAGAGGAGAGAGAAATGGATGGAGGGTGGGGAGGGACAGAAAATGAGAGAAGTAAGAGCCAGGTCTCTGGCAACATTTTTTGAAACCCTAAATCAAGCAATGCAATGCCTAAAGCTAGATCACTACCAGAACTGTTATAGGAGCCAATAAATTCTCTCCTTTAACCAGTTCAAGTTGGGTTTCTGTCACTTGCAACCAAATATATCCTTCTTAGTATTTCCAAATTGCCCTTCCACTCTAGCCCTAGATGACCTGGGAGGAACATGGACTAACGGCCAAAGTCCCTCTATAAAGCTGCCTGAAGTTATTTGGGGTCAGCAGACTGAGTTTGAGTCCTGGTGCCTCCTCATTTACTAGTAATGATCAGGGAAAAGCCTTATAATTTCCTGTAAAGTGTGGATGAAAATATATTTCCTACTTGCTTTACAGGGTTATTCGGATAATCAGGTAAGATAATTGGTATACATTTCTGTCTTCATATGAATTTTGGTATGAATGTGTGAAAATGCAAGTATGGGCTACAGGAGAAAAGGAATGCTGATTTTTGGTGCCAGGCCCTTTACATATATACTCTAATTTTGTCTTTACAACAACACTGTGAGAGGCAGCTTGTGGTGGGGGTTCATGTGTACAGCACTTAGCATATTTCCTGGTTCAGAAAAGTTGCTCAATAAATGTTCATTTCTTGTAACTGTGCCACCAGCTTACTGACCTAGGATAAATAACATCTCCAGTTCTCAGGTTTCTTCAACTGTAATAGGGAGGTTTAACCTAAATGGTATTTAACATTCCATCTAGCCTTAATTGTTTAAGACAGCGTTCTTTAAAATGTCACTTGGAAAAAGGGTTCTGTGATCAGAAAAGTTTGGTACTTCCTGGGGTCAAGGGTCATGTAGCAAATCTGAAGCCAAGCTTGGGGAGATTGGATGTTCTATATCTTCACAGAGGTTTTGGGGACACAGGGGCATCCATTTGTCAAAACTCAGCACCCGTAGACTTACTTTGTGTGCATTTCCTAGTATGTAAATTTCACCTCAGAAGAAAATATCTGTAAACAAATATTGAGCTCTAGTGATGATACAGATGCTGAAGTATTTAAGGTGAATTGTACTGATGTCTATAGTTTACTTTGAAATGCCCTAAAAATAAGATGGAGTAATGGATGGATAGAAGGACAGACGGATAGATACATGTTAAACTTTCTAGTATATAGATGCTAATGATAGAATGCTAAATATAGATGCTAATTATAGAATCTAGGTGGGGTTGTACTAGTTCACTAGGGAGTGCTTTCAACTATGCTGTATGATTGAAATTTTTCATAATTAAATATTGGGAAAAAATAATCTGCAGCCAAGTCAGGATTCCTGCCCAAGAGCTTTGTCTCCCTGACCAGCCTGCGTTCCTGCTTCTCTGCAGGGCCCCATGAGGAGACCCACTGAATAAGGGTCTGAATGCTTGTTTCCTGCAGGACCCCTTAGTTGAAATAGGCCCAATATCTTACGTGGTGATTCCTCTTCTTGGCAAAAAAGGCTCACCCTCTTTTCATGAGGGAAGCAAATTTCTCTTTAGCATGCTCCCCTTATTTTAACAGGAGCCAAAGCTCTCTTTAAGCCACAGTAAGCAGTTCTGAAACAAGCCCTCTGTTTTAGCTGTCATCACCTCTATTTCCAACTGCTCCCTTGGCTTTGTGCTCCCTGTTCTCCAGCAGTCACTTTTTCACATTGCCCCTCCTTCAGCCTCCCCACAGCCTGCATTCTGGGCCCAGCAAGCCTGGGAAACCATCTGGGATTCCCCCTGTACCTTCCCTCTTTTAATCTCATCTGAGACAAGTCCAGGAGTTTAACAGACTTCTCTATTTATGGTTTTAGTCTGTTTAATCAATTAATCAGGCACATCAAATCTGCTACTGCCCTGTCTTAAACTCTGATTTCAGTCAATTTTTGCATAATTATAATCTCTGTCATTTGAACATGCTTGTCTTAATTCCAAATACTTTCCTTCTCTTTTCCTAGCTTATTTGAATTTTCACAGGATAGGTTGGCAAGTACCATCTCTCTTTCACAGATAGAGAATCTGGGAGACCTGGGAAACTAACTTTTATTGAGTTCCTACTGTGTGTACTCACTGTGCTGTGAGCTTCCATGTATACTGTCCTACTTAGAACTCACGAACTCCTGTGGAGGTTTCTTATTACATTGGCACCATTTTTTTAAATGAGGAAACTGAGTCCTGCAGAGAATATTTTCTGAGTTCCAACTACCAGATGGCTACTGACACCGGAAGTACAGTACCACCAAATGTCGAGCAGGGAAGGATAGTAGCAGTTTTCTAGGTCAACCACTATATTCTCAAACTGACAATACTGAAGCCAAGAGAGTTGAAATGAGCTATTTAGAAGAAAGGCTAGAATTAGAATTCAGATCTAAAATGTTTAAGTAGACCCAATTTAGAAAATGAGAAACTTCATATAGGTTAAGGCATATGGGGAAAGTTGCAGTGTTTCATGCCCCAGGGTGTCTGTTTGCCACTGTAGACCAACATTGCCGTTTTTAAGTCTGGCATGAGCTGAGTGCTGTGTTGTCTCGAAAATGTAGCCAGTCACAGCCTGTGAAGCACTTGGGCAGCCTAGACATCACCAGTGCTCCTGTGTGCAATAATTGTCTCACATGCCTGGAGGCTGTGAAAGCAGGAGCAGCACCAATAGTTGCAGTATAAACACTGAAATGAGAAGTGTGTGAAAAAAAAACATGGCAGAATACACCCAGACCAGCTGGCCACCTGGGCCTGCTCATTTAATGCTCCTGCCTGTTACATCCTGATTCATTTTGATTGGATTTGAGGGAATGGGGGAATACAAGGCTTGATTTCCTTATTGAACTGATCTGCATCACTTTCATGCAAATAGCATAAGCTTGCATAGTTGATAGATTTTGTATATGGCTGTTCACACCGACCATTGCAGACCCAAAGATTCTTCTTTCTAGCTGATATTTGCCTCCCCTTCCCAATACAGTTGGTAGCTGTGTCTGAGGTTTGTTCGTATATTTAGTTGCTAGTATATCTTCTATAATTGCTTAGTCCTGTAACACTTGGGATTCTTGTCATTGAAGGTGAACAGTGCTGTTTGGACTGCCATGTGGATGGGTGGCTCACATGTCAATGGCGTGTGTAGTCGGTTGAATTGCCTTCTCCCAAAGTCCTAACCTTGGTACCTAAATGTGACCGTCTTTGGAAATAGGATCTTTGCAGATGTAATCCAGTTAAGATGAGGTCATACTGGATCAGGGTATGCTCTAAATCCAACTGGTGTCTTTATAAGAGAGAGGAGAGGGAGAATTGGATACAGAGACACAGAGGAGATGCACAGACCTTAACAAGGGTATTTATTTTGCAATAAAAAGTGAAAATGCTTTTAGATCTGTTTCTGGGGCTCCTTTGTGTGGCTTCTCACTTTTGGGGTGTGGAGAAGGGGAAATAATGTTTTTGAAGAAAGAGCCTGAGCTCTAGGTTCTTTGGGCTCTTTGCAAAGCTCCAGGATACATTTGTGATTGTTCTGATTTGTAATTGCCTGTTAGCTTATGTATCTCTCCCTTTCCCTCTGCCAAGAATTCCTTAGGTTGTCACATCTCCAATGTACAACTCATTACCTGGAAAAAAGCAGGCATTTAATAAATGTTTGAAATAATGACGGAGAGAGATGGAAGTGACTGTGGGGTGGGATACTGCTCTTCATGGTCTTGAATACACGCATGAACTTTTCCATGATAATGCCATAAAAACTCTATTCTCATTTTTTCCTATTACTTTCAAAGGTTCTTACCACTGTGGCTTAAAAACAATAAGGGCAAGCAGAACTTACTCTTACCTAAATGCTTTCAGAAATATTTCTCCCTTTGCATCTTTTTCTTTGCAGTTCTTACCACTGACATTATATAGGAATGTTATCGTCTCCATTTTTAAAGATTCTTTACAGTACAGTGGTCCTTCAAAAAAGATTGCCTTGGAAGTCTGAAATTATTTTATACCATAATTTTGAAAGAGTCCTTGCTCTCTTTTATTTTAGCTTGTCTGCAAATTTCCCTAAAAGCAGAACTTTTCAGATTGAACCCAGGTTATGAGAAGAAATTACATGATATATCCAGTTATATGTCTTGCACATCATAGTTCTTCAATACATATAACTTAAATAGAATGTTTCCTACTTAAAAAGGCTGAGTAAAGTTTTTTTCAATAAACATCAAAAAAGATTTAGCAAATATAAATACATGTATAAGCACTATTTTTTACAATTCCCTGCTAAGTAAACATGGATAGATTCAAAGGTTAAGATTAAAACTTTACTTTGAAATGTTTTAACTTTTTTCCTTTTAAAGTTTTTTATTTTAAATGTATGGAAAAAGGACCGAAGGAAAGTAATAACCACCCATAAATTTGCTACAGTTTTGAGAAATATAATCTCCTCTGTCATCACTACCATCAAAAGTTAATCTCTGTTATTAACAATTTGGTGCATGTTCCAGGCCTTATCTCAGACTCATACGTGCACGCACACACACACACACACACACACACACACACACGCACCTCACTCATATATATTGCTTTAGTTTTCTAGCATCTAAACAAATACCATACAAGGTGTTGACTTAAACAATGGTTTTGAGGCTAGAAGTCCAAAATTGAGGCTTCAGCAAAGCAATGCTTTCTCCCCAAGGGCTGTGGCATTCTGGGTCTGGCTGCTGGTGATCCTTGGTCCTTGGCTTTTCTGTCACATGGCAATGCACATGGCAACATATTCTCCTTTCTCTTCTGGTTCCACTGACTTTGTGCAGATTTGCAGGAGATAAACTGAACTTTGAGGTTTATTTTTGATGAGAATAGAATGCTAGATAGACAGTTATTTTCTTTCAGTACATTGAAGACTTCTGGCTTTTTTGTTTTTGTTGATATTGAGAAGTAGCATCACTGTCATTTCTTTGAAGGTGATATTTTTCTGCAGCTTCTTTTAGGATTTGCTCTTTGACTTTGGTTTTCTTACAATACAAAGTTTGGATTTTTAAAATATTTATCCTATTAGGGATTTATGGGACTCCTGAATTTGAAAATTTCTGTTTTCAACAATTCTGAAAAATTCTTAGAAATTTTTTCTTTAATTATTGCCTTTACCCTATTCCTCTCTACTTTCCTCCTGTGACTCCAGTTCTACATGTTAGACTTTTTCATTCTATGTTAAGTGTTGGCTAATCATTGGCAACCTGTTTTTGTAAATAAAATTTGGAATATAATTACACTTATTCATTTACTTCTTGTCTGTGGCTTCTTTTGAGCTACGGTGGCAGAGTTGAGTAATTGCAACAGAGACCACATGGCCTGGAAAGCCTAAAATATGTACTATCTGGCCTTTTAAGCAAAAGTACCTACTCTGTTTTACAATTTTCTTCTGTTTTTTTCCTTATCCTTTTGGTGTCTCTGTGATGCATTTGGGAGACTTTCTGCTGATTTGAATTTTAATTCCCTAATCTTATCTTTGGCTACATTTGACTTATTGTTTAACATGTCCATTAAATTCTTAATTTTGGTTGTTGTATTTTAAAGTCTAGAATTTCTATTTGATTCTTTTTTAAAATTAAAGTCACTTTTTATGGTTTCCATTTCTCAGCTGAAATTTTCTAGTTTTCTTTCATATATTTGAATGCTGGAAACATGGTTTTAGAGTTTGTGTCTGATACTTTCACTCTCTGAACCTTTGTGCATTTATTTATGTTGTCTTTTATTTTCTTCCCTGTTTCTAGCTCATGGAGACCTTATATTGGGCATTGTGTTTGAAATTTATTTGTAGAAATAATTTTAGGCCTAAGATGAAAACATCTACCTTCAGAGAGTATTTTTATTTCCTTCTGACACTCTGGGACCACCATAACTAACTGAAGTTCCAGACTTAAATTCCCTGAATCACCCATATGAGGGCAGTTTTACTTCCAATTCACTCTTTCTATAACAGCAATGATTCCCAAACTTGTCTGCACATTGAAATAATCTGGGGAACCTCAAAATATACTGATGCCTGTGTCCTTCCTCCAGTGATTGTGATTCAGTTGGTTTGTGGTATGGGTTTGGAATTTTTAAAAGCTCTCCAGTGATTCTAATATGCAGACAAGTGTGGGAAGCTCTGCTTCCAACTTAATGTGCGGGTATTTATCAGACTCTCAAATTGGCAGGCCCTTTTTTTCTGTTTTTCCCAGTGAGGCTTCCAAATCTCTCAGTTCCATATTGCAGCTATTTATTCCTGATCAGAATAAAAGCAATTTTTGAGTGCTTTTTTCTCATATTCTCCCAAATTTTGGCTTGGTAATCCTTCACTATCTTATGAGCACTTTGATGCTCTCTCTCTACATATTGCATATATAAATAATATACATATATACACGTGTGTGTGTGTGTATATATATATATATATTTATAGTTTCATAGAGCTGTTTTAGTGAATGGTAACAGGAGGGTTGCCATTGAGAGAATTGGAAGTCCTCCAGCTGCTTTTTAAAAGAGACAATAGGAAGTGTGGTATTTTAGAGTTCTTACACTTCTGAAAGTTGTTTTTTTTTTTGTCCATTCTCTGGAGTCATAGTTTGGTTGGTTTTTTTTTAAAATTCAGTTTTATTGAGATATATTCACATATCATACAGTCATCCATGGTGTACAATCAGCTGTTCACAGTACCATTGTATAGTTGTGTATTCATCACCCCAATCTATTTTTTGAACATTTTCCTTATACCAGAAAAAGCAAAAATAAGAATAAAAAATAAAAGTAAAAAAGAACACCCAAATCCCCCCCCCCCCATTTTTCATTTAGTTTTTGTCCCCATTTTTCTACCCATCCATCCATACACTGGATAAAGGGAGCGTGATCAACAAGGCTTTCACAATCACACTTGGAAGCTACATTGTTATACAATCATTTTCAAGAGTCAAGGCCACTGGGTTGCAGTTTGACAGTTTCAGGTATTTACTTCTAGCTATTCCAATACATTAAAACCTAAAAAGGGATATTTATATAGTGCGTAAGAGTGCCCACCAGAGTGAGCTCTCAACTCTGTGTGGAATCTCTCAGCCACTGAAACTTTATTTTGTTTCATTTCGCATCCCCGTTGTGGTCAAGAAGATGTTCCATGATGTCAGGTCCAGATTCATCCTTGGGAGCCATATCCTGCATTTCCAGGGAGATTTACACCCCTGGGAGTCAGGTCCAACAGATGGGGGAGGGCAGTGAGTTCACCTGCCAAGTTGGCTTAGCGAGAGAGAGAGGGCCACATCTGAGCAACAAAGAGGTACTCAGGGGGAGACTCTTAGGCACAATTATAAGCAGGTTTAGGTTGGTTGGGTTTTGAAATCTAGGTTGAAACTAATTTTCTTTCGAATAAGTCAAGGCACTGTCTTATTGATCTCTACCACTCATTTTAGCCAAATAATCCAATTCTTCTCTGATGACTGTTTCTTTGTAAATGACCTTCCCCTCCCTCTTTGGGAACTGTTAGTATTTTCTCTTTTCCCCAAGAATTCTGTAACTGCACAATTAGGCACTTTGGTATGTGTTTTATTTCATTCATTTTCTTGGGCATAAAAGGTTTTCAATCTGGAGATATTTGCTGGGTAATTTTCTTGGCAAATAGCTTTCATGCTTTCCTCCTATCTATTTTTCCTCTTTTCTTTTTCTAGAAATCATTTTGGTTTGATGTTGGCCTTCTTGGATTCATGCTCTACATTATCTTTTCTTTCCTATTTTTTTTAGTGTTATGTCTTTTTGTGCTAGTTTTTGGAAGAGTTCATCAATTTTATTTTCCAATCCTTCTATTGAATGTCATTTTGATTAAATATTTATTTCCAGGAGTTCTTGTTCTTTGATTTACTTTTTTTCATAACATCTATTTCTGGGTATAAGAATATAATATTAACTCATTTCCCTAAGGATTGTAGGTTTTTAAAAAAGTTTTCTTTTATCCCCTTATATTATTTATTTCCTCTAGATTTCTTCTTTTTTCTTCTTGTGTTAGTGTTTCTCTTTTCATGCTGGAAGTTTTTTCAACCATCTGTTCATATTTCCATGTTCATATTTAAGACTGAGTCTCTAAAAGATTATTTGAAATCCCTGCGTGTATGGGAAGAACTTGTTGACCTTGGGGCTCCATTTAGAGAGCAGGGAGTCAGTGTAGAGAAGCTGTTTCTTTAGAGCTATTTAGTTTCCCAAAAGAGAATCTTCTGATAATTTTTATATGCCTGGCTATCAGCATCCTGAGGACAGTTTGGGAAAAGGAGACTCTGGGTCCAACCATTTCCTTTGCAGACTTCCATAAGGCTCCCCTCTGCTTGCCAGTCGAGGTAGCACTGAGTCTGACTATGTGAGATGAGGGAAGGATATGACCATTCCATATCCTTAAAAATATTCTCTTTTTTTTTTGTTGTTGTTTTTTGTTTTTTCAAGGATTGCTTTGGACTTACAGGTTAACTTGAGAAGTATTGCCAATTGCCAGTTTTATGATACTGAGTGTTCTTATTTAAGAATATGCTGAGTCTTTCCATTATTTTTATCTTTATGATTTCTATGAATTATTACAATTTTTTCATTGGGTTTATTACTAAAAATATTCCTCTGATGAAATTACGAGTAAAAGAGATACAATTGAAAGCAAATTTGTCAGCTTAAAGATTTCACTGAGAAATTGACCCAGAAAACAGTGCAGAAGTCCAAAGAGAAAAATTATACAGAAAAGTTTAAGAGATGTGGAAAATAGATCCCAAAATTCTAACAGCCTTCTAATAAGAGTTTCAGAAGGAGAGAACAGAGAGAACAGAAGGAAGAGACCATCAAAGAAACAAAAGAATGAAATTGCTTGAAGTTGCAGAATGAGCAAACACTCATACACACACGCCTGTACTCCACATTGTGGTGAAATTTCAGAAAGATTAAGGTATTCATTGAGCTCCTACCTAGGTGCAAGATTTGGTTTCAGGCACTTTCTTTAAGTTAGATTTCTTTTAATCCTCAGAATACTACAAAGTATTTTTACCTCCATTTTTATATGAGGAAACTGATGCTCAGACTAACTAGTTGGGGATCACAGAGCAATCATAAGGAGTAAAATCAGGGTCCCAGTTCCAAGATGGATCCCTTTTCACCGACCACACCACCGTGCACTGCCCAGCACAGCGGGTACAGGCTGAGTCAAGGCTGAGTCCCAAGAGCTGAGCGGAGCTGGAAGACTTGCAGGCCAAAGGGAAGGGTCATATTCAACTGACAGGCTCAAGTTATACTAGGTTTGAAGTGAAACATGAATCAAAAAAAAGATGGGAAATAATATGACCTCTGGAAAACAGGCAGATACTCAATCAGCAGCAAAAGTTGGCTTTGGAAAACTGAATCAGAGCTGCCAAATTTTATTCAATATTGTCACAGCCACTAGAGTCCACAAATTTGTGGGAGTACTTGCTGAGCTTTAAAGAGAATTTGGGGACTGACAGGTGATTTGCCTAATAGAACTCTGTTGTGGGGAGCTGAGCAAGGGGACCCCAAATGGTCGGTTTCTGGGACAGATGGGAAATATTGGTGTTCAAAGTCAAGAAAAATCTTACTAGAGAGCTTAGGGATAGTTTGGGGGAGAGAGGGGATAAGAAATAGTCTTATTAACGGTGCAATCAGAAAAGAGAATCCCTGGTGCTGACTGAGCTATCTGAGGCTTGCGAATTCAGGTTAACCATCTGGAAACATTTTGGAATGACCACAGGTTATGAGTTATAGAACATGGGCTGAGAAGTAGGAGGAAGTGTTAAACACTGAGATGTGTTCCAATTAAGTGGAATATTATGCAGAAATAGATGCAGAAATAGCTTAAGTGGTTCATAGGCATTTGTTTTAATTCTGTGATTTTTCTCTGTAGGAAACGACTTTCATCTGGTTCTTTTCAATACAGACTGAGTCATATTCTTTTCATTTGTCACAAGCATTTATTTTCCATAAGCATTTTAAAGCATTGGACAATTGCTGACTCCTTCTCTGGAAGTTGATTGGGACACCTTTGCTGAGTGGCTGTCTTGCCAGGACTTGGAGTATAAGAATAAGTCTCAGGCTCTGGCATGAAAACTACCAAAAGAAAGTAAGAGTAAATGTTATCACCGATCAACAGATCTTGATCTGTTGGCAGAGGCTTACAGGCTACCTGCTAAGAGTTTATAATCTAGTTGGGGGAAACATGATGTATACACAAAGCACAAAACAGTGTTTCACAGATGCCAAATGAATAGTGACGAATATGTCATGAATAGACAAATAATAGATAATGAAAACTATAGAAAGTAAGAAGGCTGACACTTGCAATGGGACTAATGAGGGAGGAATCCCTGAAGCGGGTGGATTTGAGTTGATTCTTGAAGAATAAGTATTCAGGGGTACTGAGAAGAGAAAGGAGGGTGTTCTAGGCAGAGAGAATGGCACAAGAAGAGAGGGATGGCAGGGCCTACATCTGTCTAGGGTTCACCCAATTGCCTGCTTGACATCTCCACTGGGTAATCCCACAGGAATCTCCAACCAAACACATCCACTATAGGGCTCTTAGTTTTTATCCTCCTGACTTGTCCCTGTCCTCCCACTTCCCACGTCTTTCCCTCTTTGTAAATGATACTATGATTCATACAGGTGCTTAAGCTCGAACCCTGGGAATCATGCTTGACTTCTTTCATTTACCCCTCCCACTTCTAATCCTTCAACAAGGGACATCATCTCTACCACAAGAGCACCTTAAATCTGTGCACATTTCTCTGATTCCTTCTGCTACCACCAAGCTTCAAGGCACTGACCTCCTTACTGCCATTCTGCAATAGTTCTCTGAGTTTAATCCTTCCAAGTTTATCTCCGTGAATGGAGAGCTACAGGCAACCACCGCAGGGAGAGGCTTCCTGAGCCTGGGGATGACCCAGAGCAAAGGAGATCTGAGAGATGGAGAAAGACCAAGTTCTGGTGACTATTTGAGTCCAGTGCAATCCCTGTTCCCTATACCATGCTTCTACTTCTGGGTTATATGAGCCAGCCAATTACTAATTTAGTTTCGGCTTGAGTTGAATTTCCAGTCTAGTTTGTCCTGACCCCTGCTTAGACTTAAACCTTATCTGAAACCTTTCTCCTCTGAACTTTCAGCTCTGTCCCAGGACACAGCAAGCTCTTTCTTACCTCATTGTCTTTGCCCTCGATGCCCATGTTACTGATAATTCTCTTCTCCAGATTATTACGAGGTTGGTACACTTTCATTTCTTAGGTCCAAACTCAAATATCACCTCCTCAAAGAGGCCTTCCAAAACCACCCATCCTAAATAAAGGAAACGCACATAGTTCCCTTCTGTCACATCACCTTGTGCACTTCCTTTAGGCAGACTGTGGATGGCTGTATAGCTAGCAGTGTGCCTTGGTAGCCCTTTCCTTCCTTTCTGGGGTATTTCACTGTGGATGGTCATTCCTAACAGTGAGCTCAGTGGCATTTCATGTTTGCAAGCATCAAGGCTTAAACAATAAGAGGATTTTACATTTCATTTAACAAGGAATCTCACAGAAAGACAGTTCCGGGATTGGTTAATTGAGCATTTGACATTGTCCCCAAGGCCCCAGATTCTCTCCATCTTCAATGTGTTGGCTTGTCTGGCTCTTATGATCCCAAGGTGGCAGCCATTGGTTCCAGACTTCACATGCAGTCAGCCGTGTCAGAGGCCAAAAAAGAGTCTCCGTCTCTCTCTGTCTCATGTCTCTTTTTAAAAGCTGAAGTAAAAATAAAAACAAAACAAAACAAAACAAAACAAAACTTTCCTAGAAGCCTCCTTATATCTCATTGGCCAGCATTGGCTCATGCCCATCCTAAACCCATCCCTCAGACCAATCATATTTTACATCCAGGGGATGGGGCCATTTCCCTGAAGTGCCCATAGGCAGGAGGAAAAGTGAACAACATTTGTATTCTGTTAAAAAGGAGGCCGGCAGGTGAATGGTTGTTGGGTAGGATTTAATAGGGTCTGATGCATAAGGTTATTCCATTTTCCTTTTGGGGGAATTTGAAAGGGACTTTAAACCATGAAGATACTATTTGATATGCAAGCAGCAAAGTTGGGGATTTTTTTTCTTTTCTTTTCTTTTTTTCTTGTCAGGGTTTGTGACTTCTTAACCAACTACTTTCAGTCTCTATGGCTTTGGCAGGATCCCTGCTGCTTTCTTGGTTCTAGTTTCCATCTCTGTGGCAGGAATTCAGAGGTTCCTCAGAATCCCTGCACAGAACACAGACTAACCACAACATGCATGTACGATACAGACCATCTGAGAAAAAGAGATTTAAAAAGGAACCCTCTCTTCCCGTGTGTTATTGCCTTATAAAATCAATAACATTTATGGAGCCACAGGATTTAAAATTTTTGCTTTTTTTTTTTTAATTTACCCATCCCTGCCCCCATTTTCCAGTGCTACCTCTTCTCCTCGTTGTTTATAATTTTAAGAAAATGTACTCTATCGCTCCAGCACAGTCTTATGATAGCCACTGACAGAAAGGCAAAATCAATCATTTCCTTAGGCTGCTTCCTGAAAGATTTCCAGTGCCTGTGATTGGGTCCATGCCTTCTTTCCATGCTCAGGGGCTGTGATCAACAGGGCTTCTCCAAAGCTATGCGGAATCTCAGGGAGCAATTCTAAGGAGGGAAAACCCTAGAAGGTTGCAGAGCCTTTATAAAAAGTATGTGTATGTCTGTGTTATAAAATGATAGTCATAAAAAATAAGTGTTTAAAAGCTTAGTACATTTAGGAAATTTCAGTAAGATGCAGGGTCCTGTGGCACACCCCCCACCCACCAAACTCAAGTCTTAGGATGGCCACCCCAGTTGCTCTCTCCAAGGGACAGACCTGATTTAGAAGGGATCCAGCAGAGGCTGGACCTGAAGGTGGGAAGTTAGGTGGACTGAAGAGGGTAGGTTGTATTAGGAATAAATGCAGGAAGACCTTTGTTCTTAAGAAGCTGATTCACTTTTTTGCCAACTCCTACTCATCCTTCATGACTCAGCTCAGGCTTTGCCTCCTCCAGGGAGCCTGCCCTGATACTTCCTCCCCACAATCCTGGTAGGTCTCTTCTGTGCTTCCATAGCTCCCTGCCCTTGACCAAAGTGCCTTTCCCTTGGGGTAGAAATTGCCCGATCGTTTGTCTCTCCCCCCAACTAAGCCAGAACGTTGTTGAGGATTTACTAATCCATTACATCATAGCTGTATGGCCTCAGACAAGTTACTTAGCCTCTCTGAGCCTCAGTTTCCTCATTTGATAAATAAGAATAGTAAGCCTTCCTTCAAAGGGTTGTTGTACATGGATGAACCTTGAAGACATAATGCTGAGTGAAATAAGCCAGGCACAAAAAGAGAAATATTATATGCTACCACTAATGTGAATTTGAAAAATGTAAAACAAATGGTTTATAATGTAGAATGTAGGGGAACTAGCAATAAAGAGCAATTAAGGAAGGGGGAACAATAATCCAAGAAGAACAGATAAGCTATTTAACGTTCTGGGGATGCCCAGGAATGACTATGGTCTGTTAATTTCTGATGGATATAGTAGGAACAAGTTCACAGAAATGTTGCTATATTATGTAACTTTCTTGGGGTAAAGTAGGAACATGTGGGAAGTTAAGCAGTTATCTTAGGTTAGTTGTCTTTTTCTTACTCCCTTGTTATGGTCTCTTTGAAATGTTCTTTTATTGTATGTTTGTTTTCAACTTTTTTTTCATACAGTTGATTTAAAAAAGAAGTTAAAGTTAAAAAAAAAAAAAAGAAAAACAAAGGGTTGTTGTGAGAACTAAATGAGATAGAGTAGAGAGTAGGGCCCAGAAGGTGGGGCAAAGTGCTAGGTAAATATTGTTATTGCTATGGTTGTGGTGCTATATCATCACCATCGTCATAATCATCATTGTCATCATTACCTTTGAGTCCTCAGCATTAGTCATGAGCCATGCTCAATTTATGTTTGTTGAATGAAAACAACTGAGAGAATGAATGAACAGAGAAAGAACATTGTTCTAGTTTGCTAATGCTGCCGGAATGCAAAACACGGAGATGGCCTGGCTTTTATGAAAGGGGGTTTATTTGGTTACACGGTTACAGTCTTAAGGCCATAAAGTGCCCAAGGTAACACATCAGCAATCTGGTACCTTCACTGGAAGATGGCTAATGGTGTCCAGAAAACCTCTGTTAGCTGGGAAGGCACATGGCTGGTGTCTGCTCCAAAGTTCTGGTTTCAAAATGGCTTTCTCCCAGGACGTTCCTCGCTAGGCTGCTGTTCCTCAAAAATGTCACTCTTAGTTGCACTTGGGATATTTGTCCTCTCTCAGCTTCTCCGGAGAAAGAGTCTGCTTTCAACGCCCGTTTTCAAACTGTCTCTCATCTGCAGCTCTTGTACTTTCTTCAAAATGTCCCTCTTGGCTGTAGCTCCTCTTCAAAACATCGCTCTCAGCTGCACTGAGTTCCCTCTGCTTATTTATACGGCTCCACTGATCAAGGCTCACCCTGAATGGGTGGGGCTATGCCTCCATGGAAATATCTTATCAGAGTTATCACCTACATTGGGTGGGGCGCATTTCCATGCAAATCTAATCAGCACCAAAACGTCTGCCCCACAAGACTGCATCAAAGAATATGGCTTTTTCTGGGGGACATAATACATTCAAACTGTCACAAACATATAAGTCAAATAATGTTAAGGAAACTCATTACTAAAACAGGCCAAGGATGCAGGAAGACATGACCAGGTTGCAAGGTATACAATTAATTCCCTAATGAGAGGTACCTATAAGCAGTTCATTGATTGCAGAAGATTGAAACATCCCTGTGGGATGGGACAGTCAGGGAAGACTTCACCAAGAGGCAGTAGGGTTTGAGGTGGTATGTAGAGGATGGATGGAAACTGAATAAGCAGAGTAAAGGGGAGGAATTTCAGATGGAGATCCCCTCTACTCAGACACATTTCTTAGGAAATGTGAGTGCAGATGGTGTTTCCTTAAGGAGCTGAAGTTTAATTTGGTTTTAGATCTGTGGCTAAATCCTTAAGGATCCAGTCAATCCTAGAGTCTGCTTTATTCTTGCTGGAGAGTGGGAGACTGTGGCAGTGCAAACCCACACATCTGCAGAAGCATTTTCTTTGTAAACCAGCTTCTCTATGACAACCAGTGCATGTGTTCTGGGGTAGGGGCCAGCTGACTCAGGAATTAATCAAACTCTTTTATGCCAACTCTCATCAGCTTTCAAAGGGTCTTTACACAGATGCCTAAACGAGCAGTGAATGAATATTCATAGATATATTTTCCCTGTTGACAATCCGGAAGGACCCTACTTTCAGTGCTGTTTGCTGTTTCTTGGTAGAGTAGACTTTGTGCTTATTGCAGAGAAGAGGGAAATGAGTCAGCCTTTGACACCAGAGAAACAGAACGTCCTTCTCTGTTCATGATAAACTTGTCAAAGGCCAAAAGCACTGGGGAAGGTGTCACAGGGTTTCCAATCAGAGCACTTGTCTGCAATGTGTAAGACAGTCTGGCATGTGTGTTCCCTACAATGACCCAGATTAACCTATATGGACCCACGTGACTCGGTTTCTCATAACCAACTTTTCACTCTGGCCTTGCCAGATCCACAGTTCTCAGCATTCTGATTGGACATTTCTTTTCATGAATAATAGCTCCAACATTGAAGAGGACTTTACACTTTGTGAGGGGCTTCAATCGTGATTCCCTCAAGGATCCTGAGAGGAAGGCAGGGCAAAGATCATCTAACCCATTTTCATAAGGACCTGTGAGGGAACTGGAGCTCAGAAAGGTTAGTTAAGTCCCAGAAAGTCTGTGACACAGAAAGGCAGAGGGGACATGAGCATCCACGAGCCCTGGCTCCCAGGCCGGTGTCCTCTCCTCTGCATGGCCCCACTGCCCTCCCACCATCAGCCAGGGTGTGAGGCACACACTGTGTCTAACCCTGACACTGAAAGTCTCAGAAGTTCAAAAACTGATCTTTTTGACCTCAAACCATTTTGAGTTCTTCATCTAAGGATCTGAGTATTTATTGAAGTTCTGGTCTGAAAGATGTCTCCAAAAGGGGGATCACACCACAGAACCTTTCTAAAATCCTCAGTAACTTGAGTGGATTTGCCATGCTTATAAAGCATGAAACAATCTCCTCTTCTTTCTACTTCTCTCTCACATGGGGTATTTAGGGCTGCCCCTGGCATAGGGAAGTGGTGGGTCTGAAGGGAACTATCTAACTCAAAAATTTCCCCTGCCAAATAGGCACTCCCCAAGAATACTTGTGAGGGGACAAATGGGCCAGTGCTATGGAGGCCAATTGGGTTATATTCCTTGAAATTACAAAAGCACTGACTCTGGATCCAGCAACCATAATTCTGAGAAATTTTTATATACATGCCTGCATACACACATAATATGATATACACATAACCTTCAATGTGCAAGGTTTTCCATTGCAACCTTGTTTTGTAATAGCAAAGATTGGAAACAATGTACGGGTCCCATTTATAGAGGATTGGTTAAATGAACTATTGTGCACTATGCAGCTATAAAAATGAGTGAGGAAGCTGTCTGTAAAGATTATTAAATAAAAAAGCAAAATGTGGATCAGTTTATACAGTATGCTACATTTTGTATAAGGGATGGGGGATAAGTATATATTCATATTTTCTTATGTTTGCATAAAGAAACCCTGGAAGGATACTGGAGGAAGTAATAAAATGATTACTTTTGAGAGATTGGAATGGATGGTGATGGTGGGGAGAAGGGGTTTGTGGTAGTTTGAAGCTGTTTTGTACCCCAGAAAAGGTCATGTTCTTTTTATCCATTCCCATGGATGAGCCTATTATGGGTGAGACCTTGATTAGGTTGTTTCAATTGAGATATGACCCATCCAATTCAAGGTGGGTCTTAATCCTTTATTGGAGTCCTTTATGGGAGGATAAAGGACAGAAAAAAGCCAGAGAGCTCAGAGAGAGAAACATCTCTAGAGAGCTGAGAGAGGCAAACCCAGAGAAGCAAGCAAGGACACATGGAAACTGAAAGAGCCACTGAAGCCAGAAGTTGAAAGCAACGAAACCTGGGAGAGAAGGACCAGCAGATGCTGGCCATGTGCCTTCCCATGTGACAGAGGAACCCCAGAGGCCATCAGCCTGTCTTCAGAGAAGGTATCTTCCTCTTGATGCCTTTATTTGGACATTCACAGCCTTAGAACTGTAAATTTGTAAACTAATAAATCCCCATTGTGAAAGCCAACCTATCTCTGGTACATTGTATTCTGGCAGCTTTAGCAAACTGAAACGGGGTTCAACTTCTCAATGTATACTTTTTATAAAATTTGAGTTGTGAAGCATGTTAATGCATTATTTATTTAAATAATTAAATTAAATTCAACAAAATTGCCTTCTACCAGTCAGCCAAGGTGTTCTGACATGCTACCATTAAATTTCTAGGCTTCCTAGAGATATGCACATTTGAATAAATCCAGATCCATAATCCTTAAGCCATCACTCAGGTATCAGTAAGTCATTGGAACACTGTCATCTAATAAGACCCCATCAGGAGAGAATGTGTCACCCTAAATGTAGATATAGGAAAAATAAGGGAGTATCCTGAGGCTGGGCAGGAGTAGAATGATTGCTTGGCAGGGTTAGAAAGCTGCCCAAGTTTGCTTTATTTACTTTGGATTTTTGCAGAATTCAGGCCTCACTCTTTGGAGCTAGGTGGATTCCCACATGATCTTTCTGTTATGCTCTGGCTTGACTGAGTCTTGTGGCACTGAGATGAACCTGCTCTACGATTCAGTAGGCGTTCTAATGCCCATTCTGCTGCTGCATGACCTCTAGCATGCCATTCCGCTGCTCTGGGCCTCAGGCTCCTTATCTAGACTCACCTTGGAGAGATGTGTTTGGCTCAGATGTGGTCATATAGCCAAAAGGCTACACAAAAGCTAGTGGCTCTTATTTGAGCAATTATTGGGAAGAGGTCACACTACATAAGAGGAATAGGGATTGAAAGCTCTTAGTTGGCTGACTGTGTCCTGGCCTTCCCTGGAATGAGGCCTGGCTTGACCTCGCTCCAGCCCACTATCAGGGGACGCTGGAGACCTTAAACCACACAAAGGGCATAGAGCTTTCTCACTTGGCAGTGCCCTAGTGCTTGCCTGCTCTGGCCTTGCTCAGGGAAGATTATTTAACAGTGCAACTGCAACTTAACTCCTCTCACTCCAAATATGGACTTGGCCCTTTCCCAAATTTGTCCCTCTCCCCTTGTTGTTGGCATGGAATTGCTCAGTTCAAGAAACATATGTCTTTATTTTACTAAGTGAAATTAAAATGAGCCCAGCTTCCTCCAGCAGAGATGACAGGAAGCCCTGATCATTCATCATCATTGGTTGTCCAGCCCCACCTCCATGGTCTGTGTGGGGAGGGGCCAGGTATAGGAAATGACTTTGTTGTTCTTATGATTTTTGTAAAGCAGTGAGAATAAGAGAGAAAATAGATTTTTTTCCTACCAAAGATAGGCTTACATTCCACAGCTCAGAACATCTCCAAGTTGGCCTCATTTGCTAGGAGTTTTGAACCATGCACACTCTAAACACTGTGAGCACTCAATAAATACATGGGGACTGAGGGAGGCACTCAAGAACCTCTAGATTCTTCCTATAGATACAACACAAACACAGGAAAAAAAAGTGAGGTGTTGCTGAAGAGAGTGGCTTAATTTGGCCAATCTGTTCCACTCTGTTCATTTGCCTCCGTCATGAATGACAGAAAAGGTTTCTTTGTCTTCTCCCTTTATCTAGATAGAAGAAATATTTAGTAGAAAATGTCTATTACTTTACTTTGTTTCTAGAGAAATATCTAGATAATAAATAAAAGGACGACAAGACAATGTAATAAAAAGAGCTCTGCATTGAAAGTCCAGGCTCAGATCCAGGCCCCACCCACTGCTGCTCTCTGGTTGATTTCATCACAATCCTTGGGCCTCAGTGTCCTGTGCATGGAATGGGGATTAGGAATCTCATATGTATGCCTTCAAGGATGCTATGAAAAAAAATGTGCTGGCTCTTTGTGACTTCTTTCCTCTCTTCCTGTCTTCCCACCAACCCCCATTATCTCCATGGTACTGTCATAATGGCCCCTAAAACACCCTGCCTCTCAAATTCCTGACGTCCATGTCCTCCAGGAGCTCACTGTCTCTAAGAGAAAGCAAAGCACCCACTGGCAAAAATAAGAAGAATAATAAGAATAAGAATAAGAATAAGAATAAGCATGCACTATACCAAAAACAAGAATAAAGTCATATGGTGGAACAGTGGGTACTTGGGCTGAGGAGATAAGATGAAAAGTCCTAGGAGTGGTGCCTGGAAGATTCAGAGTCAAGACCTTGGGGGCTGGGCTTGCCTGGGGCCACACTCATCCTCAGGGCAGACTAGAGCATGGGAAGTTTCCATTTGTAAGACATTGGGCTGGATGAGACCTGCAGGAGTGAAGGTCTTCAGAGTAAAGAAAAATAAAACAATTTGCTGGATGAACCAAACCTTCCTGCAGGTGGGATCTGACCCCTGTGCTGACAGTTTGTGATCTCTGGACAGCAGGACCTGAACAGGCAAAGCAGGGTGGGGAAGGAGAAGAGGCAGGAGCCAAGAACAGTGGGGCATGTGGTGGACATGTACAGGGCCTACACCCTTCGGAGGAAGGGTCTGAGTTGTGAGCAACCCCCAACTCAGGTTAGCACTTAGCTGATCTATGAGCAAGGAGCCCCAGCTGAGAAGCATTCCTTGTTCCTCAGAGCACTGGAAATGTATATGCTCACAATAATCATTGTCCTTACTGTCACCAGGTAGCCGCACGTTAGAGCAGGGCTTTTGTCTGGGTCTGCTGGAGGCCGCCCACACCCATTCCTGGGCGTTCTCCTCCAATGCCATACCTCGGGCAAACCTGCCTGAGTCTGTGTCCAGATCCCTCTCCTCCCACCTGCCCTGTAAAAGTCCCTGTGGGATGCCTTCTGTACTCACAGGAGGGGAGACGGCTGCACTGATGAATTAAAACATTGACCTTTAGCTCCTCCATTGCCAGCTCAGCTGCACAGCTTATAGTTCCTCATAATAAAACACACACACACACACACACACACACACACACACACAGTCAAAGAAACTGTATTAGGTAAGATTCTAGTCACGAATCAAGCAAAGAAGATAATTTTGACTATAGTTCTTAAGACTGTTGGAAGGAGAAAAACTTCTTAGAGTTTGTGCAAGGTGAAAGCATCTTACCCCTTATTTGTATTAAAAACGAACTAGGAAATATTGTGCTCCTAGTGCGTCTAATTGTGTTTCTCAAAAGTTCTAGAAGCAAAGCATAGACAAACTTTAACCAATGTATGTACAATTACAATATATTAAAAAAAAAATTCTCTTAGAAAGACCAGCTGTGGGTAATGAATCAGATCACAGTAAAACCTGAGGAATTTGATGACACATTAACTGAACGCATACTTCCACTTGAAGAATTGCCCTGTTCCGCTTCTCATGTTAGCTTGGGCCCCACCCAACGATTTACATTTCAAATTCATCATTTGTATACCTGCTAAGCTAAAGGGTCAAGGAGAGTTCAGTCTATTTAGAGACCATGCTGTCTTGCTCAGTTTTAGAGGCTGGATCTACAATAAACAAGATAACTGGATGGAAAGGGGTAGATTCAATGAAGCTTTTATAAAGAAAACATCCAGAGGGCTTCTGGAACTTTCATGTTTTTTCTAAAAACTCATAGAATCAGAAGTGCTAAATCCTTGCTTAACCTGAGAAATTTCCTCAGTTTCCCCTTGTAATCCTGAGCCTTTGGACCATGTAAAAACGTTGCTGAGTGTTTGCTCTGGGAAGATATTCCCACTTAAGATGGACTGGCAATCGTTCCATTTAAAACTTTGGTTCTGATTTGCTCTTTGAGGAGACTGAAGATGAAAGCTTGTTTTGTTTAGGGTCTTGCTTTCACTTTTTTTTTTTTTTTTTTAACTTTCACTTTAAATAGAGGAGAAGAAAGACACAAGGAAAATGGATGGAATGAAGTCACAGACAGAAATTGGTGTAGGGTTAGCCAGGCTACACAGGCCCCTGTGTAATGGGCCTTCGTTTGTCAGCCTGGAGATGGAGTGTGAAATTTTTGAATATTCCTGAGCATGTGATCACAGGAAAACCCTGACTGATGAGTGGGCTACTATTTCGGTTTGCTAAAGCTGCCACAATGCAATATTCCAGAAATGGGTTGGCTTTTATAATGGGAATTTATGAACTTACAGTTTACAGTTCTTAGGTCATGAAAATTTTCAAATTAATACATTACCAGGATGATGCCTGGACTCTGAAGAAAGGCTGCTGGCATCTGGGACACTTCTGTCACCTGGGAAGGCACATGGCTAACGTCCGCTGGCCCTTCACTCCCAGGTTTTGTTGCCCTCAACTCTGGTTCCAGTGGCTTTCTCTGTGGGTCCTCTCTTAGCTTTTCTGGGGCTTTTCTCCCTCAGCCCTCTTGGTGTTTCTCTCTAAGCTCTCTGGGCTTTTTCTGCGTCCTTTATCCTCACAAAGGACTCCTGTAAAGGATTAAGACCCACCTTGAATGGGGTGAGTCACATCTCAATTGAAATCACCTAACCAAAAGGTCCCACCTACAACAGGTCTGCACCCATAGGGATGTATTAACAGAATGTGGCCTTTTCTGGGTGTGCCAGTTTGGATATATTATGTCCCCCACAAAGCCATGATCTTTTAACCCGGTCTTTTCGGGTGGAACATTTTGACTGAGTGTTTCCGTGGAGATGTGACTCACCCAAATGTGGGTAATACCTTCCATTAGATTATTTCTGTGGAAGTGTTACCCTACCCATTCAGTGTGGGTCTTAATTAAATCAATGGAGGCCTATAAGAGCACACAGATAGAAGGAGATCAGTGCTGCAGCTATAAGAAACATATTTTGGATATGGTCATTTAAAGCAGACTTTAGCTAGCCCAGAGTTTGCCCCAGGATATGCTAAGACAGGACCCCCAGGCACTTAGAGAGAAATGTCCTGGGAGAAAGAACTAAGAACACACAGGAACTGAGAGAGGAGCTGGAATACAACCTGGGATCAACAGATGCCAGCCACATGCCTTCCCAGCTAACAGAGATTTTCTGGATGCCATCAGCCATCCTTCAGTGAAGGTATCTTCTTGTTGATGCCTTCGTTTGGACACTTTTGAGACTTATAGAGATCTATGCGTCTGGCACTATCGTGGGTTGGGGGTAGGGTGGGAATGGAAGAATATAAGGCAATTCCTTCCCTTCTATTTAAATTCAGGAAAGGAAACAAGATCAACAAACATTCTTTACCTATACAAATACCTATGAAGTAACTTCTATGGGCAAGTCTCTATACTTGTGGACGTAGCTTATCTACCCTCTCAGATTCCAAACTCTTCAGCCCTTCAGGGACATCAAGACAAAGAATGCAATAAGAGAGAATGAGAGGTGCACAAATTGCTACGAGAGTGTAGTAAAATGCCAAAATGGCTAAGCAAACTCTGGATTCCAAGATTACTTCCTGAAAGGGGCAGGAGTAGGAGTTGTAGAGGAAAGAACCTGAGCAAACCCAAGTTGTACTTAGAAACATCAGAAAGGCTAGTTTGGCTGGTGGGGTGAGACCAGAGTGGGGGTGCTATTGCAAGGGAGGAGATGAGCAATGAGGAGGCTTCAGCAGGGTGGTGGCAGTGAGAATATAAAGGAAGGGGACAGTGTGGGAGACTGTGAGATATTGTCTTGGTAGAATAAATAGGGCCTTGGGAATGACATCAATTTGGGGTCCAGGGCAAGACAAGGGTCATAAAATACTCCTAGAGTTGAAGCCTGAGTACTTGGGAAATATGAAGCATACTAGGAGATATCAGAAGATGGAATAATATACACACACACACATAGACAATGTTTGTGTATGAGTATATATTATATACACACATATACATATATATACACAAACACTTATTTTGGTAGGGAGATAGATGCTTTTTTCTTCTGTCAATCGATAGGCTGACTATATTGACAAGATGCTGATTGGTTACAAGTTGAAGAAAACACACAATACAAAATACAGGAAAAGTTGATTCCATCTCCTCCCACTCCCCCATTACCTACCCACCCCTGAATACTCTCATGGGGCTTTGGTCAGAAGAGGCTTCTAAGCCAGAGGTTGGGGTGACCAAGGAGGGTGGGGCTGGAGCAATGGGTTCATGGCTGTCACAGTAATTCACGTGATAATTCATTGGGGTCATGTTGGGTCTCTCCCCACTGTAAAGGGGAGTGGGCTGCAGCCTGATGACAGTACTTCCTCTCTCCTCCCTCACTGCTATGGCTTTCCCCACCACCCCAAACCAAGCCCAAGTTAAGGGTGGGGATGCTCTTGCTAAGCCTGCTATTCAGCAAGAGGGAAAGGAAGGGTAACTGCTCCACCCCACCCCTGCCCTCTTATACAAGGGTAGGGGAATAGGGGCATATGGCTACTACCAGTGAAAGAAAAGTGGGAGAGCAGTAGAAGGGGGAGGAAGTGGGAAGAGCAGATCTTACAGATTAAGAAAGTGGCTTAAAATTTAAAATTGAATTAGTATTTGTAAAGAAAGGTGCAGGTAGAATAAGTTACTCCAGCCTATGATCAAAATTATATGGAGAAATCATGGTGGAGCCCTCCCCCTGCCCTCCACTCCAACGAGATATCTGAGTGTTAAATGTGATTGGTTAGAGTGGATTCCAATTGTGTCATTCTGGTGGAGGAGGTCGGGCAGTGGGCAGGCAAGGGGTCTCAGTTGCTGCAGCACTGACTCTGGCTGGCTGGGTTGTTCTCCTGGAAATCCACGCCTCGGTTCTGGCCTGGAGCACCAGCTGTATTCTGAGGTTCATTCTTGGGGAGTTTCTTAGCTATTACCATGCAAATTTCATTCAAGTTCATTGCATTCTTTGCTGATGTCTCCATGAACAGCAGACTGTTGTCTGCATAAGCTTGTGCTTCCTAGAATTTCTCAGCTCTATTACTGGCTAGTTCCAGTTTGTTATCCACGAGCTTAATGACAATGTTGGGGCTGGTCTGCCTCCATAACTCCTTCACCTTTTTGGCCCATGCAAATGTATCTCCATTGGTGATGTCATGGACCATGATGGCAGCCTGGGTGCTCCAATAGTACAGGCTGTGATAGTGCTCCTGTTCTGCTGTGTCCCAGATCTCAAACTTGACTGTTGTGTGGTGCAAGCAGACAGTCTGTGAGGAAAGTTGCTCCAATTGTGATTCCTGGTTCTCATGCAATTGTCCTTGACAAAGCAAAGGACAAGGCTGGATTTGCCCATGGTGTATTCCTCCAGCAGAACCAACTTAAACTGGCAGAACTAGTTCCCAGTGGCTGGTCTGTTGGGTCGTGCTCTACCTCCCTAACCCACCAGGGCCTGCCCCACTGTCATGGTACCAGTAGGTGTGTGGCCCTGTGCTATGCAAAGAGGCATTTAGTGAGGAGGGGGTCTCCAACTGACCCATATACTCTTCAAAACCTTCAAGGGCATTAAAAACAAGGAAAGCCTGAGAGACTGTCACAGCCAAGAGAAGCCTGTTTGCTCTTCTATCTGCTTGTGAATAACTTTTTGGAGGATGGACAGAAGAAACGGTGCAAGCTTTGGCATCAGATGGATGTAAGTTTGAATCCCAGGATCACCACAAACAAGCTGTGTGACTGTTCCTCCCGTTACTCGGGGCTGGGGTTCGGACAGGCCCCACTTCTCTCCCCAAGGCAGTGTCTCAGGCATTGCATTTTTGATATGTTGATATTTAGGTACAAGAGGGACAGCCAGGTGGAGAAGTCTTAAATATGGGGGAAAAAAATACTCCCCTAGAGCTCGTGAGAGAAGTTGGGGCTAGAGATAAAAGTTTTGGGGTATTTTTTTTATCAAAATAATGAAGCTGGAGGATAGATAAGACTGTTAAGAGGATGGTGGAGGAGAAGAAAATCCAGCTGATGAGAAAATTTGGGGGAATACCTGTGCTTAGGATGTTAGATAAAGACGATCCTGCAAAGAAGAGAGGATCAGGAAAAAAGCTAAAAAGGAAGACACAGTAACAGCCTCCAATAACACTGAAGGCCAGGGAGAGTGTGGGCCAAAGAGAAAATGATTTAATTAAAGAGTCATCAAGAAATCCCTAATGAGCAGCTTCACTTAGGTGGGGGTGTAGAGTGGAAGTCAAGATGCAAAAACTGTTTGAAAGTAAGTGGGCAACGAAGAATTGAAGGCAAACCATAAAGGGAACCCTTTCTGTAATTTGGGCAGTGTCAACAGCCCAAGAGGGCTTTTGTAGCCAAAGGACTAAAGAAAGCACTGGACATGTTCTGAGACATGAGCTTTTATTATAGGGCTTACCTACAGGGTGGGAAAGTCGAGTCACGTTGCACTGAAATCAGGAGCTTCTCTGGATGGATTCAGGAGCTGCTCTCAATGGCAGCCAGTTCAGAGCACAACATGGAAATAGTGCGCACTTTGGGGGGTTGTATAAGCTGCTTCAAAGGGCTCAACATTCCAATGGGTATGAGAGCATAAGGCAGGGAGTGGGGTCCTACAACATAGGGAGGGGTTGATTGTAATCAACAGGGAGGAGGGGAGGATTATAGAGAGAACAGTTACTCAGGGAGTCTCAGGGAGGAGGTAGTTTGGGGTATAGATTACAGTTAGTATCTGATATTATAATAATAGGTCCTAGGTCAAGCAAACTGCTGTGTGCAGTTTTCAAGACACTTGGGAGCCAGGGGCTCCCACAGGCAGGAATGGGAAGAAAGGGCTCAGCTAAAACAGCAGTGATGAACGTGAGATAGAATGTAATGTTGGCAGATGATACTCTGAAATATTAGAGAGGTTTTGGTTTCCCAGAGGTCCTTGAATCCTAGGTCTTTCCCCAACTCAGGCAGCTGAGCCTTGCAGTATTTGCTGCCTCAGGGAAGGGGTGCTGCACCAGAAAAAGGTTTCTCACGACATCCTTGATAACCTTGGAGGAATACAAGACTGCCCGCTCCTGTGAATAGGTAAAAATCCTCCCAGTTGGGGAAGAAGATGGGTTGAAGGGGGGGCAAAGGTGCATTGACACTGTATTTCCTGAGAAAGGGATTCCTGCTCCCTGCTGCCCTTTAAATCTCCCAGAGGGGCTTAGGGAAGCTGAGAGCAGAGGACACTTGTGGGCCCTTTCCTAGGTGTATGATTCCAGAGAAGAAATGGTAACTGAAGCGTGCGAGGTAGAAGTGGCAGAGACCTTGGTGAGAGAGAGAGAGACTCAAGCTCCTTCTAAAAGGGGCGGCTCTCCTCAACTCCAGTCAAGTGCTGCCAGGTGGGAATGTGGGTGTGGTGTTATCAGACAGTGGAATTAATTAAGAGAAACCAAATTCCAAATTATTAGGTGAAATCACTATAGGAAGGGCTTTGTAGAAGAGAGAGGTTTTGAGCATTCCCACAGAAGTTAATGTTGGCTAACTGAAAGGCATTTGTTTTTATTTAACACTGTGCATTTAGACCCTGCAATGTTTCCTTGATAGTCAATGCTTAGGAAAAAGGGAGGGATGAAGAGGGCTCACCTTTGCAATGATGTCATGCTTTTGAATCCTGTCAGATATATTTTTAGAAGCCTTTAAATGAATGGTGTTTCATGAGACAAGGTAATTTCCTGAAACTTCAACCCAAGTTATTTCTGTCTTGTTTTCAGAGCTCACAATGAAGGGCGAGAAGGAACAAACAACAAAGGTAAAAAGCAAGCTCTTGTATGTGGGAGGCAGGCCTCCAGGGAGCATGTGATTATGTGGCAGGAGGGATGGATATGAATCATGAAATTGTATAGCAATTGTTTCCCTAGGTAAAAAGGTTCAATGAAACAGACCAACCTATCATTGAAAGCAACATAAATGGCTGGTTAGTATCATTGAACCATAGAAAGCTCAATTGATAAAGACTTTTTTTTCTTTTAAAAAGAAGCCAATTGCCAAGGATATATTTCCCTCTGCTTTTCAATGCATTCTGCTGTAAGAGAGAATTTGATGATTCACATAAGTGAACAAAAATATGTGTTATTACATAAGAGGAAGAAAATTATTGAACTGTCACTTGGGAGCTTCTCATTTCCTAGTTCATTATGCAACATGTGGGGTACCTTCAAGTTGTCTATTCTCGTAATGGTGAAAAATATCCCTTGACTGAAATGGTTTTAGGCAAACCATCTGTACTAAGAATTCAGCCCCTAAAATAATAATGCCCTAATTCTGGAAGCTTGCCCTGGAATATGCTGAGTGCCAGATGGCACTAGGAACATCGATAAAAGAAAATAATTTCTAATGCTGCAAGTGAAATGCTCGTTGCAGATGCCACTAGCTGCAGGGCCACACTGGCTGCAGAGGGGGGTCCGCAGGAGGTGTGCTTCTCCAGGGCTTGTCCTGCCCCTGTTTGGCTTGCTCTTCCAGAAGGTTGCAGAATGAGGTAGAATAGCAGTTCTCAACCTTGGTTGCACATTGCAATCGCTAGAGATTTTCAAAATATATAGCGATGCCTGGGGACAATTACCAGAAGTTTTTATTTAATTGGTCTGGGTTGTGGCCTAGAGATCCAGGTTATTTTTCTTTTAACGTATACAATTTTGTTTATCCATGAATTCACCACAACAATCAAGATAATGAACATTTTATCACCCCTAAAAGTTTCCTCTAGCCCCTTTGTAATTCTTCCCTCTTTATCCCTGCTCTCCTTCACCCCATCCCTAGCCAACCACTGGTCTTCTTTCTGTCACTTTAGATTGCATTTTTTGAATTTTATATAAATATAATCATTCATATGTACTCTTTGTTTTGGTCTGGATTCTTTTAGTACACATAATTATTTTGAGATTCATCCATGTTGTTACATGTATCAGTATTTCATTCCTTTTTACCACTGAATAGTGTTCCATTGTAAGGCATATAATTTTTTGATCTCTTCACCTGTTGATAGATATTTGAGTTGTTTCTAGTTTTTTGTTTTTTTTTTTTCTTTTGGCTATTACAAATAAAGCTACTCTGAATATTACTGTACAAATCTGTGATGGATTAGGCTTTCATTTCTCTTGGGGAAATACCTAGGATTAACTTTTGAAGTAACTGCTAGGAATTTGAGTTTTATTCTTTGCGAGAGGGAAATAGGAATGGTGGGATCTGACAAGTTTTTTTTAATCTTTGTTTGTTTTTAATTAAAGAAATTGTAGGTATACATAAAAATCTTACAGAAAGTACAGATTTTCCATATGCCCCCCACAACATAGTTTTCCTTATTATTAGCACTTTGCATTATGATACCTTTGTTACAATTGATAAAACATTATAATTATACTATTAACTACAGTCCATAGTTTACATTAGAGTTCACTGTTTTGTTGTATAACTCTATAATTTTTTTAAAAAAATATTCTAATTACATATATACAACCTAAAATTTCCCCTTTTAGCCACCAAATACACAATTTGGTGGTGTTAGTTACATTCACATTGTTGTGCTACCATCACCACCATCCACTGCCACAACTGTCGCATCACTTCAGGGTCATTTTTACAGCTCTCAGGTTGTTCTAATGTGCATTGCAGTTTGAAAGCCACTTCTCTGTTAGAGAGCTCCGTGAGTCATGGATTACAGAATGCCAGAGCTTGAAGGGAATTGATTCCTTTACAGATGAAGCAAACGATATGCAGAGAGACCAAGTGATTTGCTCAAAATCATACATTTTGTTAATAGAGCAGCTACTTCAATTCGTCCTGTTGTTTTTAAAATGATACTCAACCACACAGCTTTGCTTGGTTGGTTGGGAGAAACCTGGGATTTGAAAGTGCTTGTGAGAGTTATCAAAATACCGTGGAAGTAGCTTCCCACTCTGCCTGTAATGTAGGAGACCAGCCACAAGTTCACCACTCAAAAATGTTCTGGGCTGTTGTGGAATCAGGTCTCTCAGTCCATTTGCCTTTGGGCTTCATGCTTGAAGTTAAGATGTTTTCGGGATAGGCAGGTAGGTACAAAGACCCATTAGTAACCTGTGTAAGTAAATGCTGCCCTTTGGTGAGGTCCTTTGTCTTCACTCCAGAGGCTTCCATTCCATGGCCTTTGTTCTGTACCAATCAATTGCTCAACTAATGGAGATGAGCACTTCCTAAGATGAGGATCTATGACAGCTGCTTTGAACATGAAGATACATGACATTGTTGCTGCCTTAAATCAACATGCGATATCAATGAGCGATAATACTTCATAGTGGACATCTTTTCTTATTTGCCCAGCATCTCTTAGGAAATCACCCCTTTCTCTTTTTCTCAGTTCATATGCATGTGGCCAGCCCCACCTCCAGATTTAGGGCTGGATGTCAACCCCCAGGCTTGGCGTGAATCCCCAGGCTTGGCCAAAATAGCCTGAAACTAAAGGATGGACCAGTGGTGCAAGCTGAGGCCAACAGGGACAGCCCTAAGACTTACAGGAGCTGTGAAAAGGGGCTCTATTCTGCAGAATGAGTTCAACACTCTAGGCAAGCAGAGCTAAGGGAGGGGGAGAAGAGCAGAGCTCTGACAACACTGTTTGAGCCCCTTGATCCAGCCTTGCCTGAAGTTCCCTGAACATCTCGGACTTCTAAGTTACATGATCCGTAACTCCCACCACAACTGCCATTTTATTCCTTGAGTTAGTTTGAGTTGGATTTCTTTCCTTGTCAACTGGAAGAGCCCTGAGACTTGGTGCTTTATCTCAGGTTACTGTGGTCCCTTTGGACCATCGTCACCATCTGGATGGTGAAGCCAGCTGATATTTTGGCAAACAAGTCCAACATGAGTGCTGATAAATAGGCTGTGTTGCCAGACCTGTCTGGTGGCCATTTTAAGATCAATTTGTTTTCAGGAGATAGTAGAGAAACTGTTGGGGTCACTTGGTTGTTGATATACTGATTGATTTGATTTTCACTGGCAACATCCTCATTTGACGGGGCTCTGGCATCATGATGCTCTGTCTTGACAAGACTTGCTACTTCCCTGCAAAATCACTTCACTGTTTTTCTAACCAAAAGGTGAAATATTGAGCAGCTTTTAAGTCTTTGCTTCTAATCTTTGGCTGTTAGCATAGATATGGTGTGTAGTTGGGACTTGGGACTTCAGTTAGCTTTTCAGTTCATAATTCTACACTGCAAGCTTAATTGGATGCATCTCTTCTGGGTAACTGAATAGGCAAACTCAGCCCATGCTTAGGGCCAGAAAAGATGAGAAATATATTGATATTTAGTATATGAAAAAGACATCAAAACATTCAACATGGGAAATATTAGAAAATTTTTACCTTTCTTACACTCCTTTTGTGTCTTAGAATTGTGTCGATTTTGAATTATGTATAGGTGGAAAATGGGAGGCACACCATAATTGAGCCTCAAAAGATTTTAATCTGTCTCTAAACACTGAGTAACATAAAAGCAAGAGCTGAAGAAGAAAAAGGTATACTAGTGTGGGACATGAGGGTCAAAAAAGGGGAGGGGAGGACCATACGCTATTTAATCATTGGGATTCAAAACAATTCTTAGTAGAAAATGTTCTAGAAGTTAGCTAAAGGTTTGCCTTATTTTATGCAGAAAGAGGAGTCTCAATTCTTTTGTAAATAGTTTGAGGTTACAAAGACTCTTTGGCTTTCTACTTTATTTAAA
The DNA here is from genome assembly GCF_015220235.1 of Choloepus didactylus. Classification (NCBI taxonomy): domain Eukaryota; kingdom Metazoa; phylum Chordata; class Mammalia; order Pilosa; family Megalonychidae; genus Choloepus; species Choloepus didactylus. Next base: position 55,669,041 of record NC_051319.1, on the reverse strand, counting down.
ACTCCTGTTGCTTCATGAATTGGTCTCAAGCACTCCTCAGTAAGTTATTTATCTGGTACTTGACATCCATCCGCTGCAGGTTTTTATCAAGCCACAGATGTATAAACAAAGACCATTAACCTATTGGTTGGATTTAACAGACACTTTGGTCTATTTAAATCCACTGACAGTTCAAATTACTATGCCTCTCCAGATTCTTTGCAGAACAACCATTGGGGGTGACAAGGCTGTTTCTAAATAGCCTTAAAGACAAAAAATGTCTGTGTTCTAAAGAACAAGAAATGAAGAAATGGAGAATGACTTTCTATTTACATTTGAAATCATGGTGAGACCTTTCAAAGGGACTGGAAGGGAGTCAGAATGGCTCAGAAAGAAAAGAGGTGTCAGACAGTATGCTAGTGATGTGGGCTCTTGTATTTTCCAAATAGAGCACATGATCAGTAGTAATAAATATTCTTTTAGCCAAGATGTGAAATATTCTTCCCCTGCCACCCCATATTCTTTCCTAGATAAGCTTTTAGATGACTGTTTTATGTTTGGGTCTCCCCCACCCCTCCACAAGCAGACCCAGAGTCAAGGCTGAGTTTAGATGGTTACTTGGGAGTGGTTCCCAGGAAGCATCAGTGAAAGAGTAGGGAAAGTGAGACCGTGAAGGGAGACAAACAATACGTGGGGTGCCACTGTGGGCAACTGGGGCTTAGCCCTACTGAAGAAACTTTGAATAACCATGCAGAATGGAACTCAGCACTTTCCCAGAGAGGGTCAAAGAAGCTGGGGTATTTATCCATCAATTCTCCCTTCTTTGGTTGGGAATTACCTTTGGGAGCTTTAAATCCCCAGGAAAACCCCAAGGCAGAGAAGGAGAAAGACTCCATGCTTTAGATGAGAAGCTGTCGGTGGGCAAGGAAAGAGTCTACCCCCACTGCAGATGGTTAGGTTGGGGAAAATACATGATGGAACATTAACAGTGCCTGCCACACTGGACCTTTTTTTCCGTTTAAACTTTTTATTGTAGTAACATATATACAATTCAAGAATTTCTACTTTAACCACTTTCAAGTGTACAATTTAGTGTATTAGCTATTTCACAATATGGTTCTCTAATTCTTACTGAGCAAAGGCTCATTCAGAAATCAGTGCTGTGACACCAGGATTTTAAGAAAAGAAAGAATTTTATTACATGGCAACCAGGCAAGGAGACAGGAGAAAAGAAAAGCTCAAATCTGTCTCCCTGAGTCTAAAGAGTTTAGAGTTTTTAATGGGATTTAATCAAGGGGAGGTGGCATTGTTACAACCAGTGTTAAGAAATCACTCAGTTAAATGGAAATAGGCTAAAGTAACTGTGACAATTAACTACTATATATCACTCAGTTAACTTAAGATAGCAACTAGGGTATCGTGTAAAGGAATGGAAATAAGCTAAAGTAACAGCTACAATTACAAGTAAAGGAATGGAAATAGGCTAAATTAACCATTATAATAGCAAGTAAAACCTCTATAGTCAGGAGTTACACTATCACCAACATCTCTATAACCCCAACTTCTTTATCACCTCAAATAAAATCTGCACCTAATAAGCAAAAACTCTGTCTCCCCACCCCCCTGGCTCCTGGTAACCTACACATACTGGCCATTTTTATATAACTAAAAAAATGTAGGTTTGTCATGAGAAATTATGTTTAATTTCTCTAGCAGAAAGAGTCTATTTGACTATTTCCTTAAAAAGACTTCAGTTGAATGATTTGGAGCAGTTTTCCCCATTCTTAGCCTCCAGTAACTATGACATGACAAATGAACAGTATACTAAGAGAAACATGTTGAATTATCAGAGTACTTTCTTGAAATGAAATTTTTCAAAGGCTTAAAACCATGCATCCAAAAATATTAATAACACAAGAAAATGCTAAGTGAAATGCTAATGTTAAATGAAAAAAAATCAAGTTATAAAACTGTACAATTTCAATTACATGAGAAAAATATTTATTACCTAGAGGAAAAAGACTAGAAAGGAATATACCAATACATTAATGGTATTTATCTCTGGTGGTGAGATTATGGACAATTTTATATGTTTTTATGCTCTTCATCATCTCCTAGATTTTCTACATTGAACATTTTACTTTTTTTTTTTAAATGTAAACAAGTATTTTTGGTTTTCTCTGTATGATCACATTAAATGGGAAGCTTGCTGGGTAGACAGGTGGATTTAGGTATACACATGTCATGACAGACAAGTTTCTCTATAAAGAATTAGATACTCTTGAGCTTGTTGATTTGAACATAGGCAGGCTGTTACCACAGCTCTGTGTTTACTGCCCAGTTCCCCAAGGCAACCTGGCAATCTGTGGGCGCTCATTTAATAGTTAGCTTATGAGTCTGTTTCTGCATGGACTTATGAGGCCAAGAGGGCAATTCACAGTAAGGTATCTCCCCAGCATGATTACTGCAAGGGCTGCAGAAACACTAAGGCTGTTCCTTGCTTTGTTCAAAGGAGACCATGAAGGAAGCAGTGCCTGGGAAGGGTTAGTCACCACCCTTTTGGGGTCAAGCTGAGGAGCTCATCCTGGCTTATTTTTATTGCAGTTCCTTGTTTGCAGCCATTTAGGCCAGTGGTGTCCATGAAGCAATAAATTCTCAACTTCATCTGAGAATAAGCACAATTTTGGGAGTGATAGAGGAATGCAAATAATAGTAAACTGAAGGTAATCCTATTCCGGAGGGATTGATGATAATCCACCTAACTCATTTCATGACTGAGCCATCATTCAAAGCACTAGCTTGCTAAGAAAACTTTCTCAACCACTCCAGCCCATAGAGGCTCTTTCCTAAAGCACCCTCTCCCCTACCACTTTCCAAACTCCTAACACACATGTTAACTGTAGGTTACATTGATATTTAGTCACATCCTTTTTAAATGGTCAGTCTTTTTCAGTGGTTGACATTGCTTTTCCTTGGGTCATGTGTAGCCTCAAGTAGCAAGAATTCTCATCGTGATTGTGCCTCCGACTCCCTGCGTGTCATCTTTCGGAGTATGTTTCCTGGCCCATAAAATGCCAGTGCTAGCAGCCACCTGCCCTACAGGCTTGTATGATGAGTAACTGAGGGTAAACATCCTGTGTAAACTTGGTGGTGCTGTTATTAAAGGCTTGAAAATGTCAGACGATTAAATATAGAGTCAGGCACCAGGGGTTCCTGAGATATATAAAACAATGATAGGGATAGAGAGCTCAAAGTGTGCTTGAAATGGTGTCCAGTGACAGCAAGTTGATTCAGGAGGAATTTCTCTTCTTGGGTATATGGGTTACAAGCTGACCATAGAGAGGGGGAATCAAGTGAGAAATATTTATTCAAAACCTCTTGTGTACTCAGCACTCTGCTGGGTAATATTGGGGAAATTTAAAACATCATTAGCATGAGCATTGTTTTGGCAAGTTTGTGGCATACAAACTGGAACTGGAAGGTATAAATCCTCAGGAGTGCAGACACTCAGCTAGATTTGTATCACAGAGTATGCTGAACCCTCGGGAAGAACCCTAAGAGAGACCCCATTTTTCCCCTAAAGATCTGATTCATCGCCTCTTGAGCACAAGACCTCCTCAGACATTCACTTGTTCCATTAATTGTGCGTAGATGAAATTGGATTGGGAAGTGCTGCATCAAAAAAAAAAAAAAAAAAAAAAAATTAGAGCACGGACCCTGATTGGCACATAGCACACTTTTCTTTAGGCTGGACTTATTACGGTATGGCTGGACCCTTCTGCCCCAGTTCAAAGGGTGGAAAGGCTGGCACTGTGGGTACCTACCCAGCCCTCCTGCCCCCTTGAACTGGGACAGTCCTGCTGTCTGAGGGAAGGAAAGGAGGCCAGGATTTACTTGGTCAGTTCTGGACATCAGGAGGGGCTGTGTGACTATTTTTGCACAACAGTTCACCACCCTGCACCTGGCTGCATATAGCCTGGGAGGAGATCTTATTGTGAACCTGGAGTTAGAAAACAAACAAACAATAAAATTGAAACCGCAGGAATACAGTAATAACATCTCCATGCTGTGATATTTGCAGCACCTTTGCAAATATTGACTCACTAAGTATATGGCTAAAATTCAAACTTAGTTTATGTTTGGGCCAACCATGTAAAGCAATAGGATTTCTCCCTCAGGGAGATTTTTTTTCCTGGCCATGGGATCAAGCCTAGAAATAAGCACTCCTTTGTAGGCAATTTGTGGTTTTCCACTGCAGTACCTTCTACTCCACATCTAACTTCATTAAGGGCTTTCTCCTCTGGTGTATAACAGCCTTTTTTCCCCTGGTTTGAGAAATGACCAGGCAAGGTCAGCTACAAGTGATGACACCTGGCCTTATAAAAGCAGTCTATTTTAATATACAAATATAATGTTTGTTCTTCTCTTTCCCTTTTTTGGTCTGTACTAAAAATAAATAAATAAATAAAAAACAACCTAAGGTAAATTCCCCTTTCTTCTTGAGAGAGTTGGCACATGAAAGCCTCCCTGCCCTCACGGAATGACAAAATAACATTTGGTTTGTTGATCATCATACCAGGGCATAATAGGTTAAAAAAATCTATTGCAAAAGAACAGAGAACAGGAAAAAGTTGAGAGAAGACGTGAGTGTCCTGGAAGAAGACATATAGTGAAAAGAAAGTTCTCTTATAATGGAAGAAGAAAGAGGGCTGTGGGTCCCTAGAAAAGGGCATGTGCTCCTCTTCAGGTTCAGGACCCCAAAGCTGAAAGGAATTTGGTTGCCTAATCTGCCTGAGGAGATGGAGAGGCGCTCTGCGGTTCTCAGTCCTGACAGCAATTGTCTTGTAGCGAGCGCCGCACAGGTCCGTGGGCCTCAGGGTGGTGAGTGCGCATGCGCTGGTGGGCCGGGCGGGCCAGCAACGTGGGGCTTCCAAATGGATATCAAGTTGATTTATAGAAGACAGATGTGGTTCTTCTCACACATCCAAGTAAAAGAAGCAGCTCTAAACGTTTTCATCTGTCACCCGTATCAGAGTGACAGGCGCTAGGAACTGCTGCAGAATCTCTAGCCGGCACACTCTGGAATCCATCCAGAATTTGTGGTATGAAATTTATGTTATATGGAGGCCTTATTTAAGAAGAAAGAAAACAAACTTATGAACATAAAATTAGCTAGATGGACTTCAAATGAGCCTGTGAAATTGAGGAAACACGAAGCTTAAGCTTCATTAGTTATATGATAAATCCTCCTCTGCTAGCACGGTTACATTTTGTCCTGGTGGAGATGGTGGAAAAAGAGCCTTAGGAGACTCTTCCCCTACACGCATGGACGTTTTTCTATTTCTCGAGGGTGTTTCACACACTGTTTTCTACAACTTTCCACACCATCCAAAACCAGGGGAGACACTTAAAATGGGTCATTTGCACTATTTGTTTGTTTGAAATCTTACTCTCTCCTGGAAATTCTTTTTCTAGGTTACTCAATTAGGTATTTAACTTTAATTGAAATAATCATTTATAGCAGAATGAAAGGCTTCACTACTTTGCTAACCTCTCTTCCTGCCAGACCCCACCCCCCACCTCTATATGCAATCATTTTTAAAAGAAATTTTAGGCATCAGCAAGCATTCCAGAAGATTGTCAGGGAAGGGGAATTCTCATCAAACCTCACTGGACCTATTTATTTGGTCCTGATTTGCTCATTTAATGATGAGGATCAAAGATTAGATGGCACAGCTCTGTGGCCTGACAGGTTTTCTAAGATCTATTGACTTTCTCACAGCTGGATGAATACTCGAGTCCAGATAAATGGTCAACATTCTCTGAATCATCACAGTGGAGAGATGGAGAGGGACAGTGGAGTCTTTTTTTGGCCTTTGCTAGTGAGTGCATTTAGTCAAATTTCATGACTGTTGGAGGATCACTCCACTGAAGACGTGCAAAAGACTGCTACAGATTCTAAAGAAAATTTCAAAAGAAGAGTTCCAAAGCATTTTGAGCACTGTGTTCTTGCTTCTCAGTCAGATATTTGGTATCATTTTTAAAAGGACATCTTATTGTTTTGGAGTTAGACCTCACGTATATTTTAAGAAAAATACCACAGTGTTTAAGGTGTAATGCTGTAGGTATTGAATATTGTTTTCCTTAGTCAACATTTTTTAATCCTCTTTGTACTGGCCATAATAAATAAAGAAACAGAAGGTTGTGCAATAGAAAAGGAAGAGCCTGAATTTATTTTCCAAATTTGCATTATGGTCTTGCTTTCTTTTTACCTTCTTAAAAAAGTAATAGCTGAAAACCCAAAGCATTAAGAGTCCAAGAAACAGCATTGGCCTAAGGTGAAAGAGCAGGACAGGGGGGCAGGAGACCAAAGTCCTGGGCCTCCACCAGCCACTGGCCAACTGGCCTGGGGACTTTGTCCACATCCCTCAAGTGCTCTGCCTTGGTTTACTCCCTAGTTCAGTGAGAAGCTAGGCTAGATCATCCCTGGATTCTTCCCAGCTCTAGTGCTTGTTTAATGATTTTCCTCTGAGAATTCCAGCAGCCTTTATGTAACTCTCAGGGCTAAGAGTCCGTTTAGGGTAAGCAAAGAGACCTTAGCTGTATGCTCGACACTGTAGAACTAGTAAAGCCCAGAGAGATATTTCTGCCAAAGGTAGTGTGGGAACAGTGTGTTCAGACACAGAGCGAGGAGAGCTAAGAGATTTCATTATCCAGACAAGATGCCTTGGAATCGGGCTGCTGTCCAACTTGGACTTAACTGGGTAAACTGGCTGCTTTGGGTAAGAATCCTGGTGTCACGAAAAGGCTCGCCACAAACATTCTGTCTGACCTCTGGCCAAGTCACTCACCTCTCTGGGATACTATTTCTTTATATGTGTAAATGAGGCTAATAAGATCAGCCCTGCCTTGCTCAGCGACTTTTGGTAAGTTCAAACCACATATGGGAGTAAAAGGGTTTGAAACATAGAAAACGCCAGATCAACAGAAGGATTGGAATCAGCTTTGAAAGTTGTTTCTGTCCTTGTGCAGGGCTGAGCAAGGAAGCAAGGGCTGAGGGATTTCAGCACAGGGATGTGTCAGGAAAAGAGTCCAGACAGAGGGTTGAGGGGTAGGAAGCTCAGGTGAAGGGCTGGACCAGAGGACTAGGGAACACAGGGTAGGCTGCGACCCAGAAGCCACTCAGCTGGGATGCTTGGAAGCTTGGAGCCTACCATGGCCAAGTCCCCTCTCCTCACTGGGGTTCCTACTTCTAGAGGCCCTTTGTTTATTGATGGTACAGCTTCAGTGCTGGAAAATTCTGTTGGAGTGTTTCTTCTAAATAGAAAATGCCTGGCTATGGGACAACAGGGGCTGATGCCCTGCTGTCCCACCCTTGGGCTCTCTTGCTTTGTGAGGCATTTAAGCCCTGCACAGTGGCCTACGGGCCCTGCATGTGAAGTAGACGCCTTACCCACTTCTCAAGAGGGGGCTCGATGGACTAATGAGCTCCACACTGAAGGCAGACATGATTGAAAGTGGTTGTTTAAAGGCATGTATCCCAGAGTAGCACTACAAATATGAATAAGTGTTTGCATGATATACTTCTAAGGTGTGACACTGGGACAAAGAGTTAACAGAGTGGTATATGGAAAAACTACCTATTACATATTATAGACTATATTTAATAGGAATACCTTACCACTACTACACTAATACTAGGGATGAATAATTAGGGGCTGACAAGAGCTTTGGGATGTTTTGTGTTATGATAATTGCTTAAAATTGAGAGTGATACTGATTGTTTATCTTAGACAGAATATATGCTATGTGAAATTAAGAACCCCCTACTTAGTAAGTCAAGTCCTCGATTTTAAGGCTTGCTCTTGTAAAAAAAAAAAAAAAAAAAAGAAGAGGTCATGGAACTTGTCATACATCATCCACTTATTCAAATGATAAAGTTGACTTTGAACCCAGTTTTTTTTGACTCAAATCCTGTACCTGTTCTGCTTCTCTTGTATCCACAAATTTTTATCAATAAAGTCAGCCCAAGGCTGTGTGGACTTTAGCAAGATTCCAAAGTAGGAATCAAGCTAGTTCTGGGCAGTGAAGGGACCAGGACACAACAGAGATCCAAAAATAGTGCCCCTTTTATTTGACATGGATAAAAAAATTAAAACAATAATAGGTCCTTTAGTGAGATCCAATATGTTTATCATTTTGAAGTAATTCTGCGCTGGTCTAGGAAAAGTAAGATGCAAAGGGGCAGGGAATGATTTATCGTTGACCGTTCCAGCTAGTGGTGTACTGATGCTGGCTTGCACTGGCTTACTCCTGCTATTAAGAGCCAATTGTGTACCTCTCTTTCCAATCCACGAAGTCCCTGGCCAAGGTGGGAGTATTTATAGCACAGGAAATGGCAAAATACTCAAAGGGAGTTTTTTTTCCCCAGCAGGGCCAATTGTGTAACATTTACCTGAAGCCACTGATTCCAGCCCTGTGTGTTATGTTTTTCAATAAATTATAGACGCTTGTGAATAGTTACTATTTCTGAAACATGGAGGCTAAAAGGAGGTCTTCATTCTATGCACCTGGATATTATACATAAACTAAAGAAGCCATTTTAACATGTGCAGGTGAAGACATCTACTGAGAGTTTCTTAATAACCAAATTGGACCCTTATGGCCAGTTACTCTACAGCATCTTGTTCTCAGAGCTGCCATCTGTGCCTTCGGGAGAAAGGACCTGTGAACAGAGCTTCCTTGGCAAGGTCTGGTGGCTGGTACGGTGAGAGGGAGACTTTATGTCTGTGTGAATGACCTTTTCCTTTTGACATTTTAAAATAACATACTAGAGATAACACATGGATGGATGAATCAAAGCATGGAGGTGAACAGATTCATTTGAGAAAAGTATTTTGTTAAATCATGTAACTTTTCACCCACATCTGCATTCACCAGGATACTATCTGTGGCATCACTCCTGTTCCAGTTTCCTAATGCTGCCATTTTGCAAAACACCAGAAATGGACTGGCTTTTATAAAGGGGGTTTATTTGGTTACAGAGTTACAGTCTTAAGGCCATAAAGTGTCCAAGGTAACACATCAACAATCGGGTATCTTCACTGAAGGATGGTCATTGGCATCCGGAAAACCTCTGTTAGCTGGGAAGGCACGTGGCTGGTGTCTACTTGCTCCCAGGTTGCATTTCAAAATGGCTTTGTCCAATCAACTTAACCAAAGATGTAAAAGACCTATACAAAGAAAACTACATAACTCTACTAAAAGAAATAGAAGGGGACCTTAAAAGATGGAAAAATATTCCATGTTCATGGATAGGAAGGCTAAATGTCATTAAGATGTCAATTCTACCCAAACTCATCTACAGATTCAATGCAATCCCAATCAAAATTCCAACAACCTACTTTGCAGACTTGGAAAAGCTAGTTATCAAATTTATTTGGAAAGGGAAGATGCCTCGAATTGCTAAAGACACTCTAAAAAAGAAAAACGAAGTGGGAGGACTTACACTCCCTGACTTTGAAGCTTATTATAAAGCCACAGTTGCCAAGACAGCATGGTACTGGCACAAAGATAGACATATAGATCAATGGAATCGAATTGAGAATTCAGAGATAGACCCTCAGATCTATGGCCGACTGATCTTTGATAAGGCCCCCAAAGTCACCGAACTGAGCCATAATGGTCTTTTCAACAAATGGGGCTGGGAGAGTTGGATATCCATATCCAAAAGAATGAAAGAGGACCCCTACCTCACCCCCTACACAAAAATTAACTCAAAATGGACCAAAGATCTCAATATAAAAGAAAGTACCATAAAACTCCTAGAAGATAATGTAGGAAAACATCTTCAAGACCTTGTATTAGGAGGCCACTTCCTAGACTTTACACCCAAAGCACAAGCAACAAAAGAGAAAATAGATAAATGGGAACTCCTCAAGCTTAGAAGTTTCTGCACCTCAAAGGAATTTCTCAAAAAGGTAAAGAGGCAGCCAACTCAATGGGAAAAAATTTTTGGAAACCATGTATCTGACAAAAGACTGATATCTTGCATATACAAAGAAATCCTACAACTCAATGACAATAGTACAGACAGCCCAATTATAAAATGGGCAAAAGATATGAAAAGACAGTTCTCTGAAGAGGAAATACAAATGACCAAGAAACACATGAAAAAATGTTCAGCTTCACTAGCTATTAGAGAGATGCAAATTAAGACCACAATGAGATACCATCTAACACCGGTTAGAATGGCTGCCATTAAACAAACAGGAAACTACAAATGCTGGAGGGGATGTGGAGAAATTGGAACTCTTATTCATTGTTGGTGGGACTGTATAATGGTTCAGCCACTCTGGAAGTCAGTCTGGCAGTTCCTTAGAAAACTAGATATAGAGCTACCATTCGATCCAGCGATTGCACTCCTCGGTATATACCCGGAAGATCGGAAAGCAGTGACACGAACAGATATCTGCACGCCAATGTTCATAGCAGCATTATTCACAATTGCCAAGAGATGGAAACAACCCAAATGTCCTTCAACAGATGAGTGGATAAATAAAATGTGGTATATACACACGATGGAATACTACGCGGCAGTAAGAAGGAACGATCTGGTGAAACATATGACAACATGGATGAACCTTGAAGACATAATGCTGAGCGAAATAAGCCAGGCACAAAAAGAGAAATATTATATGCTACCACTAATGTGAACTTTGAAAAATGTAAAACAAATGGTTTATAATGTAGAATGTAGGGGAACTAGCAGTAGAGAGCAATTAAGGAAGGGGGAACAATAATCCAGGAAGAACAGATAAGCTATTTAACGTTCTGGGGATGCCCAGAAATGACTATGGTCTGTTAATTTCTGATGGTTGTAGTAGGAACAAGTTCACTGAAATGTTGCTATATTATGTAACTTTCTTGGGGTAAAGTAGGAACATGTTGGAAGTTAAGCAGTTATCTTAGGTTAGTTGTCTTTTTCTTACTCCCTTGCTATGGTCTCTTTGAAATGCTCTTTTATTGTATGTTTGTTTTCTTTTTAACTTTTTTTTCATACAGGTGATTTGAAAAAAGAAGGGAAAGTTAAAAAAAAAAAAAAAAAAAAAAAAAGAAAAAAGACAAACAAGGGGAAAAAAAAAAAAAAAAAAGATGTAGTGCCCCCTTGAGGAGCCTGTGGAGAATGCAGGGGTTTTCGCCTACCCCACCTCCATGGTTGCTAACATGACCACAGACATAGGGGACTGGTGGTTTGATGGGTTGAGCCCTCTACCATAAGTTTTACCCTTGGGAAGACGGTTGCTGCAAAGGAGAGGCTAGGCCTCCCTGTATTTGTGCCTAAGAGTCTCCTCCTGAATGCCTCTTTGTTGCTCAGATGTGGCCCTCTCTCTCTGGCTAAGCCAACTTGAAAGGTGAAATCACTGCCCTCCCCCCTACGTGGGATCAGACACCCAGGGAAGTGAATCTCCCTGGCAACGTGGAATATGACTCCCAGGGAGGAATGTAGACCTGGCACCGTGGGACGGAGAACATCTTCTTGACCAAAAGGGGGATGTGAAAGGAAATGAAATAAGCTTCAGTGGCAGAGAGATTCCAAAAGGAGCCGAGAGGTCACTCTGGTGGGCACTCTTATGCACACTTTAGACAACCCTTTTTAGGTTCTAAAGAATTGGGGTAGCTGGTGGTGGATACCTGAAACTATCAAACTACAACCCAGAACCCATGAATCTCGAAGACAGTTGTATAAAAATGTAGCTTATGAGGGGTGACAATGGGATTGGGAAAGCCATAAGGACCAAACACCACTTTGTCTAGTTTATGGATGGATGTGTAGAAAAGTAGGGGAGGGAAACAGACAGACAAAGGTACCCAGTGTTCTTTTTTACTTCAATTGCTCTTTTTCACTCTAATTATTATTCTTGTTATTTTTGTGTGTGTGCTAATGAAGGTGTCAGGGATTGATTTAGGTGATGAATGTACAACTATGTAATGGTACTGTAAACAATCGAAAGTACAATTTGTTTTGTATGACTGCGTGGTATGTGAATATATCTCAATAAAATGATGATTTAAAAAAAAAAAAAAAGAAAAATAAATTGTCATCCATTCACCTGAAAAAAAAAAAAAAAAAAAAAAAACAAAAAAGGCACCCAGTGTTCTTTTTTACTTTAATTGTTCTTTTTCACTTTAATTTTTATTCTTATTATTTTTGTGTGTGGTAATGAAAATGCCAAAAATTAATTTTGGTGATGAATGCACAACTATATAATGGTACTGTAAACAATTGAATGTATGCTTTGTTTTGTATGACTGCATGGTATGTGACTATATCTCAATAAAAATGAATTAAAAAAAGATGGCGAGACTTGGCGAGTTGAACACTGACTATATTAAGGAATTATTTTGTGTGTGATAATGGCATTGTGATTTTTTTTAAAGAGCCCTTATCTTTTAGAGACACATGCTGAGATATTTACAGATGAAATGCTATGACTGGAGTTTGCTTAAAAAATATGGGGGAGTGGAGGGACATTTGCTGAAACAAGATTGACTCTGAGTTGCTATTTCTCAAATCTGGATGAAAGGTTCATGGTGGTTCATTATACAAAGAGCCAGGGCTTTCTTTGTAATGGCAATTACTAGAGCCATGTACCAGAAACTTTTTTCAGAGCTACATGTCTACTGTGCTCATCTGATAAATGTTCTTATTGCACTAGGAAGAAGACATCCAAATGCCTGCATTAATAGAGAGATGAAACAGGGCCACAAGAAGGTGGGAGTTGTAAAGGACCTTTTTTGTTTGTATTAAATAGCCATATATTTAAATATCTCCAACTCTTCTATCAATGGAGGAGCAGCAGCATTTTGTAATTGACCATGGTGAGTGATGATGTTGTGGGAGAGGCTACTTGGCTTCTCTTCCTTGTTCTTAGTAGCCGAACCCTAATTTTTTTGTAGGCTACCCAAAATAAAGCCTACGTTTCCCAACTTCCCTTATCACTAGGTGTGGCCATGTAATTGAGTTCTGGCCAATGAGATGTAAGCAGAAGTGTTATGTGGGACTTCCTGGAAGGCTCCTTAATGGAAGCTAACTGATCCAGAAAAAGTGCCCCTCCTCCATTTCCCCCTTTCTCCTTCCTGCTGCTTGGAATGCAGATGTGAGGTGTGGTGCTCCAGCATCCAAGCTGGTCCATGAGGTGACCTCAAGGATGGAAGCACACACTTCAGTGGGGGTGGAGCAGAGACATAGGAGACAATATCACTGAGAACTCTGAACTGTGTACATCTGGACTTACTTTACAAAGGAAGAATAAACCTCTGTGTGGCTAAGCCAAAATTACTTTAGGTTTTTAATGACATGCAAACAAACTTGATGCTAATTATTACAGGTACCTGAATGTTTTATTGTTAATAAAGCAGTTTTCTGGCATTAGCCATTAAAAATTAAAATGTACAAAATCATTGACTCAGCAATTCCACTGTCAAGTCTTTACCCTGTAGATAAACACACAAGTAATAGTATTGTTTGTAACAGCAAACACGGTGAACAACCTAAGCATCTATCGATTGAGATTGCTTACATAAACTAGCCATTCAGTGGAGTATTGGTCAGCCATTCAAAGAATGAGATAGGTCTGCATGTGTTGCTATGAAAGATCCTTATTATTATTAACTAAAAAACATCAAGTTACATAAAAGCATGTGTAGCATGATCTCTTTTGTGTAAATAAATAAATAAACATATAAATAAGTGTACCTTTTTTCTAAAAGAAAGAGTTGGTGGTGTGGAGGGAGGCCTTTACTTGTCACTCTGTTATTTTTGTACAGATTGAATTTTCTAGCATCAGTCTTTCTCTACATTATTCTGAAAAATTAATTCCAGTAGTATACCCTTGCTCAGGGCCTAATTTCATAAATTAATGGCACAAAGGGTCTGCACTCATTAAAGTCTTCAATACTACCATCTTAATTTTCAAGATAAAGACTGATTTCTTATCTGTACTAATTGAATGGTTGCAACAGAAGTATTATGTCTTCCTCTGGCCACCTCCTGCCTGTCTTCTCCCTCTTTCTTCCCCTCTCTTTCCCTTGCAACCCTTCCTCTCACCTCTTCCCGTCCCATAAATGTATAATGTTACTGAATCTCCAAGGACTTCGTCTTTCCAGGGCCATGCAGAGGATCAGGAGAGGCCTGAGCACAGGGAGGAATCTCCCCAGGAAGGGCTAAGCCATCTAGGGATTCTCAGGATTCTCTTTGCCAGCTCTGGGGCTGATACTGATCCTCTGCTTGAACATGGAGTCCTGGGAATGTTCAGTGGCCTCCAAGTGGTTTCGGTCCCATGGTTTGCTTCTTACAGATAAGTGAGGACACATGTGCTCTGACAGGCATTGGCATAAGCCCAGGAGTTTATTTACTTGGGCTTCGTATTGAAGCAAAGGTTTGTCTTGACCCTTTCCTGCAGAGTGTAAACTCCTTTTCAGGGAGTGGGTTGGGAACATGACAATCATGCTCCATGAGGCAGATGGCAAAAAAGATGGCATTTGGTTCCAAAAGCTCTCAAGTCCCCTTTGGATCTGTAAGTAAGGCTCGATAGCTGCTTTAGTTTTAGGACATTTATCTCTGTGGAAATAACCTTGGTTACTGGTTGCATACTTCTCTGATAAACTCTGAACCTTGACAACCCCATGGTACAAAGAAAAAATTACTATAGGATGATCAAGAAAACTCAGGTCTAAGGAGTGGCAAGTTCCAGTGTTGCTTCAGGGACACATTCTCACGTAGATTAATGTCAGTTGATCAAGTCCAGGAGATGAAGAGAAGAATATGTGGAAAACGAGATCTAGGAATTTGTCACTAAACCAGGTAAGGAGTCCCAACAATTTTGGTTGTGAAATACATACCCAGCTCTAACTGTTTTAAAGAAAAATAGACATTTGTTGATTCATGAAATTGGAGAGTTCAGGGGGAAATCTCAGGCACAGTTAGATGCAGGGCTGTACTAGTTTCTTACTGTTTCTGTAGCAACTGCTTAAGACAATATAAAGTTATTACCTTATAGTTCTATAGGTCAGAAGTCTGGCATGGGTCTCATTGAGCTAAAACCAAGATGTTGGCAGGTTGTGGTGCTTTCTAGAGGCTCTAGGAGAAAATCTGGTTTCCTGCCTTTTCCAGTTTCTTCTAGAAGCTGTACATTTACCTAGGTTCACAGCCCCCTCCATCTTCAAAGCCAGCAATAGCCAGTCGAGTGTTTGTCATATCGTGTCATTCTGACCCTGACTTTCCTGTCTCCCTCTTCCACATTTAAGGATCCATGTGACTCCATTGGGCTCTCCTGGATAATCCAGGATAACCTCCCTACTTTAAGGTCAGGGGATTAACAACCTTAATTTAAGCAACCTGAATTCCCCCTTTGCCATGTAATATAACATTTTTACACGTTCTGGGGAGTTAGAATACGGATTTTTGGGGGAGGCCATTATTTGCCTACCCCAAGGGCTTTAAACAGTGCATGAAGGACACAATCACTGTCTCTCTGCTCTCAGCTTTGCTTTCTTCCTGTTCTTTCATTCACAGGTAGGCATTCCTCCCAAGGTGGTAAAGATAGTCACCAGCAACTCCATCTCCCAGCTTAGCAATTGCAGGGTAAAGCACCTCTTTCCTATACTTCCAGCAATTTCAGGGCTGATTTTCATTGGCCCAGCTTGGGTCACATGCCCATTTCTGAGCCAATCACTATCCCTCTGCTTTTTCAGGCCTGGCTCTGAACATCATGGACTGGAGTAGGGGGAGATCGTCAAAGGAGAATTAGTTTGTAGGTATCAAAAGAAGGGAGATGGAGGGCAGACAATAAATTAAATGGCTGCTACACCAATGCAGACTTCAGAGCTTCCATTTTTTTCCAATAGAAAATGAAAGGAAGAAGGGGAACTATCAAAACAGCATGAAGTATTTGATCCTTCTTTGAAATGTTAGAATTAGAGGCTCCCAGACCACACTCTGAGGCTTTGGGGGTTACTCCATAGTCTTTGAGTATCCTGGGAGTTATTCCAAACCGGGACAGGAAAACACATAAATGCTCTCGTGGGTACCCTCTAGGCCTGGATGAATTTCTGATCTAGGATTCTCCAGAGAGAAATAATTTAAAGGCATTCTGTTTTATATAAGTGGCCCACAGTCCCTACCATTCCTTCTTGTTCCCCAGGCACTGAGGCTAAGTGGCACTTGGGGTATTTCATTTTAGACCCCACAGATCCCACATGTGTCAGAGCCCCCTGAAAGCACTGGAGTTTGGGAACCGTACACTAAGTGAAGGGGCTCAAGATCCGGCGGTGGAAGGCTCCAGAGTAGTCCCAATTCTTGTCTCTCCTAAGGGCTGATTCTTTGGAAACTCCTGAATTCTATAAGGCTTTTTTTACAAGCATAAAGTAAGCATTTCTCTTTTCCTTGCCACCCCCCTCATCCCCCACTCCCTACCCCCCAGCACACGTAATACACAGTTTATATAAGCTAATTTGAGTGGGTTTCAGACCTTGTTGCCAAAAGAGCTCTCACTAAAACAGTTTCTGAGAATTGGCCTAGCAAAGGAATAATCCCATGGAAAGGGGACTGGACTGTGTGGTATTTTACTTCCATGACATCTCTGAGGGCCATTGGCCCCTTTAGAGATGCTCTCCAGGTTCCTCTTTGGCAGCCCCTTGTAATATGGACTCTTTCAGGCTTCTGCGCACCCTAGCAGCTGGGCACAGCTAACTATATCATACAAGACACCAAGCTATAAATGACTATTATTTTTACCCCTGCCCTCCCCCCCACATTCTTGCTCAGGTTGTCAAGTTGCATGTTTGGGAGATATTTTTAAATGTTTGCCTGTTTCTTTCTGAATCTTGGTGACCTCACTCACTGGATCCATTTATAGATACCAGAAGAGGAAAGGGTCCTCACCTTCTGCCCTCAGAGACTTGAGTGTTTGGGGACTCATGCTCAAGGCAGTGGACATGTAGCATATTTTAAAGCCATCATGCAGTTCTTTGCTCTTTTCTATGAGTCAGAGTCATGTGTTGTCTAAAATAGGTGGTGAGTGTGGGCAGGGCAGTCTAAGCACAATAACAATTCAAGCTTATTCCCAGGGAGTGTGACCCCCTCATGCAAAGCCTCAGCAAGGCTTGATTTGGCTCTTTTAAGGGTTGAATCGAGCACACAAACCCACTGAGTTGACTGATTCAACTCAGCCATGCAAATCCACAGTTGCAGCTGCATAATATGTCTTTAGGGAGATGGGAGCAAATGGTTTTTACCAGATGTCTCAACATTAAGCTGTCCACGTACTTGTGGCTGGGCTTCCCTAATAAAGTGCACAGAGCATGTGGTTACCCAAGAATGCACAAGCTGATGCAGTGCAGCTCAAAATAGAGGCATGTTTGGGATTTTTAGAATTTTAGAATATGTGTTCATGAATGAGACAGCCTCTCTCTCTAACACACACACACACGTACATGAATGTACACTTGTGTAAACATGTTCTCATGAGTGTTCACCCAATAGCTCACACTGGTCACAGGACCAATGGCTAAGTTCCAAATCTACATGTGATCCATAATGTTCAGCTGTCTACTCAGCCTTAGAAAATTAAAAGGGTAATCACGTGATTTCCAGCAGCTGCATGTGAGATGCAATGAAGGAAGTATTATGACTGTAAAAACCATGCCTTGATGAGCAAACTCCAGGCATCCGCAGTTGTAATGCCTCATAGTCCAGGAATGGACACCGTTTTATGTAAGCAGCAGTGCAAGGAGGAGGGGAAGTTGTTTAGAAGTATTACAAAATAGCAGTACGACAAAAATTTAGCAATTTCCAAGGATTACATGTGACATGTGCGAAAGTATTTTTATTCCTGTTGTGTCAGAGAAAACTTTTAGAAGCCATTCAGTGTGGGGAAAATGGTTTGCTGGATTAAAAAAAAAATGCTTGATTACCATCAAGCTATGTCCTAGGCAGATAGGTAGCAAAAGGTTTTATTCCAACCTCCCTTTCGATCCATTTCCCTGACCTCCCTCCTGGCTTTCACATACTCCACCTCACCGCCATCCACACCAGAAACCATTACTCTCTCTACCCTTTTATGGCTCTCATTTTGATCCTAGGATGAGGATCAGTCACTGTGTCATCTTCTGGGATGATTCAAAGCCATATTACTGTGAAATAAAAGATTGTGCCCCCCTTTTAGTGACTATCATCAGAGGAGGAAGGTGCGGTGGGCAATAGGAGGGCCTTTGTACTTCTTGAAACCGCAAATGATGCTTACAGCAAGTTCTGCTTAAGACAGAATAGCATATCCAACAGGAGACCAGAAGGATAAAGCTATCCAAATGGAAAGACAGTGTCCCGGAATGAAACTTGAATTATTTCTACGTGTAGCTGTTTTGCTTTGAGAATTGGACATTTCCCCTCCTCTGGTGCCCACCAATGTGGAAACAGCAGCGGCCAGCACTTAGCATTTCTTTAGAACTCAATAGTCACTCCCACTTCCTGGTAAGATATCAGCTTCTGAGGGGCCCTTCCTACTGCATTTTGTGAGGACATAATAAGTTATAAGTAATCTACTAACAAAGTACAATTATTTGAAAACTTCCTGTCAGACTAGATTTGCTTACGCCTGAATCTTTCCTTGTCATCACTTGGAAAGGTGAATTCTGAGACTAAGTGCCCTGTAATTACAGAAATGTCATCAGATTGCTTTTTTGTTTACCTTTGTTAACTTTTGAGAGCAATGCCATGGAGATTAAGAAATGGAAGATTCTAGAATTGTTAAACGTCTAAAGATTTTCACGTCTCTAATGATCACAGTTGGAGACATACAGCATGCAATAGGCCCATGAATGGCCATGGCAAATGGAAATGAACTCATGGAGTAGATCCTATCCTTGTTAGATGAAAACCCCTTTAAGATTTCATTTGCTTCAAAGTAATTACTTTGTCCTCTTTGCTAACCTAGGTCAGTGGTTCTTATCAATGCCCCAGTGCTCAAGGGTTATAGTAGGAATTACTTCCATTTTTTGAAAGGAGTGTGGGTCTGGTCTATTTCTTTTAGCACAATTCTATCAATTCTTGTCAATGTTTTTCCCTTTCTTTATTAGTTCTGAAGATTTTCTTCTAATTTATTCCACCCTAAAATTCCATGTCCTGCCAAATAACCAATTTCCCACTCTCCTCCCAGAGTTTTTTCTCCTTTTTCCCATCCCATAACTTTTTATGCCCTTACCCAACGAATCACAGTTGGGTGGGCATTTTCTACCCATGCAATAAGGGCTCTGTGGGATATCTGATAAATTTCCAAAGACTTACAGTTTGCAGCTCAATTCTGAATCCAAATGCATGACATCCTCTCCATTAAATACACATTCTTGATAACTTATAGATAATCTAAGTCCCTTTAGAATTTCTCCCCACACAAAAATTTGGAATATTTTTCCAGTCTCCCAATATGCACATTTTCTCAGCTTGCCTAAAGAAGGTAGTGCCACCTTGTTATGATATTCGAAGTCCTGCACATGGCTCCAATCTTCTTTTCTTCTTCTTAATACCTACTTCCCACCTGCACTCAATTTTAACTCAGTATTCATTCTGCATACCTGATCTGATCCCACCCCTTGTTGGCGATGACACTTTGTAAAGTTGTCTGGATGGTTAACCAACAAAGGACTGCAAGGAGCTCACAAGGCCCTGGGCCTGGGCCCAGACCATAGGCCTAAATGGAGAAAATGGACATCCCACAATTGCACATGAACATGTCCCCATTTCAGTTTATGTAAGTCACTAATATAAATTTTAGCTGTTTTTTTGGAGAGTTTCATTGTGGTTTGGGTCATTTCATCTTCAGGACCCATTTAAATTGACCTTTTTCAGATTTTTAGTTAGAACCAAACAAAAGCTATTGGAGACTAGAAAATATAAAACAGATGAATCACGTTTTTATTGCAAGTTGATTTCACAGCCTGCACACTTGTAAATGAGCATCACCAGCTGAGTTTCAGAACAATAGACGTATCAGGGAACTTGGTCAATCAACACAGGAAAAGGGTTAAGCAAGCTTTAGAAATCAATAACTAGAGTGGCATTTGATGTGGCATTTGATGACAACATAGATAAAATGAAAAAATGTTAATTATCTATGGTGATGACTAATGATAAAATAATGATAAAACATCCCATTGCTTAAATATCCATCTGTGGGAGAGAATCTGTGTTGAGGAGGGCAGAGCCTTTTGTGATGAAGTTTGTGATGAAGGTTGCAGCTGGTTGCAGAGGTTCTGAGCCTCTGCTGAAGACTGTTTTGAAGGCTGGCCCTCTCAGAAGCAATCAGCTCTGTTATTTTAAGATAGTAGTTCCTGAAAGTTGGGAAGCTTTTAAAATATACCAAACATGGCAATGACTATGCCTCACTGCTAATCAACTAAATCAGAATGTCTGGGTATCAGTACTCTGCCTTAAAGATGATTCTAATCTGAAGCCACAGTTGAGAACCACTGCTCTAGGAGGTGTGATGACTTTGTATTTTGAGAGTGGACAAGGAAAGCTGGCTCCATTTTGGGGAGAGTAGACTGAGTATATCCCAGAGCTGCTTCACTCCTGCCACAAGGGCCTTAATGATCACCCTAAATAAGAAGTGAAACGTTCAGTGAACTAGAAACAGGGATAAATCCTAAAATATGGGACATGAACTGTATTGAACTAAAGACAGAAAGCCTAACCTAAAATATGCAGAGGATTTTTTTGTTTGCTAAAGCTGCAAGAATGCAATATACCAGAAAAAGTTTGGCTTTTTTAATGGGGTTTTATTATGTTACAAATTTACAGTTCTAAGGCCATGAAAATGGCCAAATTAAGGCATCAAGAGGAACATAACCTTCTGTGAGGAAAGGCTGCTGGCATCCGGAGTTCCTCTGTTCCTTGGGAAGGCACGTGGAGACGTCTGCTGGTCCTTCTCTCCTGGGCCCTGGTTTTAAAAATGGCTCTCTCAGTTTCTGTGGGTCCTTCTTGCTTCTCCCAAGGCATTTTCTTTCTAACCTCTCTCTCTCTCCATGAGCTCTCTTAAAAGGATTCCAGAGAAGGATTAAGACCCACTTTGATTGTGCTGGGTCACATCTCTATGGAAACAACCTAATCAAAAGATCCCACCCAACAATAGGTCTGCCCCACAGGGATGGATTAAGAGAACATGGCCTTTCATTGATTACATAGCAGCTTCAAACCAGCACAGAGGAATATTGCTTAGAAGGTGAACTGACCACCAAGACTGCTCAGTAAAGAAGCAGAAAGAGAAGCAGGAGGGTGTCAAGGACAATCAACATGTAGTTCCTTAGTACAATACTAGGGGAAGTTCAGGCAGTCCATCCTCTGTTGATGCTCTTCGGTCTGCCCTTGAGCCAAGTGGCAGTGATGAAGTGTCCAGGGAGCCCAAATCAGACAGGCATGGCCATGTGCCATGAGGCCGGTGATTGCCAAAAGAAATGGGGTATTATACCTGAAAGCCCCAGAGAAATCGCATCTTTCTTTCCTTCTCGCTGCAAACAGGCCAGACATCACTCCAGAGTAGCAATCTCCCCAAGGAGATGACACCCACTCACAAAGATGGCCATCTAATAAAGATGACAGAGTCAAGGATTACCACACATTCAAGGAAGACCAACACCATGAAAGATGATAGGCACAGCAAAATGGAAGAATTAACACATGAGGAAGAGAAATAGTAGAGCAACAAAGCAGAAATTAAGAATAAGCATAATTAAATTTTTCTGATAGATGTGGGAGAATATAGCAGTCACAAACAAATCAACTTGAATCCATGGAATCATCCATGGATGACTAAATCCATCCATCAGTTTTTGAATCCATCCATTGAATCCATCCATCTGTTTTTTTATTATTAAAAAAAAACTGAATATGTAGATGAAACTTTTCTCCTGAAGTTTAATTTTATTATAATAAGGACTAATGTGTGCCTTATAACCTATTGATAGTTCATAAATTTAGTAGCTCATAAGATTTTTGGAAAGCACATAATATTAATATTCAAATAAGGAAGTACAGAAAGAATTGTAAAGAATGAAATGTTTACTGTAATCCTTTTAAAAAAAATCTTGGCCCTTATGAAAGATCAACAATGAATGAAAAATAAAATCAGAAGAAACGAAAATAAGTTTTTTCCCCCAAAATCCACAAGAACCACCAGTACATACGAACCACTGTATGTTAAGTGCCTGGAGGTAAAATGGGCCATATTTTCAAAGGCAGTTGACACAGTTCATACAAAGACTTGTTTCATCTGATTTAATACCAAGTAAAGTAAGAGTAAACATGGCACTTAAGATATAGTTGGGTTTCTCTTCTACCTCTTAGATGGCCCCACTCCTCCTACCAGGCCACATTATATGAGCATGCATCCTCGTTGCCCCACTAAGGAACCTAAAATAATAATTTAAAAACGGTTGTCTGATTACACTCATTGGCAGAGTTCTTTACCCTCAAGACAGGATGGCAGTGAACTCTAGCAGTTTCAACTTCTTTGATCAGGAATAAACAACTCCTCCTTCAGCAAACTAGATTACTTTCCTGGCCCTTTTTAGGCTGTTGTGTAAAACCTTTTTATTGCTACATTTGTTAATTAATTATGATTGTTATTTATGTCAAGAAAATTTTCTCCAGGCATGCCTGATCTATTTCTATTTCCTATGCTTATTTAATGTAATGCCATAAGTTCTCTTTTATTGTTTTAATTGTTGTTGGTATTTAACTTGTTACTACTCATCAAGGCATATCCTACATTTGGATCAAAAAGAGAAACTGGCAAGTAGATACTAAGGCACACATTTCTTAACCTGAGTAACATCTGAAAGCATAAGACTTTAATTCCTTTTCCATTGAAGAAAATTCCTTCAACTTTGGTGCTTATCCAAGAACTTATATCAAAATGTCAATTTCTAACATAAATCACATTCCTAAGCACACATGTATTTTCAAAAGAAAACAAGTCATATTAAAGCAGTATTCCCAGAAATGCTATTTGATACATTTTTATAGCAAACTGAAAATTCTGAGTCAACTGAAAGTGTTTAACAAAAATAAGTATAGCATACATGGCCAACTTATAAGTTTCTTAGTTTAAAGACATCTGTGAAATTGTATTCTACAACTGATCTGTAAATCCAGTTGTTTTTCTCTGGAATTTTATCGGTACAGTGTCTCACAAAACCTGGTCCCACAGTTCTCAAACTTTGTTTTTTGGCATCAGTCTATGCAAAAGCTTCTGATGAGATACTTTTCCCAAATTAGTATAATGTAATTTTTTTTTTTTAACTTTTCCAGAAAAATATGGAAGCTTTATCAACCACTTAGCTTTACTGTACAAAAGTTAGATTACTACCAATTACTCTTTTAATTTTGGTCTAAAGATTTTTTAAGCTTAGACATCTTTGATGTTTTTGAATTGCAAAGCTGTAGAAAATAACTGGATGAAATACATCGGACAATTTCAAAAGATATATGTTAGTATCCAACTCATTTGGCACATCCTTAGAATCTAGAATAAAATCAGTAAAATGAAACTAATATAAATTTCAAAGAGTTTATACATGCCAGAGTCTTAGGACAAAGAGTTTTTAAATGAAATGACTAGGAGGTTCTGCCCACCTCACTAATTACACACATTTTTTTCTCATGGAGTAACAATGCTTTCTGGTTTATTTGTGGAACTTTGGTTTGTAGGAAAGCAAATACCTTGGGTCAGATCTTGTTGGTTTCTGTTGCGAGAATATTCCAAACACACCTTTTTTTCTGGCAATATTCCAGGACTGTGTCTCTTTGGGCTTTGTAAGCCTTCAGGCTCCTGCTTCATCTCTGGTCTGTCATCCTCACTTGAATAAGAAGCTCTAGTCAGATAATCAAAGCCAACAGTTTGGGGAGAGTTGAATTCCATACTGTAGACTCAGCCACGTTGTAGACTTCACCTCCAGCCGTGAGCTGTTGCTTAGTGACCTCAAAACTCAGGTTCAGGTGCCTCACCGAGTCTATCTAATAAACTCTGTCCAGGGCTTCTGCAACCCTCTTGTATGGAAACCCATACAACAGCCAGGTATACTGGATGAGTTTTGTAAATCATGAAGGACCAGCCCAGTCCTGACATTTTCTGTGATGAGCGTCCCTTGGTGGATGAAAGTCTTGGCCAACACCCAATTTTTGTATCCCTCAGGACATTGTCTTGGAGCAGGTCCCCGCTGGAGAGGTGCTTCGGCTGGAAGTGTCTGATGTGAGCTTGCCCGAGTCTGGGCTCCCCAAGATCACCGGGCGGAGTAGGCGCCCAGGTCACCCGTGGCCGCTGAGAGAGGCGGGGGCGGCGCCCCCAGGAGGGTAGAGACAAGAGGGTAGGGCCTGGCCGCGGCGCCCCGGACTCCCCAGGCTCCCCAGGCTGCCCGGGCTCCGCGGCCCCCGCCCATGGGAGGCACCCCCGGGCGCTTAGCGCTCCTGGAAATGGGCACTGCTATTTTAAAGCCGACACTACTGAGAAGCAAAATCGTGATTTGAAGGGTTGAGCCAAGGAATCTGGCCACAATGCAGCACAAAGTGCTGAAGAGATGGAAAGCATGAAAGCAAAATTAAGAAACAAGAATGTCGATTCATAAGTTCCACCATTCACAAGTAGAAATGGATAGAATGGAGGGACACTACATTTAAAGAAATAATTAAAGAATAGACAAGAATTTCCTAGAATTGAAGAATGGTAGGAGGCTGCAGTAATACATCAATGAAACAGTACAGAATATCTAGAAGCAAATATTGACAAAGGTGTCAGTAAATAGGTATTCTCACACTCCACTTGTGGGATTTAACAGGTACAGCTAGTTTGGAAGGCAATTTGGAGGTAGCTTATTAAGGTTTTTCAAGTTACTTCTCAGTATCTTTCTTAGACAAACACTTTCACATGAGCACAAGCAGGCACATATAAGGATATTCACTACAATCTTACTTAAACAACGAAAAGTTATAACAGTGTAAATTTAAACAAGAGTATAATTAAATGAATTTTAGCCAAATTATGGAATATTATAACACAATTTAAAAGACTGAGGCAGATTATATGTACTGACATGAAAAAAATTATAAGGTAGGATAAACTCAAAAGTTGCAGAATGTTATATACAGTATAATTTATATATATATATACACATATATGCAAATGTGTGTATATGCATGTATGCATATATGTATAGCAAGTGAACTGGCAAACCAATGAAAAGTTTTGAGCAGTGGAAAGACATGACCTGAGTTTTGTTTAGGATTGCTCTGTTTGCAAGAAGGAAGGAAGCAGAGGCCAGTTAGAAGGCTATTTTAATAGAGACAGTGGGGAAAGATATATTATTAATTTTAATTTCTTCTATTAGAAGTGAGATTGAACATCTTTTCATTTGTTTATGGACCATTTGTATTTTATTATTATGCAGTATTTTAAGCTGTTTCCTGCTAGTCACTTTTCTACCCTGGAAAAATGAATTACATTTAGTTTACTCCGAAAGCCGCGAAACAGATCCTCAGTTTTTTCTTGGGTGGTCCAATTGCACAGGCTTAACCTAGCATCAGACTGTGCATCCTATGGAACTGATGCTATTTAGGGGCTGCTGAGCCACCAATGGTGCATCTACTTCATTGTTTATCCATTCTCCAGCCACTTTGTTTCTGAGAAAGATCCATAAAAATTATGTGAAGTGTTGCTCTCATTCTATAAGCAAAAGAGAAAACGATTTCCAGAATATTTCTAGTTGGGGGTAGAAAACTAATTTCTGTATTTGTATTTTGTGGGGGCAGAGTAGAACTCTTCTTATATCTCAGGTTTTTAAAAATTGTTTCTGCTGTTTTGGGTCTTTATATTAGTCATATTACCTCTATTACTGTTGTTATATCCAAAAGAGTTATAATGACTACATAAGAAAAAGGAAAAATTGCAAGGATATTTAATAGAAATTTGGCCCCATGTCTTCCAACAAAAGAAAAGATGATGTTATAATTTGAAACAGTGTTTTGCATAACGCTAATTGCTTTGCATAACCGAGCAGCACACGATTACTGTCTTTTAGGATAACTAATTATATACACAAAGAGTGATCCCACCAAGCCCTTTCTATCCTCCTGGAATAGATTTAGACTTCTAGTATATTCAACCTTTAATTGAGATATCTAATTTGGTACCAGATTCTAAGCCCAGAATATCCCAGATAAAGTGTTCGTGAAGATGGGTAGTGTTTGCTTGGCTCCAGGTGTGAGTGGGAGACTGTGCTCCTGAGCAGCTTGGAGCAGGCGCAGTTGATGCGGGCCCACTGGAACTGCCAGACTCGTGCGGCACACTGAGTCACTGCGGGCTCCTGAGGCCACCGTGCCCTTTCCTCCTTTCCCAGACGGATGTCACATAAGCCATTTGAGACAAATGGTTATGAAACTTGTTATTAATGGCATCTGGTAAGAGAGTCTTTGACAAGATACATAAAAACCAGTAGCCAAGTAATATCATTTAATGGATTTGACCTCATTTATCAAAGACATTCAATGCCAACCAAATATGACCGTGGAAGTTGATTGAAACATTCTAGGTATTTCGTCACAGTAATAGAAGCCAAATAGCATAATGGTAAAAAGAAAAACCTCAGGAGCTCCTCAGATTAGGCCTATTTCTGTGGTACTAATTATTTTGAGGTGAAAATTTCCAAGTTAATGTATTGCCCGCCCTCTAAGGGAGAGTTTAGGGCATCCAAGGTGACAGAGCTAAAAGCCACAAGGAAGATAAAAGGATTGATAGTCATTCATTCATGTGTTCAGCAAACTTTAATGGGTATTTATGTGACTGCTGTCCTAGGCACCGGGGACGCAGCCCATGAGGAAGAAGGAAGACTAGGTCCCTGTCCTTATGAAGGTGACCTTGTAGTGGACAGTATGGGCCAGTGTTGACCTGCGTGTGACAACTGCTCCTCAAGGGAATGTGAGATGATTTTAGGTCTCTGTGAATGAACATTCCCCACCCCACCCTTGGTTTAGATAAGTGTGTTTTATTTTATTTTCTTAACTTATTTTATTATGGAAAATATAAAAATATATATAACATTAGAGTGAGAATAATATAAGCCCCATGTACTCATCATCAACAATGACCAATATTTTGTCAATCTTGTTTTATTACTTATTTTTTTCCTGGAGTGTTCTAAGTAATAACACCCTTTAATTTTAATGGTTAATGTATGTATTATACTGTGCATAAGAACAAATATAACTAGCACTTCGAACCTGTAATTTCACAGTACTATTGTTCAGGATAAAACTAAACTCAGAATTTAAGTTTTAAAACTGCTACACAGATATGGAAAAGTTCAAGAAAGGGGCACTTGAATGACTAAAGTTTACGAACTATTGTTATGGGCAATAAGAGATTGGGAGTGGGTGATAGACATCCCCCTTATCTTCCCTCTATCAGTGACATTAGGATGGTTAGAAGAAATTCCTTGTTCAATAGAAAAGGCTTAGCTCCGTGCCTGGCACTTAATCAGCATCCACAAAATAGAAGCAAATATTCTTTTTGGAAGGCATCTTTGATTCCAGGGAACCAATACTGACTAACATTTATGAAGCTCTTACTGTGTACAGTCACTGTGGTGGGAAATTTTTACACATGATCTCATTTCATCCACACAGCCACACAATGAGTAGATGTTATTGTTCCTATTTTAGGAATTTAAAAAATCGAGGCTCAAAGAAATTAAGTAACTTGCCTAAGGCCACGGAGCTAATAAGTAGTGGAGGTAGGACTTGAATGCAAGCCTATCTTACTCCAAATCCCATGCTGTTTTTCCACTGTGCTCCCCAAGCAGCCAGGGCCCACTTGCAGACCACCAGCCACTGGCAGGCAGTGAGGGAAAGAGCTCTGCACATGGAATTTGAAGACCTGAGGCTCTTCACTTTGCTCATGTTGTGACCTTGAACATTTCAATTTACATTTTCTGAGCCTCTGTTTTTTATGCATATGATGGGGGTAATAATTTGCAAGTGCAAAATGAAATAACTTATATGGAAATCTGACATTGTAGGCGCAGAATAAATGTTTGTACCATATTCACGGGCCATGAACAGGCTATGTGTTCTTGAGCAATGCCTTTCCCTGTTTGGGTCTTGGCTTCCTCAGCTGTAAAGATGATGGGGTCAACCTCCATAATCTTAGGGCCCTTCTAGGGATAACATTCTGGAACTGGATTTCAATTAGACCACGATAAATGATACTGACAATAGTGTTAATGCAAATAGTTAAACTCCCTTCAGTAGTTAAACTCCCTTCAGTGTTATTTTATTTATAATTATAATTTTCTTAGTCTGGATTCCTCAGAAAGCAGAACCTCGCAATGCTATATGCTCCCACTTCATTAGGGAGTGCAATCCCAAGGAGCAGAAGTAAGGGACACAGGGAGTAAGGCACGAAGGAGGGAGAGAAATTTGAGCAAGCATAACTGAGCTGCTTGCCACCAAGTGCTAATGACTGTTCTATCTTGTAGGACCTTTTTCTGAGAAGCTGCATCCCTGGACAGTCCATCTGGAGTGAAAAAAAGAGAGAATTGATTCCACCAGTTTCCATCTCCCTTTAGGCAACACTGGCCAGGAGACATTAACTCCCCTGCAGTTATGGGTTGTGCCATGGATTTCACACTTGGAGGCAGGGTCCTTGTAGCAGGGACATGAGGCTGGGCTCTGTGAGATTGTACCTGGAACAAGAGCTAGGGCCACTCAGCGAGGAGGCAGTTGTAACAAGAGACAGATGAGGCTGAGAGGGCCTGAAATAACACAGGTGTGTGATAAAATCACTTATGCACAACCTACTGCCAATGAGAATCTGAGGGAATTTACATATAAAATAATGATGAAAGAAGAAATTATTCCCAGAAATAGGGGGAAAAATGTACCTCAATTTCTTTATCCTTAAGAGGGAGGATAATATTGTATTTACCCATATGGGTATTGGAATGAGAGAAAGAAATAAGTTAATATTTTTGCAGCATTTAGAATATATAAGTGGGATATAAACACCACTACATAAATGTTTGCTTAAAAAAAAAATACTAGCCACTTGAGCTAACATGGTGTCTTATTTTCCTGGCTTCTATGACAAATACTGCACAGTGTGTTGGCTTAAATGATGGGAATTAATTAGCTCACACTTAGAGGCTAGAAGGCTCTCTTCCTCCCTGGCGTGTAGCATTCTGACTGGCAGCAATCCTTGGGTTCCTTGGCTTTCCCATCACATGGTGAGGTCCTCCCCTTGCTCTTCCTGGTTCTATTGATTCCAGCTTCTGGCTCCTCCCCATGGCTTTCTCTCTCAGTGTCTGAATTTCCTTCTGCTTATGAAGGCCTCCAATAATCCAGATTAAGGCCCAACATCATTCAGTTGGGCAACACCTTAATCAAAATTATAT
The DNA here is from genome assembly GCF_015220235.1 of Choloepus didactylus. Lineage (NCBI taxonomy): Eukaryota > Metazoa > Chordata > Mammalia > Pilosa > Megalonychidae > Choloepus > Choloepus didactylus. Next base: position 55,639,566 of record NC_051319.1, on the reverse strand, counting down.
CTTCAAAAGATCCTGTTTATAATATGTTCACACCTACAGGAATGCAGATCAAGACCAAGAGCATATTTTGGGTGTATGTAATTCAACCTATCACTCATGGTTTCAACAACTAAGCATTGAATTTACCTCTAAGCTTTCTTGCAGTTAAGGAACAAAAGGAAAATATGGCAGGTTTCATAATTTACTTTATTTGATCAAAATGAGCCTTAAATAGAGCTAAGAATTTACCTGGCACAAAAGCCTTGGAATTGATCCTGAAAGACATAAAAAAGCAGTATAAATAAGGTTTTCAAAATAGTTTAAGCAAGAAATGTAGCTGAGTTCCTCATTTGGCTGGTTCTTTCACTAATACATCAGTGGATAAACCTATTTCTTCTGGAAGCTAAGATTAAAAGGTTCAGATTTGTAAACTTCTCATGTGTTGCCCTGAATCAGTGGTTCTCAAGGAAGGATGATTTTGCCGCCACCCTCCCCATTGCAGGGAAGTCTGGCATTGTCTGGTGACATTTTTGGTTGTCACTAAAGGGAGGTGGTGCTACTGGCATCTAATGGGTGGGGGCGGGGGGAAGCTGCTAATATTGCATGGGACATACCTATACTAAAAAAATCATTTATTGTTTATCTGAAAATTAACTGGGAATCCTGTTAATTTGCTAACTCTAGCAACCCTAGCTGCTGAACCTCCTACTGCACACAGGACAAAGGATGGTGTCAGTAGTGCTGAAGTTGAGAAACCCTGCCTGGAATGAGGGGTAGAACTTAGCAAACTTTCTTAAGGAATGGAGAGAGCAGAGATGTTAAAATATATTCCCCTGGGTCAGATTTTGATGATGATCAGATAGCTGACAATTAATTTCAGGCCCATGTATCATGATGCTGATGGAAGCTAGAGTCCTGTCTTCCACAGACAGGTGACAAAGTGGACATTCTTTAGAAAGCTTCTTGAAAGCACCTCATTGCTCTTTAAATGTCTCCTGTCTGTACCAATAATTTGGTACTTATCACCTTCTTCCTAGTCTGGTTACTTGGAGAGATTTATTGTGTACACAGTCATCTAATCCAGAAATATTTACTGAGATTGGTGCTGAACAAGGCGATCTGCACAATAAAGAGCCATAAAACAGAGACTGCAGTACTCAAGGGACTTAACATTTTTGTTGCAGAGATAATAATCCTGTTCCAGTAAGATTAAATAAAGGTTCGTGGGTTAACCAAGTGACCAAATGAGCTAAAGAGCGGGGTGAAGTCCATTTTCCCAGGGAAGGGACCCATCTCTCGACTGAGCTGTGGGAGGAGGCGATTGTTGAGCTACAAGGAAACTTGCTGTTTCTAAGAGGGAGCCGCAACAGGTACGTAGCCTGGGAATAAGACAGTGGAAGTCACTTGGTGGGAAGCACCACCAATGGGGGTGAATTTGAATCCCTTTTCCTCCTCAACTCCTTTATTTCTCTGGCTGCCAGTTGCAAAGGTCCACATCACACTGCTTTCTGTGGCTTCACCAGACTCTTTTATGTAATAGGGGCCAAATAATTCCCTTTGTGGTAGATGTCACAGAGAAAATATTCTCTAAGTAGAACTGAAAAGGCCACAATTTACATCCCTCGTGAAAATATTGATGAGTTAGCCCTCACTGCCACCTGATTCCCATGCCCGGGGTGAAACAAGTAGGGGTTATTGATGTCTTCATTTATCATCCAGAAGATGCATTTTGCATTTACCAAACTATAGAGGTTTCATTATTAACCGTGAAATGACACAGTAGAATGGAGAAATCATTCCTGATTTCTCAGGAAATGCTGCTCTCCTCAGTTAAATGGCTTGTTTAAGAAAGTGGAAAATACCCTCTACCCAGCAACTCACCTGAGGTTACCTAAACACCTGTCTTATTCTTAACCCATGTCAATCTGTTTTGGCCTTCTCTTAGCCATTTCTTAGCTATGAGGAAATGGTTGCTGCATTTCCAACTCCATGTCACAGTAATGAAAACTAAAGGCAGAGCCAGGCTTTGAATGATGTAGCATAATAACAGATGTTCACACCTGTGACCCTGATTCACCCAGTAAAAACTCAGTTACACTTAATGCCTTCTGCTTAGAAGGCAGGGAATTTTGACATCCATTTCTAAAAGTTTGCCATCAAAAAATAGCTAGAAATAACCATATTTTTGTGATTGAAGGTCTGGCTTCAATTTTCTGAAAAATTTACCTCCATGGTACACTTCGTTTTCCTTCCAGGCTGGGAAACAAGATGCAACTGTACTTTCATAATATGCTGCAATTCACAAATGCCAATTATTTTTCATTGGCTTCATTTTAACCCAGAGGGCTCTTGAGGACATAGAGTTATATTTTTAAAAATAAAATTTTTATTTTAGAATAATTTTAGGTTTACGTAAAAGTTGTGAAATTAGTACAGAGAGTTCTCATAAACCCCTCAACCAGTTTCACATACCTTGTACATAACTAAGGTACATTTTCGTAACTAAGAAACCAACGTTGGCACGTTACTATTAACTAAACTCCAGACTTATTTGGGTTTCACTGGCTTTTCCATTAATGTCCTCTTTCTGTCTCAGGTTCCAGTCCAGAGCACTACATTGCATTTGATTGTCATGTCTCCCAAGTCCCATCTGATTGTGACAGTTACCCTTGTTTCTCATCAAATTGACAGTCTTGAGGAGTACCAGGTTTCCTGCTGAATGTTCCCACTGGGGACACTTTGGGTTTGTCTGATGTTTTTCACTTGGTCAACTGGGGTCATGAGTTGTTGGAAAGCTGCCACAGAGGTTAAGTGCCCTTCCTGTCACCTCGTATCAGGGAGTACACGACAGCCACTGCTCTGTTAACCTTCATCACTTAGTTAAGGTTCCATTTGCCAGGTTTCTCCACTGTAAAATTACTATTTTCCCCTTTCTCTACTCTAGTCTTTGGAAGCAAGTCCCAAAGTCTAGCCCACCCTGGGGGGAGAGATGGGTGGGAATTAAGTTCTAGCTCCTGGAGGGGAGAGTATCTTCATATATTATTTAGGATTCTTTTGTAAGAAAGATTTCATACTGCCATTTTTATGAAATATTTTAAACAAATATATATTCCAAACTCCCAGATTTAGCAAATGTTAACATTTTGCTAAATATTCTTCAGATCTTTATTTAAAAAATATTACAGTCTCCTTTGCACTTCTCCATTATCCCATTCTCCTCCCTTCTTCCCTAGCAGGTAACAACTAATCATGTTTTTACATATATGCATATATCCATAAAAGGATTTTCCATAATTCTGTTTCATTGTGCACCTTAACTTTTTTCATTCAGTTTTGTTTTTGAGATCTATCCAGATTGAAGAATGTATATAGGAAGACATCTTTGTCTCACTAGTAAGTTGCTTCCAAATCCCTTTATAAATTGAGTTGTTTGTGGAAATATTTGTAGACAGTGGTGTATTATTTGTAGACAGTGGTGTGCAAATTCTTACCAGTTTTAGTCCTGGGAAGTGAAAGACACCTTCTGATACTGACCTTAGATGGTGGACTGGGGGGTTGGCAGAGGGGTAAGAAAAGAGAGGGGAATAACTATCTTACTTGGTCGTCCCTCCACTGTCTTCCATTATCCATTCTATCCTGGCTACCCCTTCTCCAGCATGTCTCTGTTTCCTGGCTTCCCACCTTCCTGGAGGTGAATTCTTAGAACACAGACTTAATCAGTGAGGAAATATACATCAGCCTTCAAGAGACAAGACTCCATAGGAGTGAGGATAACAGGCTTTCAACATCTCAGTGCCAAACTTGAATGTCATACATCAAACTCGGTAACGTCCCAAATGAATGCATCATCTTTCCCCCAAGCCACTCTTCTATCAGTGTTCGTAATTTCAGTGTCCACCAGCTGCCCAAGTCAGAAACCTGGAGTTATACTTGACCCCTACCTCTCTCTCCTCCCACACTGAAACAAGGTCCTAGTCCTATTATTCCTATCCCCCAAATATCTTAATCCTTCCATTTATTTCTAGCTCCATGCTATCACCCTCATCCAAGTGACATTAACTCAAATTAACTCAAATTTCTGTAACACATGCTTAGCTGGTCTCCCTGCCTCCGGTCTTGCTCCCTCCAATCTATCCTCTATTCTGCGGGCTAGACAAACCAAATATTATCACTCCCCCAGTTAAACTTTCCTCACTAGCCTGTGGACAATATCTGAACTTGTAATGGGGTTTACCGGGCCTCCGAATCTCTTTTTTGCTATGTTTCTCTAGCCTTATTTCTCACCCTCTTTGCTTAATTGCTCTTTTGTGCAAGAGAATACTCTGATGCCTTGACTAGGTTAGGACTCCTGTCAAATACCTCCTCTACGTCCCCTTTTGTGATTCTCATTATACTTTATTGTATCTTCTGTAACGGTCTGTTTTTCCCACCAAACTGCAAGTATCCTGAGAGCAAGAATTAGGTCTTGCTCACCAGCATAGCCCAGCTTTTGGCACATGGTAGGACTCAGTCAATGTTTGTGGAATAATGGAGTGAATTTCAAGTTTCCCACTTGCCTGTATGAAATATTCCACAACAGTGGATAGTTCTCCATTTAAGATAACCATCCCTCATTTTGCATCTGTCTCTCTGCCTATTTATATCATTGATGCTTGGAATTAATTGACTGGTTTTGATACATTTTGGCACACTGGATAAAGAATATTAAATACATGTTGAGTTTGATTGGGGGCTTCTGCCATCTTGAAAGAGAAGCACCTGATAATTTTCAAACGGAAATATCTTTATTTTATAATGTATTTTAATGCAGTTTGGAATGTAGGTGGAAAAAAACAAGACAGTAATTACCTTAAAATTAGCTTTTTTAAAACAAATAGATTAGAAGCAGAATACTTTGTCATATCATTAATATTAATATTAAGAGACCAAAGGTACCATCTGTAAGACTGTCAACACCATGGTTGCACTCTGAAAAATCCTCAAATGAGAAAGATCTCAGTGAAGCCCCTCTGACTGATGAGGTGGTGCCACAGCCTTGAAGATTTATGGAAAAGAGAATTTTATAACGGCTGTTGTAACCTTTCTAAGTGTTAGGAACTGACTCAGGGAGATCTGAGTCTATTGATTTTTACTTAAATTCTTCATGCTGCAGGTAAAACCTAACTCCTTTCATCTTTTTTTGCAGCATGGGAGGAAACAGAAGCTTAAAGAGGTTAAATTACATGCTCATAATTTCATATAATATATAGTAGATTTAAGATATAAGCCTAGGCTTGACTTGGAAGCCCTTCCCTACCCCTCCCCAGCCCTGCCATTTGTTCTTAACCAGTAGACTACCTCACCTGGTTAATGAGATTATTCAGTAAACAAGATAATTCAGTTCCCTAGCTAGCTTGGATTCAGGGTAGTACCCACCACTGGCCATAGATCCGTATGACTCTAGCTCTACTTCCAGTGGTCCAGGCCGGAGTGAGGTGCTCATGGACTGCCTTTGGAAATACTGGGGATGGAAATAGAAGATTTAGCACCTCATAGCCCAGTGTGGTTCATGAACACGCTCAAAAGCTCTGTCACGGAGCATCGCAGCCTTAGGTAGAGTTTTGGACTTCATATTATTCCACAAAACCCTAACATTTGGAAAGTGCCAAAGGCTAATCTTAGCTCAAGACTAGAAACTCTGTGTCTCAGTTCCCTTGTCTGTAAAATGGGGATAATGATAGTTTCCACCACATGGTTTTACTGAGGACCATGTAAAGTGTTTGGAACAGAGCATATTAGAAAGTTTGCTCTCAAAAAACCTTAGGGATTAATATTTTTAAATTGTTGCTGTTGTTATTGTCTTTATAACATGAGAACAGATACAGGTGCGGGAAGGGTGAATGAGTGGTGGAAGTTCACTGACTTGCTCCGGGCTCCAGGCCGCCCCACCCTCGCCCTCCAGGACAGCTCTGTGCAAATGTGTGGACTTGCTTGAGTGGGGTAGGTTAGAACCACCTAAAGGGAGTTTAAGAAGAAAAGGAATGTGTTTTAGCTCTTTATAGCAATCTACATGCTGGTGAATATAAGGCCATTGTCATCTGTATCCTCATCTTTCTCTGAGAGGAAAGCCTGCCACGGCGAATGACATGGTAACCCTGCAGATGCACTCATGCAAATAAACGGAAGTTATCGAGAGGTCAATGCCCTAATTTAGGAAGAGTCAAGGGGACCTGTTAGCAGGACCTTCTGAGTACCTTGTTAGCACATACATCCTAATTATGTAAACGTGCTCCATGCTGGATGCTCACCTGGCTGGTTCTGCATGTCCACATAGGGAGGCAACAGGTCACTTCACTCTCAGAGGCACGTAATAACTCCACTCTGCCAGGTTCTTTTCCTGGCTGCTTGGTAGCAGGAAGTAGCCTCATTAATACTGATGTATCCAAAGACTCTAGATTAGGAAAATAAAAAGTATCAGGAAGTCAACATTTTTCTACAGTTGAACTGATGTTGAACTTGTGGGATTTTTTACTTTGGAAATTGAGGTGGAAAGAGTCTGATTCCTAAGGGCTAACTATGACTCAGCAAACAACCACAGGCACTAGGTATCAGAGGAGTGTGCCCCCTGCTCTGTGTCAAAGCAGCAGATGGAAGCAGCTGTTCTATGCAAATTTATCTGGAATGATCACAGCAGCAGAAGAGGAACCAGGTTGATGTCAGTACCTGGGCCAGGGACCAGGGTAAATATTTTCTAGGAAATGGCAGCAGTGCCAGCAACCTTTTTAGCACCAGGTAAAGGAGCAACTAATGCAATGTCAATGTCTGTCTGAAATAATTTGTTAAAAGCCCTAAGACCACTTGGATCCACTACTGGGAAAGTAGAAATATTCTTTATTTCATCACTTGCCATAATCCATAGCAGGTAAGGATGGATTGCTGGATTCCCTAAGGGAATCTGCCATAATTCTCCACTTCTGTGTCCAAAGAACAGAGAAGCTCTAGACAGCAGATTATATACAGCCTTTAAAAGTCATGGTTCTCAAACCTCCATCTTGGCCACAAATCTCTTTTTTATATATTTATCTGGAAGTTCATTTCTTAGTCTATGCAGTTGTTTCCTGAGCCATTTTAAAGGTGAAAATTAAACTACACCTATATAGAATTTTTTCTTTGTCTCTTCCCATCCACTGAATATCATTGACTCAGACCCCTGCCTTGAATTTAGAAAGAGAGGAAATGAGAGAGGAAAATAATGATATTGATTATTAAGTTTTGGGAAATGGGAGGATTTGCCCTAACATTCATTGTGCAAATCAGTCTTGGTAATGCTTTATCAGTTAGCTTTTGTTGCATAACAAACTACCCCCAAATTTATGGCTTAAAACAACTATTTACGAAGCTAACAATTTTGTGGATTGGCAATTTGGGCTGGGCTCAGTCAGGTGGTTGTTCTGGTCATGGCTAGGCTCATTCATAAATCTGCTGGGTTGGCTGGGAACTATAGGATGGCCTCAGCTTGGTTGACTTGTCACTGCTCCACACAATCTCACATAGTGACTGGGCAGGGACCCTAGAGAGAGAGCAGAAGTGTTCACACCTCTTCCAGGCCTAGCTTAGAACTGGCACAGCATCACTTTACCACATTCTATTGGCCGAAACAAGTCACATGACCTGTGCAGATTCAAGGGCTAGTCCACCTCTTGATGGAAAGGATTGCAAAGTCACATTGCTAAAGGCATGGGTACAGGGAACAGAAGAATTGTCATTTTTTTTGCAGTCTATCACACATACCCAATAAAGGGAATTTGGATCCAAATAATTTTAGCACAGGTGAATTTTCCATGGAAGAAAAAAGGGGCTGACAAATTGTACAGATTTTTGTCTTATTGGAAATTGTAGTGAGCAGTCATTCTTGCTAATATCAACACCATGAAAACAGGAAACACAAGGACAAATTCTCATTTAACTAGCTTCCTAGATTTTATCCTTAATTCAATCACTTTTATATTTGCAATAGTTTTTGTAAGCCCTTTTTGCAGGCTGGGTTCTCTAGAAGGTCGACTCTGCAATGGAGTTTAGCATGTAGGATGTTTATTAAGGAGTGCCCTTGAGTTGAGTGGCAATGTAGGCCCAGAGCCTCAGTTGACCCCATGGGGAGCTCAGGGTCTAAAATGGTCTGTCACAGTTGTTCCAGGTTGGGTCCATGTGGCTGGGCCCTTATAACCAGCCTGTGCCCCGTCAGTCATTGGATATGGGCCACCTCTGTGAAGGGCATAACCTTGAGCAAGGCAGCTTTCTGTAGATGAGGTAATCCCTGATTAACAGATGAAGGCTGTTCACTGATAGCAATTCTGGGGTTGATGGCCCTTTCCTCCATATTCATCATAAATGCTATTAGAATTATGGTGAAATTTTCACTACATCAATAGAAGCTGATTTGCTAGCAAAGCTGCACAGACACATATGGGATAATATCTATTTTCTTTGTTGTTTTCCTCCGAGGGTTTCAAATAGTGGCATAAAGGTTATCTGTCTCACAGCACTGTTATCTTCATTTTGCTGCTGGAGCTGAGCAATATGTAATGTGCTAGCTGAGGAATTGATCCGCTGTCCTTCCAGGTCTGCTTTCATGAATATTTCAGCCCTCCTCGTTTTCCTAATGCTCCTCCTGAAGCAGCACTGATTTCTGCCACCCTACCCTCTGGCCAACAATTTCTGGATTGGCAGATAAGGACATGGGCTCTTTCTCCTTCATCTGCCAGGATCACATGTTACCCACGTCGCCAGGAGACCATGAATTTGGGCTAAGGGAGGACAAAGCCCAGCAGATAAACCCATCTCTTAGGCAGTCACGTATACAAAAACATGAGCTTAGCAAATGGATCTATTGGAATTCATTATGTTGCAATCGTATTTTTCTTTTCTTTGTGAAAGAATGAGACATATTTCCTTGGTGAATTTAGAATAGGAGTTGATTATAAAAAATGTGATTTACATACAACCCTTCTATCATCTGCCGTCCTTGGAGCTAGATTATGAAAGCCTTAGTTGTGCTTCCGGCCTCACTATGGGGTTGCTCTTTTAAGGGCCTTAAACTGATCTTTGTAAGTTTGACCAGTCATGATAGGAGGCAGTATTGCCTAGTGGTGATGGCCCAGGTTTTGGAGACCTGCATTGCAATTCTGACTCTGATGCTTTCTGGATGTGTGTTCTTGGGCAAGTATGTCAGCTTCACAAGCCTCCATTTCCTCATCTATACCATGGGGTTCACAATAATTGCTGTCTTCTAGAGCTACTGTAAGGGTTCAGTGAGCCTGTAATAGGCCCTGATATCATAAATGCTAGCTCCTCTTATTTATGATTTTGATGGCAATGATGGTGAAGCATTTGATCTTAGCCTTCTGTCACATCCCCATAAGCACTCTTGCCTCCTTTTGGTCAACTTAGTTCTTAATTTTTCTGGTTCAGAAGATATGAAACAGTAGTTAGTGAGTAGATGTAAAAGAATATGGGAGGGAAAATTCATTTTAAAAGATATTTCCAAAGTATAGATTCACCTTCAAAATAGTAAGATAACATAACCTAGTTAACTTCTAGGGGAATTACATTTAAAACCAGATGTGGCTGTCCTGATGATGCTCTCTCCTGGTCCTGAGCATGGGCAGAATCTTCTTGGGAACACTGATGGGTCTTAAATCCAAACCAGCAATGGTGATTGGTGCCTGAGAGCAGGCAACAGAGATCAGAGGGAAGCACGTGCTCATTAGCATTGGCCACCATGGTAGTGAATCACTGGGGTTCAGGAACACGGGGAGAAAATGGCAACAGCAGGGGAGAAGCAGAGTCCAGGGTCAAGGTTTGTGGGCATGTGGGAAGTATGAAACACACAAAGACACAAACTTCTCACCGTTAGACCTGCCAGTTACCAGCCAACAGTGACTGATTGAAAGGGCTGACAATGCACAAGATGCACTGAGAAAGGTTTCTAAATAAACTTCAGCTGTTCTATAATCAGCTTTAACTTTGGTTTACTCTGGAACAAGGTTTCCCAAGAGGTGGGTTTACTCTTATTTGGCTTGCTACAACACTTTGTCTTGGAGAGGGACACTGCTAAATTTATAAACTACAAATATAAAGATACTTATTTTCAAAATTTGCTTTCATTACGAACTTAATACTCTACTGTGGAAGAGAGGTTCACAATATTTGGCAGTAGTGATGTATTAATTCACTTCTAAATTTAGTAAACTCTTATTTAGTTGGCATAAAGGAGGCTAGTGTGTTTTGATTAATCACTCTGTTTATTGCAGTCAAACTCAGGTTACCAGCTTTCAAAGAATTAGAATTAACAAAATGCCTAATACTGAAGTTATTAAAATTAATTTACTCTTTCTTTGTTGATTCAGAACTTTAAGATCTTTTAGGGCTTCTTTGTTGTCTTCATCATTGTGCAGTTCTGCAGGTTTAGAAGATACAGGCAAATGGGCTCAACATATACTGTCTTGTGGATATGTCCCTTGTATCTTATTCTGGACTTCTGTGCTACCTTCTTGTAAAAGTACATACTTAGAAGCTGATTCTGGTTTTTTGAGTCTTCTTGTCTAGCTTCAGAGTTAATGGTATTGTCCTGTTAAATAGCACTCAAACGTACGCCATTCCTGAGATGTGTCTACAATGGAACAGAACTCCTGTTCCTACTGGAATGGAACAGTAGGAAGAACTCTTGCAGAGTGGAAATGTTGATGGAAAATGCTTTGCCCGGAGATTCCAGACTCTCATGTTCTCTGCAGGCGCGGTGACAAAAACCCTGGATGTGAATATGGGCTGCCTGGTGCTTTTGTCTGATTCTGATAGCCCTAAGATGGAATTAGCCTGAAGGACTTCTTTTTAAGTCACCAGAGAAAATGTCAATCACTTTCCAGCAGATTAGCTCATGGCCACACAGAGAAATGACCTATAACTTCTAACGTCCTTAGCATCAAAGTGGTTTTGTTGTTTTGTTCCAGTTGTTTTATTCCTTTTTTAAAAGGGGGGAAAAGGTTTCACTGGGTTCTTGATTATACAGTACATAAAGTTTGACTTGAAAATTAATGAGACTGATTGTCTTGGATGGCTGTTAAATGGACCAATTTCATGTGGGAGTCCTAGAAGGATTTTAAACAGCATGCCAAATGGGCAGTTATACCTTAGATGTAGGTTCCTAAGACAAGCATTAAAGGACTATCATTGGTCCCTGCACTCTTAGGTAAGCTGGCCAAACTGCTCCCCAGCAAGACAGCCAATGGGACCAACCCTTCCTTGGCCCCCATCCTATCTCCTGAGCATTTTACCTTGTCCTATCTGCCACTCCTCCCCTAACTGCCGACCTTGGCATCTTAGCTTTTGCCTCTCCTGCTGTCTGTGGCCTCGCCCTTGCCCTTCAGTCCTGATGCTTGATGCTTTTTCTATGACTTGCCCTTGGCTCCTCTCTGGGCTCTGGCTTGCACTCACCCTCTTGGTTATAATTGCTCCTTGCTGCTCTTGGTAACAGCTCCACCCAGTCCTGTGTGGACCCTGAGCCTTTGTCCAAGGCTAGTGCACATCAGGGGTACTCTTGGCTCAAGAAAAAATATACTAACAAACATGTTTCACCACAAGCACCTTTTAATGAAGTCTAAACAGCTGTTACCAGTTCTGTAACATGTTTATTCTTAACTTAGTAGGTTTGATATTTTTTTATTGTTTATTGATTGGCAATATCTATTGAGTACCTGTGAGTTCTAGGCTTGGTATTCAGAAGTTACCTCCATCATTAGTCTTGAAGAAGATCTATCTCTTCACAGATGGAAGAGTTAACGGCACTTAACTCCGTGGTTGACAAATAGACTGTTTTCCTTCCCTAGTCCATGTGGGCACCTCCTGAAGCTTCCAGCTGAGTCAAAGAGAGACGACCAGCCCAGACAGATCATTCCTTCATAATGTGAATACGCATTGTCAAGTACAAGACAAGAAGTAGAACTTTGGGTATGGTATGCTTATGTTACGTGTTAAAAAAGGAAAGGAGAAGATTTATAAACATATAAATGATATATTATTTTATATATATCATACCTCTGGAAGAACAAGAAAGTGGTAACATCAGTTGCTTCTGAGGCAGGGATCTGGGTGGTTGGGAGTCATGGATAAAAGGAAAATTTTTCACTGTATACCCTCTTGTAACTTTGAATTTTGAACCATGTGACTGTTTTAGCTGTTAGGAAAAACAAGCAAATAAGCTTTATTTTTAAATCTTAAGTCCTCAAAAAGCAGGGCCAGGGAGTGGTAGAATATAAGGAACTATCATCCCTTGCTGTAACCTATAATTTTGAGCAAACTGATGAGAGATACGCAAGTATAGACACAGAAAGTGAATCCCTAGGAAATCATATAACAAGGAAGCAGAGCTCAGCCTCACAGAATTATGTGGTGTTGTTTTCCTCTGAAAAAAGTATCTCAAGACACCCTCAGGCACGTGCACGTGCCCTGGGCCCTTTGGTCCATGGCTGGGAAGAAACAGACTGGCTGATGATGGGCCAAGGAGAGATGCTAGAGAAAAGTGTCTGGAAAGTTCTAGTGAACCTGAGTGGTTTATCCAGCAGAGATAGCCAGTTGCGTTAAATTCTGCATAAATGCATGTCATGGGTTTCCGTGAGGGCCCACTGCCAATTAGGGATTTGAAAATTCACAAATTGTTTAATTTTATGAAGCTCATCTGAATTTCAGGCAGGAAGATATTGAAATTTGATGGTACCCTGTCACACCATCTTCCTTAATGAACCCTCTTTCTCCTCAAAACAGAATAAATCTGTGTTCACCGGTGTAAACAAGTAATGTATGCAGAAAGTGCTTTACAATATTTGTTAAGGCTGTGTCTGCAGTCTGCTCTTTATGCTCACATACCCCTTTCTTGATGACAAATGAACTTAATACAGTGAAGAAACTACAGCAGAGCCCTGAGCACCCACAGAGGGTGTCACAATTCACCAGCTACCCGGCTGGCTATCAATTTGCAAAGCAACCACAACAGGCCATCAGTACTAAAACTTTTCAGGGCAATTCACAAATGTTAAAAGCTTGAATTTAGTTAATAAGCAATTACTGAATGACAGTCTTGTAGTGGCTTCTAGGCAGCTTTAAAGTATGTTTCTTTTAGCAAAGCAATTATGCATAAGATCTGCTGGTCGTTGTCTTAGTTTCCTAGGGCTTCTACTACAAAGAAACACAAATTGGATGGCTAAGGAAAACAGAAATTTACTGTGTCACAGTTCTGGAGGATAGAAATCCAAAATCTGTAGGAGAGAATCCTTCCTTCCCTCTTCCTATTGCTGGTGGTTTGCCAGCAATCCTTGGGCTTCAGTCTCTGCTTCAGTCGCCACGTGGAATTCTCTCCTGTGTCCCTCTGTCTGTGTCCAGTATCCCCTTCTTGCATGGACACCTGTCATACTGCATCAGGGCCCACCCTAATCCAGTTTGGCCTCATCTTAACTAACAACATCTCCAAAGACCATATTTCCAAATAAGGTCACATTCCCAGGGTACAGGGGTTTTAGAACTTGAACATGTCTTTTTGGGGGACATAATTCAACCCATTATAGTCATGTTTGATGGACATTTAAAAGGCTCATATAAAAATATTCATACTGTAACCCCAAACCATGGGAAATTGGAAAAAAAGGCAAACCCCTGAGGCAGGCAGAATGCTCTACTGAATTGGACTCAAGTGAACCACCCATCAGGAAGCAGGGCTGGAGACCAGAGCCCTTGATCTTGTTCCTCTACTTAGGGTCAGGTTGAACACATTTGGCTGCCAACTCATGTTCTTAGTTCCAGAGCTTAAACAATTTACGTGGATTCCTTCACTAAATCTTCACAACTACCACTTAGGCTATAATTATTCTGTTTTATGGATGAAGAAACTGGGACACAGAAAGGTTAAGTCATTTGCCCAAAGACACACAGCTAGTCAGCCATCAAAACCAGCCAGCCAGACTCCAGAACTTGCATTCTAACTACCACACTGTACTGCTGCTCTAAATAAAAGTATTTTGTTTGATGGAGTCATTTTATATTTCCTATGTTTAATGGAAAAGTGTGGACTTTAGCTACACTTGAATATTAGAAGAAAAGAAAACTGGAGTAAATTCAGGGCTGCAGTGTACAGTTGTGCAAGTGAGCACTGCCCAAGCCTAAGAGGCCCATCCATGTTACAGCCCCACAGAGGGCACCCCTTAGAGCTACACAGGCACAACATACACAGCCTGGCTATGTCCCAAGTAACCTGAAGGATTGATGAGTTTGGGTAAAGGTTTCTTTACCATGAGAGATATCATTTTCTGAATGATTTCTGTCAGGTTATGAAAATAGATTATAGGAAAAGAAAAAGGGTGGAGGGAATTATGTAAGCCATTAAGAGAGCAGCGTAGAGTCAAGTCGAAGTTTTTCTTCTTACAAAGTGGATACTATGCTGTCGTAAAAACAAGAGCAGTCTAGAACTAGCTTAGTTTTTTTTTTCTCCCTAAGAAAAGTAAAAATAAAATGAAACATCCTCAAACTAAAACAATCTACTCCCTTAAGACATGGGACAACGTCTATGATACTTGCCCAGGACAGCCCTCCCCCTTCATTCTGGGCCTGCACAGTATTATGCAACCAGTTTGCTTGAAAGCAGGTTCTGTGTGATGATTTATATCAAGCAAGTGGCAGAGAATGCTGAGGTCTTTTATTCTATTTCCTTGAGGCTTAATGGAGGACAGAAAAATTCAGTCAACTGAAAACAGGTTGACATTTCTTGATAGGGCTCACATAACAATTGATAGGCAAAAAGATAGTCCAACTTCTCCTGGTGATGCCATAGCAAAAAACTGATTACCCCCCTCCTTTGCTTGGTAGGCCTGGCAAGGCTATTAGCTTCCCTCATAGCTCAGCACGTGCTTGGCTGTCAGGCTGCAGGCTCTGTTGCTCCATGCAACTCCAGATTCAGGGCCAGTGAGCTCTTGAGTGTCATTTATGTTCCAGGCTGATCGGATGAGCCCATCCCAAGGAAGTCACTGAGCAGGCATTGGGCCTCTCCCCTGCCCCTCAAGGGCCATGCTCAGCTTTGGGGATATTTGGGAGGCTGTGCTAGTCTGGATTTATATCAGCCCTCCTTGGATGAATTTTGTGTCCTTTCATGGAGAAAACAAAGACAGGGATAGAGAGGAGTCCTGAATGAGGAGAAGAGGAAAGGACCAGAGGGCCAGGACCTTTCAAGGGAGCCAGTCTCCCCCATCCTCTGCAACATAGGCCTAGGGAAGGCAAGTAGCTCTAACTGCCTGTAAGCTGACCTCAGCCTCCCCTCTATATGCTTGAGCTCTTGTAACCAACAAAGTCCGATGACTCAAGGGCGAACACAGGGTAGCTACCAACCCAGGGGAAAGGAGGCAGGGGAAGGTCTTGGGCACTCTTTGGTCCCAGCCTGATCATTCCAAGGTTCACTGAGCAAGAGTCTAGTTCAAGTGGGATATAAGACCTTTGATGGAGAACTCCAGGCATGAGGTTGGGGAGAAAGGGCCCAAGATCTTGAGATTAGGTTCCTTGTCCTCCAGCCAACACCCTACCCTCTTTCCCTCCCTCATCCTAGGCTGAGGCCATGCCTGGGTGAGTTGGAAAGTCAAAGCACTTTGCGAGGAGGAGGGGCACTGGGTAAGAAAGGAATTGAGGAACTGGTGCCCTGGACATCAGAGGTGCTTTCTCCTTTGGTCTATCTAAAACAACAAAAGCTTTCCTTCTTCATTCTCTTTGCTTGCAGATTGACTGTCTGCCCTGTAAGATAGTGTTTTCCTTCTGTGACAAGCCTCCTACATATCACTGCCATCCAGGCAACCTTCTCATCTCCCACTTATCTGGAGGAGACTATTTCTGTGCCTAATTCTCTTACTGGAAAGGGCTGTGCTTCAATGTCTGCAATGCAGATGGAAAGAAATTAAACAAAAAATTCCAGTCCTATGCCTCTGTGAAGAGGACAGAGAATCAAAAGCAACAATGTATGCAGCTAAGTCACATTCTGTGATGAGGGAGAAGGGGAGGGAGGAAGGGCCAGAGGGCTGAGGTCATGGCAAGACATGTTTCCTCTGCTCAGTATTTGGTCTGAACTTCACCATGTTCCCATCCACCCAATTCTGTCCTCCAGAAATTGGTACAGAGACCTATGAATAAAATATACTGTAAGCAAATAGGCTGCCTCTTTATCTCTTTCATGAGCTATAAAATTGTCTTTGCAGCTTGGTTATGGTCAGAGTAATCTCTATATGAGCTGTATTTTTTAAAGAAAAGGAACAAAATGACACCAAGAGAAATAAAGCAGTCTGAAATTTCCTGAAATGAAAAATAATAACAAATATTAGCCTCTTTGTTGTCAAGGAGATTGAAAAGAAATGGAAAGTTAGAGGGCACTGTGCTCTGAAGAACAAAGTGCAGAGTCCCAAATATGTGCTGGGAAACATGCAATACTGTCTCTAAAGGTAGGAGAATGAGGTCATAAGATTCTCAGCACAGAAACACTTCCTCAGTGTGCAAAGTATATAATACAAAGCTCCTGAGAATGAAGTAAACAAACAGTCGTGGGGACCTCTCCTAATCACTACTGTTCCGGTAAATACTCAGAGATAACGTTCTGAACATAAGCACCCTCCATTGGGTGACACTGCTCTCCATCTTGGAACATTTAAACCAGTGCCCATGGAAAGCTCAGAATGAGCTGGAAAGTCACCTTCCCAAACGGGTGCACTCAGCCCCAGAGCACTCCCACTGCCTGCGCCTATTGACATCAACTCCCCCACAACACTTGGTCCAGGCCAGGAAGAGGAAAGAGCAAGTGGCAGCAGCAATGAAAGCAACTCTGATTTCAGCCCTTGGGAATCTACCCAGAGATGCAGAAGCCCTGCCTGAATAATCACCATGGGTGAAACCACTAGACAAAAGGTTGATGGGAAATGTCACAGAGGAGGGATGGAGATGGCTTGTGTGAGCCCACTGATGAAACACCGCATCTCTAAGAGAAGGACAACCAGATGTCAGGTGTCCCTTGATATACTGCACTAGAAAATGCACAGCTTAGCCTATCAAGTGTTCTTGCCAAAAAAGTTTAACCTAAATTTAATCAATCCTGTAGGTCTAACTCCCAGTTTATAGGAAATACATGGAATAAAGAACAAACTCTGGAAGCAAACTGTCAAAGCCAGACCATTAAAAGGTCTACAAGATTATTGTCCTTGTTTTTTTTTCAACACATCATTGGGATTAAAAAGTAAGAAGAGGATGGTGGCATAGAGAGGAGTGTAAGCTAGTTTGTCCCCCTGGAACAACTAATAAGCAACCAGGAACAGCTAGTAAATAATCTGGAATAACTGTGGGGGGACAAATGTGACAGTCAACTCATCATACACCAACCTGAATTGGGAGGAATGCCCGAGATCGCAGCATAAAATCTGTAAGAAAAAATGTGGATCCAAGACAGGAGCCCCCTCCCGCTATGGCCCAAACTGCAAAGCCTCATGGTGCTAGAGAGCAGCTCTCTCCGAGCAAGCAAATATAGCTCAGCTGAGCTCCAACTGGGTGTTTAATTAACAAACGTGGACTGCTCAATACAAGCTACAAATCCCCAACAAGCAGACAGAGGTGACAACTACCTTGGAGAGCTGGAGGTGGCTGCAGACAGGCCCTGAGGGGGCCTTCTGTCCCCTTTTCAACTCAGTGGAGAAAGCCTCAGCCATTTTCAGTTCCCAGTGCTCTGACCCAGACAAGGGTGGAGATAGCACAGGCAGAGAGACTACTCAAATGTAAATGACCTCTTCCTAGGGGTGTATCTTCCCTAAGAGGACAAAGATGGGGCCCAGCTCTACTACTCACCTTCCATTCAGAACCAGACCCCAGAGCCTGGGGGAAAACAGCCACAGGCCACACCTCCTTACACCAGCCTGGAGTTACATGCTGACAGGCGCCACCTGCTGGGAGGAAAAGCACAGTGACTTGAGGCCTCACAAAGTGTACCAATCTTCTTAGACACCCTCAGGGAAACCAGATACTCTTCCCTCCTTCCAAGACCTGAGCCCGTTCTAGTCTGGGAAAACCTGATTGGGGTAACCAAGGAAACCAGATGCCTAGACAACAGAAAACTACAACCTACTCTAAGAAAAATGAAGTTATGGCCCACTCAAAAGAACAAACTTACACTTCAACTGAGATACAGGAATTTAAACAACTAATACTAAATCAGTTCAAAAAGTTTAGGGAAGATATGGCAAAAGAGATGAAGCACATAATGAAAACACTGGGCATACATAAGGTAGAAATAGAAAGTTCAAAAAAACAACTGGCAAAATCTATGGAAATGAAAGGCACAACACAAGAGATGAAATACACAATGGAAACATACAACAGCAGATCTCAAGAGGCAGAAGAAAACACTCAGGAACTGGAGAACAAGGCATCTGAAAGCCTACACACAAAAGAACAGATAGAGAAAAGAATGGAAACATAGGAACAATGTCTCTGGGAACTTGAGGACAAAATGAAATGAAGGAATGTATGTATCATTGGTGTCCCAGAAAGAGAAGAGAAGGGGAAAAGGGCAGAAGCAATAATAGAGGAAATAATAAATGAAAATTTCCCATCTCTTACGAAAGTCATAAAATTATGGATCCAGGAAGCACAGTATACCCCAGACAGAATCGATCTGAGTAGGCGTACGCCAAGACACTTAACAATCAGATTATCAAACATCAAAGATAAAGAGAGAATCCAGAAAGTAGCAAGAGAAAAGCTATCCATCACATACAAAGGAAGCTTGATAAGACTATGTGTGGATTTCTCAGTAGAAACCATGGAGGCAAGAAAGAAGTAGGGTGATATATTTAAGATATTGAAAGAGAAAAACCACCAACCAAGAATCCTACATCTGGCAAAACTGTCCTTCAAATATGAGGGAGAGCTTAAAATATTCTCTGACAAACAGACAATAACAGAGTTTGTGAATAAGATACCTGCTCTATAGGAATCACTAAAGGAAGCACTGAAGACAGAAAGGAAAAGACAGGAGTGAGAGGTTTGGAAAACAATTTTGGGAGATAGTAGCAAAGCAATGTAAGTACACTGAACAAAGATGACTGTGAGAATGGTTGAAAGAGGAAGGTTTGCACCATGTGGGACCCAGAACAAAAGACGAAAGGTAAAGACTTGGACTGTATAACCCAGGGAACCCTAGGGTGCTCAATGATTGTAATAAAAGGTACAAATACGTTTTTACATGAGGTAGAACAAATGAATGTCAACATTGCAGAGTGTTAAAAATAGGGTGGGATTGGGGGGGAAGTACAGTCAATGCAATCTAGAAACTATAATTAACAGAAACATTGTATTATGCTTCCTTTCATATAACAAAGGCAATATACTAAAACTAAATGCATATGGTGGAGGAGGAGGGTACATGGGGGAAGGGTATGGGACTCCTGGCATTGGTGATGTTGTCTGACTCTTTATTCTACTTTAGTTTAATGCTATCTTTCCTTTCATTGCTTTCTATCTGTCATGTTCTTTTTTTCCTCTCTCTTCCTTTTTTCTTTTTCTTTTGTCTCTCTATCTTTGACTCTTGCTCCTTCTTTGTGGAAGAAATGGAGATGTCCTTACATAGATAGTGGCAATGCTGCTGAATACATAAATATGTGAATATACAGGGAACCAATGATTGTTTACTTAGGATGGAATGTGTGGTATGTGAACAAAACTGTCTTAAAAAAATGGGTTGATGAAGAAACCTTGAGGGCACTATATTGAGTAAAATAAGACAGACACATAAGGACAAATATTGCAGGGTCTCACTGATATGAACTAATTTTAATATGTAAACTTACAGACATGAAATATAAGTTACCAGGATATAGAACGAGGCTAAAAATGGGGAGCGGTTGCTTATTATGAGAAGAATGTTTAACTAGTGTGAACTTAAACATTTGGAAATGGATAGAGGTGATGGTACACATTGTGAGAATAACAGCACTGAAAGGTCTGAGAATGTGGTGGAAAGGGTAAGCTCAGAGTCATGTATGTCACCAGAAGGAAAGTTGGAGGTTAAAAGATGGGAATGTATAAAACAGTGCATCTTGTGGTAGACAATGTCCGTGATTAACTGTACAAATATTAGAAATATCTCTCACGAACTAGAACAAATGTATGACACTATAACTAGAAGTTAATAATAGAGGGGCATGTAGGAAAAATATATATACCTATTGCAAACTATATACTACAGTTAGTAGTATTTTATCATTCTTTCATCAAAAGTAACAAATGTACTATACCAAAACTATGAATCAATAATGGAAGGGGGGTGGTTAGGGGTATGGGAGGATTTGAGTTTCCTTTTTTTGTCTTTATTTCTTTTCTGGAGTAATGAAAATGTTCTAAAAGTTGAAAAAAAAAATTGTGATGGATGCACAGCTGTATGATGGTACCACAGGCAATTTATTGTACAGTTTGGATCTTTGGATAATTGTGTGGTATGTGAACAAACTCAATAAAAAAAATAAATTAAAAAAAAGAAAAAAAGTAAGGAGAAGAAAGGAGAAAGAGGAGGAGAAAAAGGAGAAGAAGAAGGATCTGTTCTACATTAAAAGAAGTATACTTGAGACTGTATTTGGTCCAGTGCATGGACTTTACTTGAATCCTGATTACTACAAACTGACTGCAAAAAAGGAAAAAGAAAAGAAAGGAAAGGAAAGGAAAAGAAAGGAAAGGAAAGGATAGGAAAGGGAAAAAAGAAGAGACAATCAGGGAAACTTGTATATGGACTATTAGATAATACCAAGGAATTATTATTATTTTGTTAGGTATGATATTGGCATTGCCATTATATAAGTAAATGTCCATAGTTTTTAAAGATGTATACTGAAGTGGTAGGGATTAAATGACATGAAACATGACAGTTGCAGGAAAAAAAGGCTAGATACAGCAAAAGCATTGTTTAAAATTCTAAGAGATTCTCTTATGAATGATTTTAATATACATCAATAACATTATTTACCAGTAAAACAAATTTGCTTTGTGAAATATACACAAAATGGAAAACATGATACGCCTGTAACCATTCACTTATGAAAAGCAGAATGAGCATTTTTCTGAGTAAGTGGAAATAGGTCTGTTCTTTCTCCATCTCTCAAAATAATCAAAACCAAAAGAACTTCTTTAGGACAGAGAAGACAGAAGGCTCACACAAAATATTGATGGCTTTTGAAAAACAGAATTTCTTCGGAAATCCACTGATTTCTAAGAAGCTTTAAGAATGGTAACCTCATGTTTGCCACTTGTAACAAAGGGGACTGGATCTTCCTGGTGCCCAGACTTTCTCTAAGCCTCAAAACATCCCCTGGGAACGTTTAAAATGCAGATTCTCGGGTCCCATTCCAATCTACAGAATCAGAAACTCTTGGGGTAGGGCCTGCAGTCCTGTTTTAACAAGTCTTCCAGGTAATTCTGCACATGAAAGATGAGAACCACTGCTCAGAGAACAGCAGGGGAAGTGTTAAGAAGGTACATTAATTCTGCAACCCCCTGAGAGGATCATTTAGTGCAATGCAGAAGTAATGTACTAAATGACCCATCACTGTTGTTTTACTAAGTGGTAGGGATTTATCGAGTGGTAACATCTCACATCCTCTCCTGTGAACATATATGCTCTAAAGCGATTGCAGGGAAATGTGCATTAATAATTCTCTTTTAGTTCAGACATGGCCAGGAGATTAATGTATTCAAAAGGTTTTAAATGTGGTTGCCAACTTGCATCCATTTAACAGGGAGCTGTCTTATTCATTAGGCAAGTCTCAGCCCCTGATTGGACTGGCTCGTTATGAACATCAGCCTCTAAGTGTTATCAGCTGTGGGACATTTGTCCTCCATCTTCTCTGTTCTCAGCGGATTGAACCTAATCCCCTCTATGGCAGGCCCCCCACTCAGGCATTTTGATTTGTTCAACTAGTTGGTTCATTTATAAGTTGGAATCAGAGGCAAAGAAATTAGCAGAAATTTGTGCTTACCTCTGAAATTTTTCTCTCCCTTGATCTCTGGAAGAAGTGAGAAAACTTTGTTCTGCAAGAAAAATATATTGTGCAAAGAGATTAGAAATATAGTTGGGAAATATAATTGTACTTCTAAAACAATTATTTGGATGCTAACACTGAGTGAAAGTGGCAAAAGGGAAGTCACACAATGATTTTACAGACACATGAAGCCACATGATCAGGTTGAGGTTGAGTTGCTGGAGGGTCCAGGGAAGGATTTTCATTTTCCCACCCCCACCTTGGAGAAAAATCATCTTGAACTAAACTCTAGTTTGAAAGCATTGCTGACTATGTGAGTCCAGTTTCCTTAGAACCACATTTGCTTACCAACTTGGAGATGTATGTTTAAATTTCTAAAAGTGGAAACTTGTTTCATAGTAAATAACATTTCACAAGAAACAGAGGAAAGAGCCTTGATATTAAAATCTGGCAGTACAAACTTCAATCTCAGTTTAACACTTCTGTTTAAACTAGGCCAGATTTCTTATTCTCTCAGCCTCCATTTCCCCATTTATGAAATGAGAATAATAACACCTAGTTTGCAAAGTTTATGTAAGATTATACTACACGCACACAAACACACCTTCTATTCTGCTACAATGCATATTTTTGAATACACCATTTAGCTCATATGTAATCTGTAAATAGAGGAAGAGTGGAGGAATAACCTGGAAGTCCTGTTGGATGTCTCAGAATGTTAATAATTTGTGTTGGTCAGAAGGAGAGACGCCTGAAGAGATATCGACCCACTCCAATACAGGTGTCAGGGTTGCCAGCAAAACACAACCCACACAGGCCCTGATGGAAAGATGTTTTACTCACATACAGAAGAGACAGAGCAAGGTCAGCTTCACTAGCTGGTGTCGGTTCCCTAAAGCCAGTAGGTCTCAATCCGTGGCCAATGCTGGGAGATGTTCTTTGTGCAGCACCCTTCTGTGTTAGTGTGCTGCCACGGTGAAGGAACCCCACTCCCTCCCACCACCAGGGACAGATATACCACCCGGGTGTGGGCTGGATGTCCTAAAACATGTCTCCAGTGAATGTGTACATATGCTCGGGACAGTAGGGGAAGGAATACGTGGGCAAACCTCTTTATCTACCAGGCGATCGTGCTGTATCCTGACAGGCTGACACACCTTTTCCTGAGCACAGGATGCATCTGTGGGCCCCAGGGAAAGGCAGCAGTCATGCTAGGGCTGCCCCCTGCCACCCTTTCTCCACAAATATCAGCAGCTGATCCCAGAGAATACTGACATGGCTCCACCCAGCCAGTTGTGAGGATTATAGTACTGTGCATGATGGCCATTCACCCCTTGTTTTTCTTTTTATCCTAGTGTGGCACCCTGCTGTGTCCTGAAAGAGCTTAGTGCATGGTTCTTCCCAATCTTCATGCCTTTTGCCCTTGCAAGCATAACCCAGCAGCGTCAACACTCTCTTACATCCCTTCTATCAAGGTGCATACACTTTTTAATTTATAAATTTTATATTTACAGTGGTATTTCTTTTTTCATTAGGAATTTAACTCTTTCACGGTGCTAATATTTTTATTGGATTATTGCTGTTTTTGTTGGTGCCCTGTTTACACATTTGTGTAGGTTTCAAGAGCTAATATTATTTTTTCCCATAGCCCTGTTAATTTTAGTGTAAGTGCTAATTTTAGTGTTAATTTTGTTGAATGCCAGGTTTATCAGGAAGATAAACACTGTGATAAAGCAGAAATGGCATAATACAAAATAAATATTCCTGTATATATCTCTGTGTATATATGTGTGTATAAATCTATAATCAGTTTTCAGTTCTTGATAGCAATAGTGGACTCTCATCATTAAATCTGACTCCCCAATTTCTGAACTGTCTTTGGACAACTCATCCCTACCCCTTATGATTTTGATGGGGATAAAGATTACCTCCCAATGCAGAGTCTGAAAATGCCGGATACTCATTTACCCAGCCTCCCTTGCAGCAAAGGCAGAAGCATATGATCTAGGCTCTGCCAATCAGAGGCACTCATGCCAAGTGACACTAAAACCAGGGGCCAGGTGCTTTCTGTCACTTCTGTGGCATTGCTGTCAGTGCTTTCCTCACCAGAATGGTTTTGGGTCATGGCTCTGGGTGTTCTTTCCTGCTTGGTCTAGAGCTAGATCATCAGGCTTTCTGATGATTCATGAGCTAGCCAATATCCTTCAAAACACATTTCTGCTCATCTCAGCCAGAATTAGCTTCTTTTGTTTTCTGTGGGGAAACTTGGCTGATATGATAGCTATAATATAATAAATTTAGTTTTTTTTGAACATCTACTGCTTCCACTACACCTTGAGGGACCCTCAGATGGCAAAATACCTCTGTTCCAGATACCTATTGCTGCATCTAACAAACCACCCCAAATCCTAGTAACATAAAACAATAATTTATTATTATCTTTCATGGTTCTGGGGATTGACTGGGCTCAGCTGAGTCATTCCTTCTTGGGGTCTCTTATGCAGTTGCAGTCAGATAAGTGACTAGGTCTGGAGTCATCTGCAGGCTAGACTGGGCTGGTCATCCAAAATGATTTCTTCACTTATGTGCCTGACTCCTTGTTCTCTCTTTCCATACAGTGTCTCATGCCCCTGGGCCTTTGCATATGGCTTGGGCTTTTCACAGCGTGGTATTCTCAGCATAGCCCCACATGGCAGCTGGCTTCCAAGAGGTGACACAGTGTTTTACTATAGATCAAAGCAGTCACAGGGCCTGCCTAGCTTCAAATGGGTGGAAAAATGGAGACATGAACTCCAGTTCTTGAAGTGGGGATGGTCAGGTCACATTGTTACTGACAGAGATATTTTTGTGACTATTTATGAAAAGTACAGTCTGCCACACTATGCTTAACAGGACAGGTGCTGTCATGAGAATAATATAGAAAGTATTTAGCAATATGTTTTCTTTTCTTTTTACTTTCTTTCTTTTTTTTTAGCTTTTTATTTTGAAATACTTAAAACTATAGACAGTTACAAAAATATTGTTAATCTCATACAGATAACTCCAACATACCCCTATGTGCCCCTCAAACCAGTTTCCCAGATCAATCAATTCTAATATTTTGCCACGTTTGCCATATTATTCTCTATCTATCTATCTATCTAATATATTTTCTGAATATTTAAATGTAGGTTGTATACATCATGCTCCCTGAACACTTAATACTGCCATGAACTTTCCTAAGAACAAGGATATTCAACTATGTAACTACCTTAAGTGGTTATCAAGTTCAAGAAATTTAATATTGATATAAAGCTTACAGTCTATATTCCAATTTTTTCATATGTTCCAATAATGTCCCTTTGAGCATTTTTTCCTCCCTTGATAGATCCCAACCAAGATCAGGTATTCCATTTAATTGGCATTCTCTCTAGAGTTGCTCTTTCTCTTTTCTTTTAAATTGTGGCAATATATATCCAACATAAACTGTCCCATCTCAACCACTCCCAAGGATACCATTCAATGCGATTAATTGTATTCACAGTATTGTAGTAACCTCACTTCCTTCCACTACTAAAACTTTTCCATCTCCCAAACAGAAACACTACACCCATTATGCGTTAACTCCCCATTTCCCCTACCCCCAAACCTTGGCAACCTGTACTATAATTTCTCTCTAAAAGCTTGCATATTCTCCAGTATTCTCTTTTTAATTACCATGGGGCTTAAATTTAATATCCTAAATCCATAATATTCTCTTTGCTTGATATCAACTTAAGTTCAATATTACACACAAATTATGTTCCTATAACCTTCTGCCATGCACCTTTATGCAGTTCTTGTAAAAAATTACATGTTAATATATTGCGTCCAAAACCACTTATTTATCATTACATTTTAGGCATTTGTGTTTTAGATCCTATAGGAAGTAAAAAGTGGAATTACAAATCAAAGATACAATAGTACTGGTCTTTTTATTTACTCATGTTGTTTTTCTTACTGGAGATCTTTATTTCTTCATGTGGCTTCAAGCTATTGTCTATTGTTCTTTCCTTTCAACCTGTAGAACCCTCTTTAGCCTTTCCTGTGGGGCACATCTGGTGGTGATGAACTCCCTCAGCTTTTGTTTATTTGGGAATGTCTTCATTTCTCCCTCATTTTCAAAAGACAGTTTTGCCAGATATAGAATTCTTGGTTGGCAATTTTTTGCTTTCAGCACTTTAAATATGCCTTCACACTGCCTTCTTGCCTCTATCATTACCAATGAGAATTTGGCATTTAATCTTATTGAGGCATTTTATCTTATTGATACATTGTTTCTCCCTTGCAGCTTTCAGAATTCTCTCTTTATCTTTGGCATTTGACAGTTTGATTATAATATGCCAAGTGTAGTTCTAGCTGGATTTATCCTGTTTGGAGTCTGTTGAGTGTGTTGGATGTGTATATTGATGTCCTTCATTAAATTTTCAAAGTTTTCAGCCATTATGTCTTTGATTGTTCTCCATGCCCCTTTCTTTCTTCTCCTTCTGTGACTCCAACAATGTTTACATTGGTACATTTGATGGTGTCCCACGGGTTTTTCAGGTGCTCTTCACTTTTCTTCATTCTTTCTTCTTTCTGCTCCTCAGACTGATGATATCAATTGTCATATCTTCAAATTCACTGGTTCTTTCTTCTGTCAGCTCCAAACTGCTGTTGAATCCCTCTAGGGAATTTTTAATTTCTGTTACTGTGGTCTTAGCTCTGTTTGGTTCCTTCCATAATTTCCGTCTCTCTACTGATAGTCTTTTTGTGTCTAGCTATCATTTTCCTGACATCCTTTAGTTCTTTAAACATATTTAGGACCGTTTTTAAAGTCTTTGTCTGGTATGTCCTAGTGTCTAATGCTTTAATCTTCTTTTGCCTGCCTGGGCCATTGCTTCCTGTTTCTTTGCATGCTTTATGATTTTTTGTTGATATCAGGATAGTTTGGTATTTTAACTTGTTATCACTGGAATTTAGAGTCTGAAGCATCTGTTTCTTAAGCTTGTATCCAGTCAGTGTTATGAAAGAGCTTTCCTTGAATACCAGGTGCTAACAAAAAAAAAAAGGGAAAAAAGGAAATTTCTTCTCCAGTCTGAGGGCTCTCCTTCAGGGCTTATCCATATGATGAGTTTAGAGAATAGCTCTAGGCCAAGCCTAGGAGCCTCCCTGATCCTTTCTGTACAAGTATCTTGTCTTGAGACACATATATAACCCTAGAAATTCCCTTTTTACTTGGATGCAAATGCTTCCTCTTCCTTAGGAAATAGTTTCCTCGCAGTCCTGGGCACTGAACTCTATGCCCTACAGCCAGCAATCCTTTGGCCCAGGCAGCATGACTTGACTGTTCTCCCACAGTGTTCTGTAGAACTCTGTGCACTGCCATCTATATACAGGGCAAGTTCTGGGATGGTGAGTCCCTCCAGCCACCACCAAACAGATTGGTCCAGACTATACATGCCCCCAGTATGTGCATGATGGTTACTCTGTTCCCCTGGAACCAGGACCAGGGATCTGCACTGGGAACATGGGTCAATTCGGCTCTGATCTGGTGAGGGATGGGAGAGGAGTCAGCCAGGGCACCATAAATTCTTAACTACTTTTAAGAAGACTTTTTCTTGATCCAGCACTTGCCCTGTTACTGCACTACTTTAGCTGTTTCCTGGAGCTTTTTGAGAAAGATGCTTCTGCCAGTTCTTGCTAGCTGTTCAAAGCTTCTGTAGGATGATGAAGCCCTGAAGTGTCTCACTCTGCCATCTTGGTTGAGGTGGGTCAGCAGTATGGTTTTTAAATGGCAAAGTGCCCATCCTTAAGAGAAAAGATTTATTGTCCATAGATACAACAAAATATACAGAGGTATGGTTTATAAAGGTAGGTGCTATCATCTCAGTGGAGAGAATACCCCTTAACACCAGGTCCTATAGCTATTTTTTGACAAATAATGCAGTGCAATTTGTGGACCTCTCAAGAGTCTTAGAATACTAGATGAGAATTGTCTCCTAGTTATTGGCACTTTTCTTTGATGTTATTGGGAAAATCTTCCAAGTGAAGAAATTTATAAGCAGTCCTAGCCAGCAAAGCTTTGGAACTGAGTGTTAAAAAAAAAAATAAATTTTTTAAAAAGAGAGTAAACTGTTAAGCTTACTTACTCAGGCATTTCTCTGAGTTACATGACACATGAAAGGGCCATTGAGGAAGTGGATTAGCACTTCTGAATTTAATTTTAGTGGTTAAGGGCTAGGGATATGTCTGAACACAACTGAGTTAACATAGCAGCTGTACAAATAATAATCTGTTTACCTTCACCTTAAGCAATCTTTCCTTGTAGCTATACTTCAGGGATGCAAGAAAGTATAACTCTGTCTCTGATTTCCTCTCCAATGTGTCACACTCTTAAGGATCTTTCCTTATTTAACATTCTGACACTATTTACTTAAGGATACACAGTCTTCATGGCAAGTACCCAACAGAAATGCCCCTATTAGTTCCACAAAACTAGTTGGACTCCTTTTTTTTTTTTTTTTTTCAACTCTATTTATTCTATCAAGTCTCCTAAGTGGCATATGGCATGCTCTTCTGGGGCCCAAGGAGTTTATTTACTTTTGTATGGTTTTTGTTTCATGTGTTCCACTGGGGCCAAATTGATTCTATTTGGTTATTAGAGTGAGCCAAATGATCTAAATGGCCTTTCCTGGATGTCAAGGCAAGGTTCCTATAAAATCTATACAGTCTCAATCTCTAATATTATTGTCTCTTTACATAAAGTCTTTATTGGCTTCCCCCCACCATCTCTGCATTCTTGTTTTTATCAGCATTATTACTTATATGAGTTAGTTCTCTCTTAGTTTCAAGTGACAAAAAACCAAACTCAAATTGACTTAAGCCAAAAAGTGAATTTATTGGCTCAGGAAGCTGAAAGTCCAGGAACTGGTCTGGCTTCAAATGTGACTGCATTTGGTGCTGTCAAAGATGAACAGAGGCATTTAAAAAGTTCTGTTAAAGTTTATTTGGGCAACAAACAATTTGAAATGGGAAGCTCTAAGGAGCTCCTTCAAGGGAGTGGAATGGGGCAGCATACAGAGGACAAACAGGAAAACTAATGAGGAAATGTTCTGATTGGCTGACATTAAGTTTCCATTTTACATTTCCATTTGTAAGGGGGGTTCTTACAAAGTGGGG
Source organism: Choloepus didactylus (assembly GCF_015220235.1). Lineage (NCBI taxonomy): Eukaryota > Metazoa > Chordata > Mammalia > Pilosa > Megalonychidae > Choloepus > Choloepus didactylus. The sequence goes on along the minus strand of NC_051319.1, from coordinate 55,610,344 downwards.
AGTAGCCATACATTGATTATTATGCTATGTTTGTCCATTCTGATAAGTTGGTCTATCTCTGGGTGTTGCTTATCTACAGTACTGTAGGGTGTGTTCCATTGTTCCATTCTCTTGGAAAACCCCTGCAGGTCAATTGTTTTTATCTTTTGGAAAATCCTTTGGTAGGTGGCCATTTTATTTTACTTAACAGCTAAAACCATGTGGTGGTTTGAAGCTGTATTTACCCCAGAAAAACATTTTCTTCAAGTAAATCCATTCTTGTGGGGGTAAACCCATTGTTAAGTAGGACCTTTTGGTGAGGCTACTTCAGTTAAGGTGTGACCCACCTCATTCAGGAGAGAATGAAATTCAGACAGAGAGAGGGAAAGCCATAGATTCAAGAAGCCAAAATCAACAAAACCTGGAAGGGAAGGGAGAGACCAGCAGACACCACCAGGTGTCTTGCCATGTGACAGAGAAGCCAAGGATCACTGGCAGCCAGTCTTCGAGAAGAAAGCATCACCTTGACGATGCCTCTATTAGGTCATTTTCTTGGCCTCAAATCTGTAAGCTAATAAATTCCCATTGTTCAAGCTGAACCATTTCATGGTATATGCCTTAAGCAGCCTGGGAAACTAAAGCAAATCATGTCCTCAAGGCTCAGTTTCTCTCTGTCTCTTGACTTTGCTGCCTACTGTTTTGACTTCATTCTCAGTCTCCATTTGGGTCTCTTCATGATGACAAGATTGCTGGGCCCCTCTAACCTTACATTTTCTCAAGTTCCAGTCCAGTTCAAAAGGGAGAGGTTCCTTTCTGGTAGCTTCTGAAAAAGCACTGAAATTGATCCCGATTGGATCAGCTAATTCCTGAACCTGAACCAGTCATTGTGGACTGAGGAATATGCAACACATGCATTGGCTTAGGCTTGAGTCACATGTCCTGTCCTTAGAACAGTGGGAGGAACCCCCAGTTGGAGGAGTCATGAATCCGTAATGGGAATCAGGAGCTGTTGTTGGAGAAGGGAAAATGAATGCTAGGGAGGTAAACAACAACTATTAATGTTATTATGACCATCATAATTATTTTTAAGCTACCATCACATTTATGATTCCACTTAATCTGTAGTTCCTGGCTCACAGTAGTCACACCATACATGTCAAATGAATTGGCTTCTTACTAATGATAGGCATTGCTAGTTCCATTCTCTGAATTGTTAGTCAGACAGGGCTGCCAAGTATCAGATGCATAAAAGAAAGAAAACATTACTTCCTTGAAGCTTAAATAATACATTAGATTTTAAAGCAGCTCTTCTTCAGACCTTTATTATTAGATCATTTAGATTACATAGGCAGCATTTTCACATGTTTTAAAGTGAAGCATAGTTTATATTGGTACATAAATGGATGGTTTTAAGTCTTTCCCCAGGTAAGGGAATCTGACATACTTCGTTTGCAGCCAAATTGGAATGCTTCCAAAATGCACTTTCAGATGCTGCAAAAGTACCTCCATCATGGTGTCTCAATGTCGAAGTAGAAAGCCTTTTCACTTTCAGGGAGTGAGAGCAGGGGAATAAGTGAGAGGGAAGAGGGAAAGAAGCTGTCAGGTCAACTCCAGCAGTACACAGCTGATGTGTTCTCTCCTTTGCTTTCCCATTGCTTACTTCCCTCCCCCCATTAAACAGGGAAAGAGACAGCTTATCACAACCAAAGGCCATGACTTTTAGTAGAGGACAGCACTCAGAAAATTAGGTTAGTAGTTATTTCTCAATTCTCCCAAGGGTGGTACCAGTGATGGTGCATAATCAGTACCATTCTGGAAGCATAGAGACAAGTTAATTCATAGTTAGCACCATGATAGATGCATAGAGCAGAATTAATTTGTTATGTACAATTAAGGCCTTAGGGCTTTAGACAATAATTCTCTCAGAGAACCCCAGTGAGAAAGTTTGAGTTAGATCTTTGTGCCTCATCATTTGGTTTGATTTCAGTACTTTATTGTCTGTGGAAAAAAAGAAGGTTAATTATTTCTCAGAATAGGAACAGAGAATTTGCCAAATGTATATAAAATCAAGATCTGCCAAATAAAGAGGTCAAAAATATATTCTATATAACATATATGTTCAATGTCCTAAATATTATATATGTTCAATATATATGTGTATGCATATATGTATATATGTGCATATATGCAGATACATAGAAATGCATATTGATATCTATTTTAAGCTCAGGAAGAAACCAGCAGTGTAGCCTCCTGTGTGTGAAGGAGGCTGTGCTGGTTTGAATGTATTATGTCCCCCAAAACTCCATTATCTTTGATGTAATCTTGTGTGGGCAGAGGTATCAGTGTTGATTAGATTGTAATTCTTTGAGTGTTTCCCTGGAGATGTGCCCCACCCAACTGTGGGTGATGACTCCGATTGGATAATTTCCATGGAGATGTTACCCCACCCATTCAGGGTGGATCTAAATTAAATCACTGGAGCCATATAAATGAGCTGACAAACAGAAGGAACTCAGTGCGGCTGAGAGTGACATTTTGAAGAGGAGCTACAGCCAAGAGGGACACTTTGAAGAATGCACAGAAGCTGAGAGAGGAGCTGCAGATGAGAGACAGTTTGAAGATGGAGAAGCTAAGAGAGGACAAACACCCCAAGAGCAACTGAGAGTGACATTTTTGAGGAACTGCAGCCTAGAGAAGAATGTCCTGGGAGAAAGCCATTTTGAAACCAGAACTTTGGAGCAGATGCCAGCTGTGTGCCTTCCCAGCTAACAGAGATTTTCCAGACACCATTGGCCATCCTCCAGTGAAGGTACCTGATTGTTGATGCGTTACCTTGGACACTTTATGGCTTTAAGGCCGTAACTTTGTAAACAAATAAATCCCCTTTATAAAAGCCGATCCATTTCTGGTGTTTTGCATCCTGGCAGCATTAGCAAACTAGAACAGAGGCTTTCTCAATCCTCACAGACTCTCTTTTGAAGATGGCAGAGCATCATAGCAGCCCCGTGTTAGCAAAAAATGGCTGTGTAGTCAGCTTCATCCTCAGGCCCTGCCCTGTCATTGAACTCTCTAAGTCTGCACCGAGAAGGGCAGGTGTTTTCCTCCTTGGAAAACTTCTTATGGGTGCATGCTGCTTGTGTGGCTGTGTTGGTTACTCCATCCTTCAGGGAGGAAAGCCAGGGTATGTCTTAGGTAAACCTGCCACCTTCTTCCAGCCCAAGACAGCAGCCCTGCTAGCTGGAAAGAGCTTCTTCCATCCTGCAAGAGGCTAGGCATGAGTAATTGCTTTGTCATTGACACTATCTTGCCCTTTGGCCATGAATTAACTGAAAATATTCCTTCTATGGATCTGTCTTCTGTGTCTTGGAATGAGTGCTCTGGAGAAGTGCATAGAGCCATGGAGTATTCTAACAAAGTTACAGGAGGTGTCAGAATTACTGAGCCTTCTCTGCACTTGGCCATGATATAAAAGAGCAGCCAAAACCCCACAGTCACATATGCAGGTGTCAAGTAGGAAGGATTCTCTTCTCTTCTCCACGAAGCCCCTAGAAAAACCCAACCTCTCCCCTATGCACCCGTCAGAGATGAGTTGGACAAATTGAGTTTACATAATGCCTTTTGTCTGGATACCTCAAAGTACTTCCTTGGAGAGAATTTCTGGAAAGAAGGGTCAGAGAGATGGGAGGGAAAATCAAAGCTTGGATCTATTGCCTCAACCTGATTTAATAACACACTGAGAAGAAATGGTCTATCCTGTCAGTTAATATTTGTGTGCATTTTTCCCTTCTCTCACCACTGACAAAATACCTCCCAGAGGTAACTTAGCAAAATACAGCATTAAAAGGACTTAGTAAATCAGTGCTACAGAAGAAGATTATGACTCACCGAAGGCAGTTTGATTGGTTAGTAATTTTTCAAAGCTGATTTTTCATTAGAAAGAGGACAGGAAGCTGGGAATTAAGTGGGAACAAAACAAACTGGCAAGGGTAAGTGAGTACAACTGCTAAATCCAACAAGCAATGACTCATTTGATTTCACTGCAGCCCCTCTCTGTTAAAGCTGTTGGGGACCTTGCTGCGTGTTTGTATTTGTGAACTGCAAACAGGTTTAGAAGAATTCTTAAATGGTGGATTCACTTTATTCTTGTTCGCGGTCCCTAAGGTCTGCCCTAAAAGTTGGATTTATAGGTGGATTTTATTAATAAATCTGTTCAAACATTCTATGGTTAAAATACATATTTAATTCTTCCTCCTTTTTTAATTAAAATTAATCTGACCTATTTCCTAGACCTGGCCTAGCAAAAGAAGAGAAAGTTTACCTCCTATTTGATGGTATTAGAGTGAAATATTTGCTACCTTGCAAAACAAACACATAGAGCAATTTGAAATGGGGTCAAATGAAATCACGTCAGATTGGATAATAGTCTCTTCCTCTACTCCAGCATTCTTTTTCTCCAGCCCTGAATTTTCCATAGGAAAAAAATATAACAGAGAAAAATAACAAGAAAAACAGAAGAGCATGAAAATATGCAAAACCTTCCTTGAACAAACAATGGCTGGTGGCTAGTCTGCGTAGAAAACACAGCATTTATTCCTTCATTAATTAACTAAATATTTATTAAGTACCCAATTGCAACTGCTGTGAAAGAGATCTTAGCAAAATGATTTAAGAAGGTCAGAGGTCAAATACTCAAATGGTTACAGGACCTAAATGGGTGTCATGAATATGTGATTGTGACCAAAGCAAATAAGGGGATTGCTCTGTCGGAGGCATTTTATTTTAATTTTTAAAATTCCAGGGGACATGCTGTGGGTTTCCAGTTTTCCTTCCTGGGATCATAGAGGAGGAAGTCAACTTTTATGGAAGCAATATCATCTAAAATGAGCCTTGAAGAGAGAGTACGATTTCAAAATAAGAAGGGAAAGAACAGGAAAGGTCATCCTAGACTGTAAATTTCACAAACAGAAGTCTAAGATGCAATGGGAGAAGAGGCTTTGTGAGTAGGATGAAGTCTTGAGTTTCAGTGTAAGGAATTTAGATCTTATTCCTGTCTATGTCCAGAACAGAAGCCTGGATCCCCTACAACGTGTTATTTTCCCAAGATACAGCAACTCACAAATGCTGCTCTTATTCCTTCTATCACTCTGGCCAAACCCTAGTCCTCATTCTTGACTCTCTTTTGCTTCCAGACCTCAGGGGTACATTCAGGTTTTGTGGTGATTGAATCTTATACATTGATGGGGAAAGGGGCCCTCTTTAAGAAAAAGGTACAAAAAAAATTAGGTACAAAAATGAATATTTATTTTGAATGGGCTGGTTCAAGTGGCAGGCCCTGCAGTTCAAGCTCCATGGAAACCCACTTCTGCAGACCCTGCATTAAGGCCACCATTGGAATCTGCTGCCTCTACATTTAAAATTACATCCCAACCACTGACTCTCTAGAACAAGGCACAGGTTAGTATAGATTCTACTGGTATTCCTGCAACACATCCACATTTGAAGGAAGAGAGGCTATCTTTTTCCATGTTTCTATATAAGAGCAAGAAGATCTGTTTTCCAAAAATCTCTAGTCCCTCAAGTCCCTTTGCCCAAACTGCATGGCATGTTCCTCTCTGGGCCAGTTCCAATGGCCATGAGACCACGTATGAGTAGTCTTATTAGATTAGAATACATTGCTAAAATTGACCATCTGCAAAGGGAATAGGGCAAGAGAGAGGAGGATACTAGAACAAAATCAGAGTACAACTGAAAAATGGGAAATCGATGCTATGAACACAACCAACAATGCCTACTCTTTTAATTCCAGAATCATCATCTATAAAATGGAGTAATGTTGTCTGTATCACAAAGCTGTGGTAAGAATTAAATAATATCATGTGCCATATTACTTAGAACAAAGTCCGATTCTTTGGTTCTTATAGGTGCTCAGTAAATGGTGGTTAGCAACAAAAAGAACATTAATGATGATATTGCTGATGTCAAGAACTGTGAAGGGTCTGAGATTTTATACTACTTGAAAGCTTAACAGGTTAGCCACAATTTAATGGATCCTAGTAGAAGACAGGAAACTGCAGGGTCATAGACAAAGAACTTTATTACTCATAGCAATAACAGTAGTGATGGTATCAGCACTTTCTTGTGCCAGTTCCTTGAGCTCCAGTTCCCACAGGGAGAGGGCTGGGTCACATTAGAAGATAGGAACCCTGAGCTTAAGGAAGGCAAAATCTTTTATAATGAGCCATAAGCATGTTCCTTTGCTATCGAGGGAGACATGATCTCTATCTTCCAAGGCTGTTCACTATACAAACAACCTTGAAAAGGTATTTCAGAACAAATGCAGTCTACTCACAAGACATGCAGAAATGCTAGAGACCTGCTGGAGAATTATTTCCCAACAGTTGTTGTTTGGTGACAAAAGGGTTAAAATATTTAAATATCTTTCCTTAGCAGGCAAGTTTAATTTTTTTTACTTAGTGACTTTGACTAATCCTTTGTTAGCATAAGATGTAATATTTCTGTGTCCATGTGTGAGTAGTCTTAATAGATGAAGTGAATCGTATTATTTATAATTGTTATCCATGTCCCATTCACATTTCAGTGTTCACTGATAATGGGGCATCTCTAGCTGGAATGTCTTATTGATGACACAGGATAGTATAGTTTCTATCACATAGATGTATACCCCAGCAGAGCTCTCAACTGTAGCAAGATAATGTTTTCTCACTTTAAATTGAATGGACTTTTAAGGGCATGAATGAATATGGAGTAAGGAGGGTGGGGGAGTCTGGGAAGATGGAGAAAGACAGATAGACATAGAATATATAACAGGAAGAGATCCATAATGACATTATTTATTTAACAGTAAACAAAGATATAAAGTTTCTCTAAATATACAACCGCACTGGATCTCTATTTAAGTTTCATGGCATAACATGAACTTTGCTTTACCAATTCCAGTGTGTGCAATTCCAGTGGACTTTGGAGTCAGATATTCCAGCATCTGCTGCTTACTAGCTGTGTGAGTTTGCACAAGTATCACACCTTTGTTCCTTAACTGAGAAAATAGAGAGAATAATAGCATCTACCTCAGAAGGTCTATAAGAAGAATAAATGATCAGTTCCAAAAAGTGCTTAGCATAGAGTCCAGCAGTAAATATTGTCAGTAAATGGTAGCTGCTATACTTGTTAAAAACTTTGGTGATGAAAGCCTTAATGATATATGGAAACAAATATGTCTTGTCCTTCATCTTTATTTCTCATCAGAAGCATATAGGGCATAAGACCACTCCATAAACCATCTCTATGTGGGGAGCTTGGACTGATCATCAAAGTGATGAGGCATCCCCAAGACTCAATGCCACCATGTCACCATGAGATCTCTCTGAATAATGCATTTGTCCATTTCCTGGACTCTGTGCAGGAACTGATTCCCAGCTCCAGGAGATGGGTACAGGGTGCACTAATCAACTTAAAGAAAGTTGGATATGCATCCTGGATCCACCTCTTATGAGTATGACTATAAACTGATCAACATCTCAACAAAGAGTTGTAATATTAAATAAACCACGTAAACACATTTTCTAACAAGCAAAGTTTCTGGCCCATATTAAGCACCCAATAATTATTTATTCCTTTCTTTCTGTCGCTATTGTCTTAGGGTGGAACATATGTTTTCTCCAAGTGATAATCAAGCTGTCACTTCTGGGGTGCTAGAGAGAAGCAACCATTTCAGCTAATCTTAAACTTCTTCAACTTAAGTAAGCATAAGAATCACCCAGGGAGCTTGTTAAAAATGTGGGATTCCCAAGTCCCACCCATACAAATTTTGATTGAATAAATCTGGGATGGTGCCAGTAATCTGATTTTCTAACAAACTCTCCAGGGGATCCTGCTGATGTAAGTGGTGGGCTAACCACACGTTGAGAATGTACCAAATTGTTTTTGTCTCAACTGTCTGTCTAGTATTACTTATTTCTATTTCCTTTTTACCATTTTAGACAATAAGAATATGCTTTTCAAAATAATGTGTAGAACAATGACAGAGAGGATCATGACCAGGAAGGGGAGGGAAACTCTTTTTTTCTACTTCAGAATCCATGTTGGTTGTCAGGGTCTAGAGTTGACACAGTGAATAAAAAGTGAATTTTCCAGTGATTAGAAGGCTCAATCTTGGTCTGAGAAATGGTGGGATTTTCTGACCTTAAAGGCATAGATACACATGAGCGAAAAAGGTTATCACAGAATAATGACAAGGATTTTCACCAAATAAAAAGAACACAATCCATTAATGTGGTCAGTGAGAATTCAGGCTATTATACTAGTATATTTAGAAGTGGTGTTTATATATTTTCAGGAATGAAAACAGACCTTCAAGTTCTAATTACGTTAAAATAAAACAATAACATATCCTGGATTTGGGACAAGAAAAATCATATGCAGATAAAATTAATAATAAATTTTCTACCCTCTTTCATGGTATAATATTGCACATCAGAGTGCTTGATGGGGAGCGGCTGTAAGTTCTACCCTACAACACAGGCCTTGGAACAAATGAGGGTATTGTGACCTATTCCCAGCTGGCTTTTCTAAGAAATGAAGGAATGCTTTGACAGAGATGCTGTGTTCCTAAAGGAAGCTCCCTATTCATTATTCAGATTCGTGCACATTGCTGGAACTGGTTCAGCAACAGAAGTTCCCATTGCTTAAGGATGGTAAGGTATAAATAGTTTGTAAGGTTGAATACCCAGATCATCTCATAATATTGAGGAAACTGGAATGTAGCTTTGAATCAAGTTTCAAGCTGTTGTACCATTTGTTGAAGAAAAAAAAATATGCCTCTTTAATGCATCCCTCAAAGGTCTAATGAATTTAATTGCTCCTATTTTGGGCCTAGCTTCAAGCAGCACACCCAATTAACCTGGCTATATTTAAACAAGGAAAAAAAAAAAAACCTCAGCAAATCAGACAAGGAGGCAACACTCAGAAACACAAAAATGAACAAGTGTTACTTTTTCTGGAATCAGCTTTTGAGGGAAGTGAGCTAGAGGGCTGAAATCTCCAAGCCACGGTGCATTTGCTGGTGAACATGGAAACGGTGATATGAAATCCGTGACTTCCTTAAGCAGGAGGCGGGAAGCTGACTTCCAGCACAGAGAGGGAAGAGCAGCCTCTCTGTACTTCCACAGGCAACTACCTTCTCTACCCTGTCTGACATAGACAATAATACACGCGCCACACCTTCCAACTTCTTCCAAAACCTTGAATTCTATCACAGATGACAGTGTGTGCAAGTGGCTGGCTCAAAAACTTCCAGCAATGTTTTCAAATGAAGTAGAACACTGTTTGCCAAACATTTTCCATGTATAAAACAAGTGTGAATTTTCTGGGACCTAATTTCCACACATACCTCTTCTCCCTTGCCTTCAGTTTGCCATCACCATTCACCCATCTGCCCATCTCCTCCCTCTCACTCTCAGACTCAATATTCAGACAAGATCACACTCAGCCCTTTCCACTTACATATCTAACTTCTTATTCCCTTGGTCCAGAGATTATAAATGGAGAGTGATGAAACTGTGAAAGCTGTGGGTAATCACATCTTTAAGATACACAGTTACTCCATGCATTCATGAAAAGCACTGGGCTTGGGATAAAAACAGAAGATAATGAAAGTCAGTGCCTGTGGTGGTGTTTATCATGTATCCTGCCTTGTTTTAATTTATTTAATCCTCACATCAGCCCTATGTTTATTATGACCGTTACTAAGAAGTAAATCAGGGAGGAGAAGGGGTTAGTAACATGTCCAAATTCACAGAGGTTTGAGCCAGGATTGGCACCCAGGCAGCAAGGCTACAGAGTCTATCCTTTAGCTACTACCTAAACAGGAAGAATAACTGTTTTGGTTTGCTAATGCTGCTGGAATGCAAAACACCAGAAATGGGTTAGCTTTTATTAAAGGGGGTTTATCTGGTTACACCGTTACAGTCTTAAGGCCGTAAAGTGTCCAAGGTAAGGCATCAACAATCAGGTACCTTCACTGGAGGGTGTCCAGTGGTGCCCAGAAAACCTCTGTTAGCTGGGAAGGCACATGGCTGGCGTCTGCTCCAGAGTTCTGATTTCAAAATGGCTTTTTCCCAGGACGTTCCTCTCTAGGCTGCAGCTCCTCTTCAAAATATCACTCTTGGTTGCTCTTGGGGTGTTTGTCCTCTTGTAGCTTCTCCAGAGCAAGAGTCTGCTTTCAACGGCCATCTTCAAACTGTCTCTCATCTGCAGCTACTCTCTCAGCTTCTGTGCATTCTTCAAAGTGTCCCTCTTGGCTGTAGCAAGCTCTTTCATTCTGTCTGAGCTTATATAGTGCTCTAGTAAACTAATCAAGGCCCATGCTGAATGGGCGGGGCCATGCCTCCATGGAAACTATCACCTACAGTTGGGTGGGTCACATCTCCACAGAAAAACTCAAAGAATCACAATCTAATCAACACTAATACGTCTGCCCACACAAGATTACAACAAAGATAATGGTGTTTGGGGGACATAATACATCCAAATTGGCACAGTACAATCATGTACAAGATCTGCACTTAACCCCCATCCTCCCGGCCAGATCTTGAATGGATCATGTGACTTGGATTGAAGTGGGGAAGAATAAAGCCCAGCTGCCGTTACTCAGAATCAAGAGGCCTAGCCTCTCCTCCAACTGAGAGTCCTCAGAGGATGCTGACATCCCCTGACCTAGGCCTGGAAAGTAGGCCTCATTATTTCCCAAAAGACAAACAGGGCCCTATAAAAGCACAATTCTCATTGTGCTGAGCAGACCTGTTGATAAGGAAAGAGAAAAGCTTCTTTTCCCTTTGGGGTCGAGACCCTGCATTATCCCTGTGTTGGTAAGGAGGGTGCCCACTTTCTTCTGTCCTGGCTCTGCAGTCTCAAACATGCTCAGACTCTGTCCCCAAAGTAGAGGTGCCAGAGCTGCACCTCGTCCCCCACTCTCTGGAGGATGTGGGCTGCTGAGTGCCTGGTTAGTGATCCTTCCCAACTGTGCGGAACGGAAGCAGATGGAGGGATTTTCCTCGTCCGAGGAAACCAGACCCTCCAAGCACTGAGTGTAGCGATGGGAGGTGCTCCCTAGACAAAGGAAGACACATTTCTGTTCAACCCTAGTCCAGCACAGCTCTTGGCACCCACACAGTGACATTCACAGTCATCTTTCCTGCCGTCCACTCACTGGGTACCCATGGACAGCAGGCTCCCTTTCTTTAATGTTTTCCAGGATCGGATTCCAAGTGTAGGCTGTAAGTTATACCTGTTTTATTCTCTTCAGTTATATATAACCTCACAGAAAAATCACTGGTGATGGTTGTTTTCCTTTCTTCTTTTGCTGCCCCCTCTCTGTCTTTTGTTCTCCTTGACACAATGAAAGTTCAGGGTAACTTCTGATGTCTGAGGCAGCAGTTCACTCCCCTCCACCATTTTAATAATACCATTTCAGATCATTTCTAAACTAAAACACGATGCAAAGTCTGTTTATCTTTGACAAGTATAAAACCAAGTTTGTGAAAACAAAACCAAATTTAAAAATGCATATTTATGTTTATGTATGTTTGCATTAACAAGGAGAGGAAAGATTAGAAGGATACATCCTAGGCCACGAACACTGGTTATCTCAGAAAGGGGATCAAAGAAGGTGGGTAAGGAAGGTAGTGATTAAATTATTATTATTTCTTTATACATCTTTTTATTATTTCACTTGTTACAATAAGCATATATTATTTTGTAAATTAAGTCAAAATAAAGAACATTTTAAAAGGGAAAAAGTGGGCTTCTAAAAAGATGGAATGGACACACTTTTCCCTATTCCTCCCACTAGTTACAACTAAAAATCCCTGGACATTATATATACAAAAAACATAAGAAGACTTATGTCCTGGTTTGAATCTATTATGTACCCCAGAAAAGCCATGTTCTTTTAATCCAATCTTGTGGGGGCAGACCTATTGTAGATGGGATGTTTTGATTAGATTGTTTCTGTGGAGATGTGACCCACCCAATCATGTGCGAGACTTTTGATTAGATTATTTCCATAGAGATGTAATCCCACTCATTCAAGGTGGGTCTTAATTAGTTTACTGGAGTCCTTAAGAGACTCACAGAGAGAGAGCTCAGAGACGCTTAGAGGGAAAACACCCAGGGAAATTTTCAAGACAGCCATTGAAACCAGAACAAGGAGTGAAACTAAGAGATGAAATCCAGAGTTTGCCCCAGGGAAGCTAAGAGAGGACCCACAGACACTTAGAGAGAAACGAGCAAAGATGCACAGGAGCTGAAAGAGAGAGACTAATACAGAAGCCCAGAGACATTTTGGAGAAAGCAACGGAAATCAGAAGCTAACCCCGGGAGAGGTCCAGCACACTCCAGCCATGTGCCTTCCCATGTGAGAGAGGAACCCCAGATACCATTAGCCTTTCTTCAGAGAAGCTTTAGCAAACCAGATCAGACATTTGGTAAAATTTTATTGAAAAGCTTATAAGTTGACTAGAAGAAAAGGGGGGAAGAAAGGGATCAGCTTTTCCGGGAAGACCCAGTAGACTCCAGCCATGTGCCTTCCCATGTGGCAGAGGAACCCATCGGCTTTTCTTCCGTGAAGGTATCCTCTTGTTGATGCCTTAGTTTGGACATTTTCATGGCCTTATAACTGTAAATTTGTGAACTAATAAACCCCCATTTTAAAGGCCAATCCATTTCTGGTATTTTGCATTTCAGCAGCTTTAGCAAACTGGAACAGCTTTGAAAGGTGTAGAGAAGAAGGTTGATAAGCTAGGCACATCAGGAAACCAAGGAACACTGCAGTGTTGTGTTTCCTGGCTATTCCTTTTGACTCATATATACACACTTGGAACTGAAGAAGCTGGCAACCTGAAAATGCCACTGGAAGCAGACTGAAAAAAAGTCCAACAAAATTCCTCCCCCTCTAACAAAGGACCAGGAAAGGGGCAACCTAACAGGACAGAAAACTTGTTAATTGCTCTACTCCTGCCAAAGGCCAAAGAAAAACAGCAGCCCCACCCCTCCCCATGCCAGCAAAGTTTAAGTGGGGAGCCTAGACTTCCACCCTCACCATGCTGTAACCACGTATCCCGCTGGAGTTATGTAGAGAAGACCACGTAGGGAGCCAGGACTTTCATCCCTGCCAGTCTGTAATGGGCCCCTCCATCCATGGGTGTTGGTGTGGACCACATGGAGAGCCTGGAACTCCACCACCACTGGGCAGTAGTGAGACACCTTTTCCTCTCCCCACTGGGCTAGCATCAGAGGAGGCCTAGTGAAAGGTCAGCATTTTCACCACCATCCAGTGGCAAAAAGATTCTTTCCCAGGGTCCTTGGAGGTATCAGTAGAGGATACTGTTATTCTAGTAAGATGTATACAACCTAAAATTTCCCCTTTTAACTATATTCAAATACATAATTCAGTGCTGTTAATTACATTCACAATGTTGTGCTACCATCACCACCATCTGTTACCAAAACTTTACAATGACCCCAAATAGAAACTCTGTACATTTTAAGCCCTAACTCCCTGTTCCCTACCCATATCCCATCTCCTGGTAACCTGTATTCTGGATTCTGACTCTATGAGTTAGCTTATTCTAATCATTTCATATCAGGGAAATCATACAATATTTGTCCTTTTATATCTGGCTTATTTCACTCAACATGATGTCTTCAAGGTTCATCCATGGTGTTGCATGCATCAGAACTTCATTCCCTTTTATGGCTGAATAATATTTCACTGTATTTATATAGTATATTTCATTTATCCATTCATTGATTGATGGACACTTGGGTTGCTGCCATCTCTGGAAAATTGTGAATAATGCTGCTGTGAACATTGGTGTGCAATATCATCTGTTCAAGTCCCTGCTTTCAATTCTTTTGGTTACAGACCAAGAAGTAGAATTGCCAGGTCATATGGTAATTCTGTACTTAACTTTATGAGGAACTGCCATATTATCTTCCAGAGAGGCTGCACTATTTTACATTCCTATCAGCAATGAATGAGTGTTTCTATTTCTCCACATCCTCTCCAACATTTGTAATTTTCCATTTTTTTTGAAAAAAAAAGTAGCCATTCTAGTGGGTGTGAAATGGTATCTCCTTGTGGTTTTGATTTGCATCTCCCTAATGGCTAATGATGTTGAGCATCTTTTCAGGTGCTTTTTGGCCACATTTGTAAATCTTCATTGGAGAAATGGCTACTCAAGTCTTTTGCTTATTTTGAAATTAGATTGCTTGTCTTCTTGTTGTTGAATTGAAGGATTTCTTTATATATTGTGGGTATTAAACCCTTAAGAGATATGTGGTTTCCAAATATTTTCTCCCACTTTGTAGGTTGCTGTTTTAAAAGCCCTTGATGCACAAAAGTTTTTAATTTTGATGAGATCCCATTTATCTATTTTAAATTTTGTTGCTTGTGCTTTGGGTATAAAGTCTAAGAAACCATCACCTAACACAAGGTCCTGAAGATGCTTCTCTATGTTTTCTTCTAGCAATTTTATAGCTTTAGCTCTTATATTTAGGTCTTTGATCCATCATAAATTTTTAAACAGCTATAATAAAAATGCTTTAACAGGCAATTACAAAAATAGGAAGAAACAAAAATAGGAAGTCTCAGCAAAGAAGTGGATGATAAAAGAAAAACCAAAGAGAAATTTTAGAACTGAAAAAAATCAATAACAAATAAAAATCTCAGTGGATAAGGTCAGCAACAAGATGGAGGGAACAGAAGAAGAATCAGTGAACTGGAGCATAGAACAATAGAAATTAGCCAATTTGAATGACAGAATGTGGACTAAAAACAAAACAAAACCAGCAATGGAACAGAGACTACTCCTATTTAGTTTTCTAAAGTATGATTGGGGATTGAAGAAAAATTATAACACTGTCTGACATAATTCTAAATGTACGTAGAGGAAATATTTAAAACAACTATATTATAAATGAAGGAGGATGAAGGGACTAAATGGAGGTTAAAGTTTCTACACTCCTCTCAACCTCGTAAAATGACAACACTAGTAGACTGTGGTAAGTTTTATATATATATATATACAGTTATATCTACAGCAACCAGTAAAAAATCTGTACAAAGAGACATGCTCAGAAACACTATAAATAAATAAATGGAATTGTAAAAATGTTCAAGTAACCCATAGGAAGGCAGGAAAAAAGAAGACAAAGAAAAAAAATACAGAACAAACAGAATAAAATTAAAATGGTGGACTTAAGCCCTAACATATAAAAAATTACATTAAATATGTATTCTAGAATATACCAATTAAAGGGCAGAAGTTGACAGAGTGGGTTAAAAAATATGACCCAACTATCTGTTTACTAGAAACTCACTTCCAGTAAAATGATATAGGCAGCTTGATAGTAAAAGGATGGAAAAAGACATATTATGCAAACATTAGTGAAATGAAAGCAGGAGTGGCTATTTTAAAGTCAGGTAAAATAGACTCAAGAGAAAAGGAAATTACCAGGACAGAGAAGAGCATTATATAATGAAAAAAGGGTCAATTCACCAAAAGACATATCAATCCTAAATGTGTATGCACCAAATAACAGAGCTGCAAAACAGGTGAAGCAAAAATTGATAGAATTTAAAGGAGAAAGAGACAAATACACAATTATGGTTGGAGACTTCAACATCCCACTCTCAATAATTGATGCAGCAGCTAGATAGAAAATCAGCCAAGATATAGAAGTGCTCAACACCACCTTAAGCCATAGTATCTAATTGACATTTATAGAACACTCCATCCAACAATAGCAGAATGCACATTTTTTCAAGTACCCACAAAAACGTATACTAAGACCACATTCTGTGTTACACAACACACCTCAACAAATTTAAAAGGCTTGAAATCATGCAGAGTGTGTTTTCTGACCACAATAGTATCAAACTAGAAATCAAAACAGGAAATAACAGGAAAATAAACAAACGTTTGTAATCAACATACTTCTAAATAATTCATGGATCAAAGAGGAAGTCTCAAAGGAAATTTTAAAATGCATTGAACTGAATTAAAATGAAAATACAACATATAAAAATATGTGGTCACAACTCGATCAAAGCTGAGAGGAAATTTGCAGCTCTGAATGCATACATTAGAAATCAATAATCTAAGTTCCTACCTCAAGAACCTAGAAAAAGTAGAGTAAATAAACCCAAAGAAGGAGATAATGAAATTGAAAATAGAAAAACTATAGAGAAAATCAGCAACACATGCTTTTTTTTTTTTTAAGATCAATAAAATTGACAAATCTCTAGCAAGAATGACAAACAAAAAGGAAAAGACACAGTATCAGGAATGAAAAAGGGGATATCACTACAACTTCCAGTTATCAAAAGAATTATAAGGGGATACTACAAACAACTCTACATTCCTAAATTTGATAACAGATTAAATGGACCAATTCCTTGGGAAAAAAAAACTACCACAACTCACCTAATATGAACAAGATAATTTGAATAACCTTAAGTATATTGAATTCATAATTTAAAACACCCCCCAAAAATAAATCTCCAGGCTCAGATGGTTTCACTAGAGAATACTACCAAATATGTCCAACAGAAGAATTAACATCAAGTCTATACAATCTCCTCCAGAAAAACAGAAGAGGGAACATTTCTCAATTAATTTTTTGAAATTAGTACTACCCCGATACCAAAACCAGAAAATACAGTGCAAAAAAGAAAACTACAGACCAATATCCCTCATGAATATAGATGCAAAAGTCCTTGGAAAAATATTAACAAATAGAATTTAGCAATCTTTAAAAAGAGTTATACACCATGACCAAGTAGGGTTGATTCCAGGGATGCATATTTGAGATTTGAAATTTGAAAATAAATGATATTAACATATTAACCATATTAACAGGTAAAAAAGAAAAATCACAATCCTATCAATTGATGCAGTGAAGGCATTTGAAAAAAATTCAACCCTTATTCATGACAAAGACTTCTCAGAAAATAAAATTACAGGGAAAATTCGTCAACCTGATGAGGAGCATATACTAAAATCCTACAGCTAGCATTGTACTTCATGGTGAAAGATTGGATGCTTTCCCCTTAAGATTGGGAACAAGGCAAAAATATCTGCTCTTCTACACCAATATTCAATATAATGATGGAAGTTCTACCCAGTACAATAAAACAAGAAATAAAAGGCATATAGATTGGAAAGGAAGAAATAGTCTACTTGCAGTTGACATGATTATCTAAATAGAAAATCCCAAGGAATCTACAAAAAAATAAATTCCTAGAATTAATAAGTGAGTTCGGCAAAGTAACAGGATACGAGATAAACATACAAGTTAAATTGTATTTCTAGATACTAGAAATAAACACATGAAATTAAAAATAAAATACTTACAATCCTCAAAATAATGAAACATTTAGGTGTAAATCCAACAGAAAGTGTACAGGATTTGTATGTTGAAAACAGCATAATGCTGATAAAGAAATCAAAGAAGATGTAAATAAATGCAGAGACATACTGTGTTCATGGATTGGATGTCTCAAAATAACAAAAATGTCAATCCTCCCCAAGTGATATATAGGTCTAATGCTATTAGTATGAAAACTGCAATAAGATATTTTATATTTAATAGGACTAGCTATTGTCCTAGTTTGCTAATGCTGCAGAATGCAAAACACCAGAGATGGATAGGCTTTTATAAAACAGGGGTTTATTTCACTACACAGTTACAGTCTTAAGGCCACAAAGCGTCCAAGGTAACACCTCAGCAATCGGGTACCTTCACCGGAGGATGGCCAATGGCGTCCGGAAAACCTATGCTAGCTAGGAAGGCAGCTGGCGTCTGCTCCAAAGCTCCGGCCTCAAAACGGCTTTCTCCCAGGACATTCCTCTCTAGCAAGCTTGCTCTTCTTCAAAACGTCACTCCCAGCTGCACTCAGTTCCCTCTCTCTGAGTCAGCTCATTTATATGGCTCCACTGATCAAGGCCCACCCTGAATGGGTGGGGCCACACCTCCATGGGAACATCTCATGAAAATCATCACCCACAGCTGGGTGGGGCACATTCCAAGCAAATCTAACCAGCACCAAAACGTTTCTCCCACAAGACCACAAAAATAATGGCATTTGGGGGACACAATACATTCAAACTGGCACATTCCACCCCCTGAACCCCAAAATGACATTATCTTTCCAAACACAAAATGCATTCTTCCCATCACAATATCACAAAAACTTAAATCATTTCAGTAACAAAAGTTAAGTACAAGATCCCATCAAAATCAATTTAGGCGTGGTCAGTCCTAAGGCATAATTCCCCTCAAGCTGTGGATCTGTGAACTTAGAACAAGTTATGTGCTTCCAATATACAAAGGAGGGACATTCATAGCATAAATATTTCCATTGCCATAAGGAGAAACAGTAAGGAAAACAGGGTTAACAGGAGCAAAACAGTTCCTAAAACCCACAGGACAAACTCCATTAGATTTCAAAGTCTGAGAGTCATTTACAGAACAATGTTGCATCCTTGGGGCTTGAGAGAGCTGGAGCCTAACCCTTCCCAAGGGCCTTTTTGGCAGCTGTTTCCTCTCCAAATGCTTGGGTGAGTGCTCCAACATATCCACACATTGGGGAGACCACCTTCTTGGCCCCACCCTCCTCAAACATTGGGGCAGCTCCCGGATTCCCTTCCATCTCCGGGGCACACGCTCAACCCTTTCAGAACAGCGGGGTGGCAGCCAGGCTCTCCCCAATTCCCTGGAAATGTGCTCCACCCTCTTTGGGACCTGAGGTGGCAAAACTCTTCCAGAGCATCGAGGCAGAAAGCCCGCCCTCGACCTCCAGGTCAAACTCACCCTTTCCATGCATGTGGGCTGCTCCGCTCTCCCAGCCCGAGACCTCCTGACTCCAGACCTCAACCTCCATGGCTCTGTCTTTGAAGAGATTTTTCCTTTAATTTTTTCCTTGTCTGTCTCCTCCAGTCCAGACCGGCAATGGCTCTGTCTGTAAAGATCTCATAAAAATTCTGTTGGCTTTGCATGAAGCACACAGGGGTCAAAGCCATCAGACAATAGGAGTTTCCACAAATCCTTTCTGGATAATTCCATCTCCAATCTTGGCTTGTACTGAAATGGCGGCTGGGTTCCATGTTTGGTTACATCCTCATGTTGGGCTATAGCTTCAGGGATTCCACCCCTTGGAAGCTCGCAATTTTCCAAGCGATCAGCTTCTGGTTTCTTTGAACCCAAGAGTTCAGTTCTAAGTTTCTCTCTTTCCCCTCGCATTTTACTATAAGCTGCAAGGAGAAGCCAGGACACATCCTCCACACGTAGTCTGGAGATCTCCTCAGCTAAGTATTCCAGGTTGTCACTTTCAAATTCTTCCTTCCATCTGACACCAGGACTCAATTTTGCCAAATTCTGTGCCACTTTAAAACAAGGATCACCTTTCTTCCAGTTTACAACAACATATTCATCATTTCTGTTCAAGGCCTCGTCAGAAGTATCTTTAGAGTCCACATTTCCACAAACAGTCTCTTTAAAGGAGTCTTTCCTATCAAGCTCCTTACAATTCTTCCAGAATCTTCCCCTTATCCATTTAAAAAGCCATTCCAACATGTTTGGTATTCGCAAACTCAGCAGCACCAACACCCCACTTCTCTGGTACCAAAATCTGTCCTAGTTTGCTAATGCTGCAGAATGCAAAACACCAGAGATGGATAGGCTTTTATAAAACGGGGGTTTATTTCACTACACAGTTACAGTCTTAAGGCCACAAAGCGTCCAAGGTAACACCTCAGCAATCAGGTACCTTCACCAGAGGATGGCCAACGGCGTCCGGAAAACCTCTGCTAGCTAGGAAGGCAGCTGGCGTCTGCTCCAAAGCTCCGGCCTCAAAACGGCTTTCTCCCAGGACATTCCTCTCTAGCAAGCTTGCTCCTCTTCAAAACATCACTCCCAGCTGCACTCCATTAGTTCTCTCTCTCTGAGTCAGCTCATTTGTATAGCTCCACTGATCAAGGCCCACCCCTAATGGGTGGGGCCACACCTCCATGGGAGCATCTCATGAAAATCATCACCCACAGCTGGGTGGGGCACATTCCAAGCAAATCTAACCAGCACCAAAACGTTTCTCCCACAAGACCACAAAGATAATGGCATTTGGGGGACACAAATACATTCAAACCGGCACAGCTATAGAGAAGATTATTCTAAAATACATATTGAAAGGCAAAGTAACTAGGATAGCAAAACAATTTTGAAAAAGTCTAAAGTAGGAAAAATTAGTCTACCCTATTCCACAGCTTGTATAGATAGCTATATTAAGCAAGGGTGTGTGGTATTGACAGAGGGATAGACATATAGACCAAGGGAACAGAACAGAGAAACCAGAAATGCGCTCACACAAATATGCCCAAGTGATTTTTTACAAAAGTGCAAAAGCTATTCAGTGGAGGAAAGATAACCTGTTCAACAGATTTCCTGGGGCAATTGGACATCCATAAGCAAAAAAAGTGCTTCACTCTCAGTTTCATACCATATACAAAATTTAACTCAAAATGGATCATGGACTTAAATGTAAAACATAAATCTATGAAACTTTTATGAAAAAGTAGGAGAAAATCCCTAAGATCTAGGGCTAGACAAAGAATTCTTAGATTTGACACCAAAAGCAGAATCCATAGAAGGAATAATTGATAAATTGAACTTCATCAAAATTTAAAACTTTTTTTCTGCAGAAGGCACTGTTAAGAGGATGAAAAGACAAGCTACAGACTAGGACAAAGCATTTGCAAATCACATATCCAACAAAGGACTAGTATCTAGAATATAGAAAGGTGTCTCAAAACTCAACAGTAAAAAATCAAATAATTGAATTAGAAAATGTGCAAAAAGAATAGAGGCATTTCACCAGAGGATATAAAAATGGCAATTAATCACATGACAAGATATTCAATGTCATTAGCCAACAGTAATGCAAATTAAAACTTCATTATCACTACACACCTATCAGAATGGCTAAAATTAAAAAGGAGTTCCAACATCAAAGACTGGTGAGAAATGAACTACCAATACACGCAACGACCTGGACTAATCTTTAGAGAATTATCCTGAATGAAAAAAGGCACTCCCAAAAGGTTGCATTCTTTATATATGTATATAATATTCTTGAAATTAAAAAAAATTACAGAAATGGGGAATAGACTAGTGATTGCAGTGGTTAAAGAGGGAGTGGGGTGAGAGGGAAGTGACCATGGTTATAAAAGGGAGACAGGAGGGAGCAACAAGATCAAAGTGGATCTTATGTCAGAAACAGTATAAGCTGATTAATCACGTTGTAACTTATCTTGTGAGATAAAATTGCTTTCAGGGAAAAGGGACAAATTAAGCACTGATCCCTGAGTCTGCAGTACTATTTCCTTCTGACTTGGTCTTTGTTTCTTAGACATAAACATCCCTGGAGTGGAGAAGGATAATTCATCTAGCAGTTGGGTTTTTATCAGCATATCTCTTGGGAAAATTCGGCTTGCTTTTTTTATTCACTGATTAAACTGTGATTTGGTCTACTCTGTGGCCGGGGAGGGTGGTGTGTGCCCTGTGCAGGCAACCAGTTGTAGCTCTCAAGACAATTTCATTTTCCATGTTGCTATGTATCAAGATTCTTTTCTAAAAGAGAATTACATGGGGTATGGTAGGGACATGTTGGAAGCAATGCAGTTATTTTAGATTATTTGTTTTTCTTATTCCTTTGTTTTGTTTTGACTTTCTAAATTTTTTTTGATAAATAAAGTAAGAGAGAGAGAGAGGGAGAGAGAGAGAATAAATTAACATCCTTGTCTTGCATGGTGAGGTAGGATGAATTAGTACCCAGAAACTGAATATTTTCGAAAGAACCAGTAAATACAATTTCTGATCCAGAGATTCCAAACAATGGCCTCTAAGCCTGTGGTAACTTCAGCTGTGAGGTGCTGCATGAGAGACCAGCAGTCTTACCTATGATATCTCTCAGCCACAAATGCTACTTACATTGTTCATATTTGGAGGGTGGTTGTCCTAGTTAACATTGTGAAAGCCCAACAGAAATCTTCCTAAGAGGTGATGGAGTTTCAGAATCAAATGGCATCAGCGTATGGAACAGCATCTTTTAAAAGCACAGAGATTTCATTGGATTATCTTTTCAAACTCTATCAATGTTTTAGGGAATTTTTTCACTAAACAACGGGGAGGTTCTCTGCAGGCCCGAATAATTTTTTAATCAGGCAGTCAGTGAAAGATTCAGGAATCTAAAAGAAAACATCAGCCAAAAGAATTTTCCAGCAGAGTTCTTTCTGTTTGTGCTTTACCTTCACTGCTTTCTCAGTCCTCTGCTGGTAAGGCTCCTTTTCCTTCTTTCAAGTATCTGAGCAACAAATATACCTTGTCTGAGGAAAGATAGGAAAGAGAAGTTTGGCCATAAAAATCTCTGGACAAGACCCAGTTGCTGCTTTTACAGGTTGTGGTGACCCTTACACATTTTTATAATGGAGTTGGTTGACTGTGATGACATCTAGTTATACAGCTCTTCCCAGGGCTGGGTCGAAGAAGGTAAGTGAGGTATCTAGGGCACAGAATTGAAGGACACGACTCATTGTCAGGGTTATGGAACATAAGCTCCTTAAATTTTGCACCTTAGTTGCCTGACTCACCCCAACTTAGACCCAGCCCTGGATTTTTTAATTCCCTGAGAGGTGGGTTACTCTGCTTTCTAATAGAAATATTACAAAATAGCAGGATTGTATAATTTCTTAAGACACAAACTGGAACATTATTTTTTCAGAAGGAAATGGCCAAGACTTGTATATTGGTCTAGGCTTAAATATTAGTTTCTAGAAATACCTGTGATAGGTGATCAAACAATCTTCCCAGATGAAGGAAGAACTATTACATGGCGAATGCCAAGAAGCCCCCAGACTGTGACATAGGATTTCCCAGGGGTCTCCTGGTATAGATAGTAGAACTTGGGTCAGTCCAGATGGAGCCTGGCAGAACTCAGAATCTCCATTGCTGTAATGGAAAGTGGCACGGTCAGGATAGCTATCATCACAGAGAAGGAAGTTGGCACCTGGAAGGAAAAATTTGCCTCAGCATTCTGCGGACCAGTATTTAGGAAAAATGATCAAGAAAACTACAAGATTACTGAAATGCATCTTCCTGAATTTATTTTGATCTCTTTTATCTTAGGATAAGTATAAATGATTTTGTCTTACTCGTGTCTTACTAGTGACTCGAGTCTAAGTTTTATGGATCAATCCTGAAGACTCAGA
Source organism: Choloepus didactylus (assembly GCF_015220235.1). Taxonomy (NCBI): domain Eukaryota; kingdom Metazoa; phylum Chordata; class Mammalia; order Pilosa; family Megalonychidae; genus Choloepus; species Choloepus didactylus. Next base: position 55,587,023 of record NC_051319.1, on the reverse strand, counting down.
GGCTTGAAGCACAATTCTTAGCTGGCTCTTAAAGCTGATTCTGTTTTTAGGTAAAATACCACTCCTCACTTATTATCTGAAGCTGATGTCTGCATCTTGTCTGTCTTCAGAAAAGAGTCTAGATGATGACCACTATCAACCCAATAGCCACTGATATCATCAGTTTCCTCCAATATCCAGCTGTTAGTAGCTGCCAATGTTCAGCTTCTTATTTGCAAATACTAGAATAAATTCTAGTTAAGTTAAACATAAAAGGAGTTTATTAAAGAACGTTAAGGCCAGAAAACCAGGCTTGGATGTTAGAGAGCCAAGAACAATTGATTAAGGAAAACAAAGCCTAATCACACTCGGGACTGTTGAAGCTGAAACAGCCCAGCTGCCACCCCTTGACACTGACTCTGCACAGAGTTGTACACCTAAAGCCCTGCCAATGTTTCTAAAGAAGTAGATGCCTCAGACACCACATGGTTCTCACGTACAGATTCAGGGCTCATGAGGGCATGTCTGGTGCAAGAAACCCTGATCACAAGTCAGCACTCCAATTGCAAGGGAGTCTGGGAATCCGAGGTTTTGGGCTTCCACTCTGGAAAGGCAGAACACTTTTATACAGGAAATTACAAGCTTTTTGTCAAGGTTCTAGGACAGGTAAAAAATGACAAATGTCCACTATAATCTAGAGTGAATTGGTTTAAATTGAGTGTGGTAAAATTACCCCAATTACATGAGAATCCCAGAGGAGCTTTTGAAAAATGCTCATTACTTTCCTCTTTTCTGACTCAGGACCTCCAGGGCTGAAGTCTGAACACCTATATTTTTCAAAAGCTCCACAAATTATTATACAATGAAGCCAGGATTGAAAACCAGGTTAAAACTCTCATTGTAGTTGGTAGTTACAAAATGTTTAAATTCACAGTTAGAGAATAAACCTCTACAAAAGAAGGAAAAAAGATGATTCATTCACATTTAATTATTTTTTATTTTGCATTGTTTACAAGGGAAAATCATTTTCAGTGTAAATGGAATTGTGAATATTCACATTTGAAGGAAGACAAGCAATTGACTTTCTCTATGTCCTAAAAATCTCGAAGTAAAAATAAATCATACAATATGCAAATATATTCTAATTTTTAAAGAAGTTCAAACTATATATAAGTATATAGTGGAAGGAGGTAACCACTGCTAAGAGTTTAATATATATCCTTCCAGACAATGTTATATGTATCCTGTAAATACACACACACATATAAAAATAACTATATTTACATATCTACATATAGAAATAAATAACCAATGGATTTTTTTTTTCACAAAAGTGAAATCAGGTTTTATTTGTTGTTCTATTTTTCTTTTTAAAACATAACACAATATCATGGAGATCTTTTCATGTTAGTACATGAGACTTACATTGTCAGTCCAGATTATTTTTCAATCTTGTTAATTTATCACATGAATATACCATAATTCAACCACTCCCCTAATGAGCATCTTGTTTTGTGCATGTATACAGGTATTTTTCTAGGGAAAATATCAAGAAATTCCATTTCTTGGTTGAAAACTATGCACATTTAACATTTTGATCCGTACTGCCACATTGCCACCAGTAAAGCCTGTATCAATGAACACTTCCAGTGGCGTGTGAGAGTCTCATCCACACCCCACACCCCACCCCCAGAACACAGCATCTCTGAGCTTGGAGAACTCGCCAGAGCTGCCCCCACCTCTGCAGCAGCCCTCTCCCACAGTGTCCTGGGCTGTTACGTTCTCTAGCAACCCAATCCTGTGTTCTTTCCGTCTCTCAGGGAGTTTTCAAAATTTCTGGTCCAATGAAGGCAGTCATTATTTTTTTTAAAATTGTTTTTACTATATATATATTTTTTAATTTTAAAAATAGGTATCCTATACATGCTACAACATGGATGAAACCTTGCTAAGTGAAATAAATCAGACACAAAAGGACAAATATTGTTATGATTCTGTTTATATAAAATATCTAGAATACGGAAATTCATTGAGACAGAAAGTAGATTGAAGGTAACCAGGGGACAGGGGAGAGGAAATGGGCAGAGTTTCTGTTTGGGGTGATGAGAAAGTCTTAGTAATGGATGGTGTACAATTCAGGGTCATCAATTACATTCACAGTGCTGATGGTGAATTGTATACTTACAAATGGTTAAAACGGAAAATTTTATGTTACATATATGTTATGTTACCACAATAACATTTTTAAAAACTATAAATATCCTGTTAATTGTAGGCATCTGGGGAGGTAGGCACATGTACTCAATCTGAACTCTCATTCTCATCTCTTTAGGCTTTTTAGCTCTATGGAAAGGGAAGATGAGTGGTTGCAAGAGAGTGGTTGAAAAAGAGAGACTTGCTAAGACTTGACAAAGAAACTCTCTAGGAAAGTTTCCTCTTTTGGAAATCTCTGACCCTGAAATCTGCCAGTGTGCTCTGTGAAACATCATCTGAAATACTAGCTCTTCTGTTAAATGTGTCTAGTTGTGGGTCATGGAGCAAAGGACAGGGTTTGTTGGTGTTTTTTTTGTTTTGTTTTGTTTTGTTTTGTTTTACTATCCTAATAGATAAATGGCTTGAAATCAAATCCTGGCAGAGTATCAAAGACTCCCTTACAGCAAGGGTAAAAGTTTCCTCTCTTGAAAATGTGTAACTTTGAGTTTGTTTTTGTTTCTTTCAAAATGTTGAATTTATTTATTATATTCCTTTTATCTAAGAAGCCAAAAGAAAACCACATGGTGCCAAAGTAAGAAAGGCAATCTCTAAAGATACAGAATGATTTTGGAAGCAGTAAAATCCACTTTAAGGATGTGCCTGTTTTGAAAAGCATCTAGATGATTTTATGTCCCATATCAAAGTCTCAAATCTAGACATGCCCATTCTGTTTTCTATTTTAAACCCTGAAAGAGGATCCAAGCAAACAATTTGTCCAGCTGGTTTGTGCTTTGAGTTGTCTCTGCTGTGACATGGTTTACACCTGCTTTAATCAGGCATGAAGCTGTCTGGTCACAATCTCCACACTCAAGGCTGGATCTCAGCAAAGTTGTGAAGCCAAAGGGTTTTCGTAGCCTCCTGGTTTCCCAGTTTGGTCATTATTTTTCTTCCTCTGTGCTTTCGTCTCTCTCCCAGTTATCAAAAACTTTCAAACTTTTTATTTAGATTTAGATACAAATGACTGGTAACAGCTTAATCTTTTACCCCTTTAAAAATACCTGCACTTTAACATGAATGCCAAAACTATGGGATCCCGGTGTCAGCTAGCAGGCAAGGGGGCACTACCAAGACGTAAGGTGTAGCCTCTTTCATCTTCTCACCTGAGTACCACTTCCATCTTCTTAGCAGGACTCTCATCCCACTAAGTCACAGGATAACGGTTTGAGCTTCCTAGGTTCAGAAAAGAGACAAGAGTCAGCAAGTCTTTGTGCAGTAACTGCTTAAATATGAGCTCTTGCAGGGGCCTCTGCAGGAGGGAAGTGGTGAGAGCAGGTGTGATTCTGGTGCCTCCCCTACCCTATTCTTCAACCAAAGCAATTGTGTGTTTTTCCTTTTTTTTTTTCAGTGTAAAATGTTTCTTGGAAAGGGGGCTCTCAGAACAAAATAAGGGTTGAAAAAATGGTGAAGGAGATTAAGTTTCTCTGGAGTGGAAAAGATCTGGGTTCTAATTCTTGCTTCATGGAGTTCAGGTAAGTTCACAGGGCTAGTATGAGTAAGTCACTCAGTGCCACACTTGGTCAAAGGAGCCTGTGTCCCCAACTGCCTACCGGCTCAGGCTGCACATGTGCAGGGGAGGGAACCAGTTCATTCCATCCTGGTGGCAGAAACATGACATACAGACAGGAAATCTATAGATAATATATGGATAGGAAAGATAACAGTATGGAAAACATTTAACTACTTTTCCAAGCCTCAGTTTCCTCATCTGTAAAATGGGCTGAAGACACTGACCTCATGGGTTGTTGTGCAGATTGTGCAAGCAATGGATGCAAAGCTCTCTGCCCAGTGTTGGCTATTATCATTAAAAATATGTTGTTCTGTATCACTCTCCAATCTCTTTATGTGGGATTCCCTTGTCTGCCAACTGGACAGGAAGTGTTTGGGTGGCATTATACATCTTATATCATTAAACGTCCAGCTCCCTTACAGCACCCCATACAGTGTCTGGCAGATAGTGGGTTCTCAACAAATAATTGTCAATTAAGTCATAAACATTGCAGTGGTGACCATGGGCTCTTTTTTCACATTAGATTTTCTGCAGTCTGTGAAATTGTGTCATCCCAGTTGTCCTGCTTTCCCTTGTTCTTTATATATAGAAGCTACCTTTACTTCTAAGCACTTTTGATTTTGTTTTTAAAAAGAACTTTCTGTGACTAGATGTTTTGGTCTATCTACATGAAAACATAAAGGAAAAGAAGGGATAAAAATCAAGTTCTTTTGTGGCTTTTTAATTTATTTTTGAGCCAGTCCAGTAAGAGCTTATATTTTCTGCTCTTAAACTAAAGGATACTGGAAGAATCTTTTGGTTTCATTTTGCTTTATATGAAAAGGAGAAAAACACAAACTGGATATCTCTTCAGTACTGTGGAGACTATCTTGTTTTTAATAGATTAAAGAGGCAAGCATCAACAAAGATTAACTACATAGAGTAGGTTCAATAATTGAGGGACACAAAGAGGACTGCATTCTCTTCTGCCATTGGGTGGATTTTAAATTCAAAATATTTCTGAAGTAACATTAATTTTTTAGTTTACCAGATGGTAAAATAAACAATTTAATAAAAATTAAAAACATAATAAATATTGCAGTTAATATTGGGCAAAAATGGAGTATTCTTCTTTAACCTGTGCTTTAAAATAAATGGGAGTAAAATAGTACAGCCCCTCTGGAATATAGCTTGGCAGTTTTTTATAAAACTAAACATGCGCTTTCTATATGACCCAGCAATTGCACTTCAGCAATTGCACTTTGGGGCATTTATCCCAGAGAAGAAAATTTATGTCAGGCAAAAACAAATACGTGAATATTCACAGTAGCTTTATTCAGGATACCAAAAATGTACAAACAACTGAAATGTGCTTCAATGAATGAATGATTAAACAAACTGTGGTACAGCCACACCATGGAATACTACTCAGCAATAAAAAGGACAAACTATTCATACAAACAACTTATACGGATCTTATGAGAATTTTGTGGGTTAAAAAAGCCAGTCTCAAAAGTTATATACCTTAAGACTCCACTTATGTAACATTTTTGAAATAACAAAATTATTGATATAGAGAACAGATTAGTGGTTGCCAAGGGTTAGGGAGGGAGGGCATGGCTATAAAAGGAAAACAGAAGGGGAACTTGTGATGAAGGAACAATTCTGTATCTTGATTGTGATAGTAGTTCCACTAATCTACACATGTGACAAAATTACACACACATATACACACACACAAATAAGGGCATGTAAAACTGGTGTAATCTGATTAAGCTCTATAGAGTCTACCAATGTCAATTTCCACTGAAGGAAACTGGGAGAAGGGTACATGAGACCTTTCTGTATGTGGTTTTTTTTTTTTTTTTTTTTTTTTTTCAAATTGTTATGAAACTATAATTATTTCAAAATAAAATTTTTAAACAAAAACATAGAAATAATAAATAGAAGCGCTGCACAAAATTTCCATAGCATACATTAGTTTTTTCAATAGACATATATAAACAGGGAACCCTATGGCATTATAAATGATGTAGAGAGAGTGAGCTTTGGGATTCAAAAATAATAACCCAAATGACTCTGTATTTGGCTTAGCCTGTTAACACAGACGGAATAGATTTTGTAATAAAAACTTGGCTTTCCAAAATAATAATTAAACTTTAATTCCAAATATTTTTAATACTCTCTTAGCAATCCAAGAGTTTCCCAGTATAGCTGTTAAACAACGCAAATACTTATCCATATTTTCAGAGAAAGAAAATGAAGTGTAAAGTCTCACTGTATTTATACTATAAACTAGAGAATCTTTGCTATCCCTGGAATTCTTTATTCTTCACAATCCTCTGTGTTTTTTTTCCCTTTTCATTTGATCCTTCTAATAATTGGATGACTATGTAGAGCAAAAACAGAAGCAGAAAAATCTTAGGCTGGCAATACTTCTGTTCTTCTATGACCTGTCAAGATCACCACACATACCCAATCATGGATGTCCACAGAGTTGCCAGCTATCCCTCAAATATTATTCCAAAAAGACACAAAAATGTCAAGTGGCTTGTCACCTTCTCCAAAACACCATGTTATACAAAGATTCTTGTTGGTTCATTACGCTCTCCAACGTTTTATTCTGTAACAATCCTCTGAGGTAGGTCTTTTATAGGTAAAGAAACCAGATAGATAATAAATTTGTCAATGAAGTCTATATGACTAAGGCTGGGGACCAATCCTGGCCCAGCCACACTCACAGTGATTCAGGCTCTGCCCGTGGAGACACTAGGGGTGTGGGAACCTCGGCTCAGCAATGTATGAGCCATGCAACCCAAGCAATCACATAAGCTTTCTGTGCCCCAAGTTCCTCAAGTGTAAATTAGGGGTAATAATAATAAGCGTAAGATTATGTATTTTGAGGATCAAATAAGTTAACATATGTAAGTCGTTTAGATCGGAGGCCAGCAAATTACCTCCTCTGGCCAAATCCAGTCCACTGCTTATATTTGCAAATAGAGTTTTATTGAAACACAGCCACACGCGTTCCCTTGTGTATTTCCTATGGCTGCTTTTGCATGACAAAGGCAGAGTTGATTAGTTGCAACAGAGGCTATTTGGCCCACAGGTATTTCCTATCTGGTCCTTTACAGAAAAAGGTTTAATGAATACTTGGCCAAAACTAATGCTCAGTAAGGGCTGACTCTTGCCTATATTGTTGCTGAAGTTTACCTGAAAACTTGGAGAGAACTGCCCTATCCATTGAAGGCCTGGCACTGTTCATACTTCAAGTGGTTTATACTTCAGTCATAATTCCCAAGCTTCTCAGTTAGAAAGTTCTTAAAATTGGCCATGTTTTAGGCCTGTGTCATGAGGGCAGTAACCTGGTAGAACAAGGTTTCTACTTTCAGAGAAAACCAGTCGCTGTAATTAATCAAGTATAGCTGAACTATCAAAAATGCCTTAGTTTTTGACCTGATTGCAGGATGGCTTTTCCAGGTCAGATAAATAAACACATGTATTTGCTAAGAAAGCCTGAGGCAATGGACTGATTTTTCCCTCTCTATTAGGTCATTATGGTAAAGGTTATAACCTAAAAGGCCCTGTTATTTCTGGAAGTCAAGTCTAAAGAAACAATAAGGAGAGGGATCATAAACTAATCTGGACTGGCAAAAAATATATAAATCAAAATCAAAATAATAATCCTTTCACAGATCCAGGTAGAACTCCTGTGGATTAATTAGTTTCAGCTCAAACTTTCAGGCTAAAATGGATCCATTCTCCACATAGCACGTAGAGTGATCTTTGAAAACACAAATTGGATTATGTCTCTCCCTTGACTAAAATCCTCCATTGACTTCTCATTTTAGCATAAAATCCAAATCCCATGATCCTACTCTGTCTGCTTCTCTGACTTTGACATGCCACCATTTTCCCTGTGGCTCACTTGGGCCAGCCACACAGGCCTTCTGTTGTTATTTTTTTTTTTTTCCAACTTCAAGATTCACCTTTATTGTTTAGGAACACAACTATGATATTAGCATGCACTTGGTTTTACACATTTGTCTAGGCATTTTGATTTATTTCAACATAATAAGCACACTGTATACATAGCTTCACAATACCTGATCAATATTTGGCACTCTACTGCTTATACACATAGAACTGTAGGCTCAGAATTTTGGGATTACTGTGGTGAAGACTGATAATAATTAAGTAAAGAGGGGCTGGCCTTTTAAATGGAGCTTTTGATGTGGGTCAGATTCTTCCAAACCCCAACTTGTCTGCATGTTGCAATCAGTCCCTTCGGGAACTTAAAAAGCACACTCATGTGAGTATAATTTAACTGATCTGGCATGTGGCATGGGCTTTGAAATTTTAAAAAGATCCCCAGGTGGTTCTAATGTGCAGAGCAGTTGGGAGTCACTGGTGTAGGGGGAAATGTTGGTTTGGAAGTCGGGTGTTCTGAGTACCAAGGCAAGTATTGTCAGTCAAGGCCCTTGGATCTTGGCTTTCCCATCTACAGAATAAGGGGATGGGAGGAGGTGGGCTTGCCCTTGGTGCTTGTGGAAGAAAGGCTGGGCCTGTGTTTCTGCAGAGGGCAGAGCTGAGTTGATGGGTGAAAGTCCCAGGAGGCACTGGATTCCTGCCGGTTGAGCTACCCTGTCCCTGGATGAACCTGTCAGGGATGGAGGGAGCCCAGCCCCAGGAGTGAGAGTCTAGGATGGGATGACCACAGCCTTCATGTCACCCAGGGCGGAGCAAGCTCCATGTGGGTGAGCTCACAGGAAAGCCCCATCTAAGCCATGCTGCAAACTCTTCATCTGATCCAGCTCAGGGTAGCCTGTAAATTGGTTAGTCCTTCCATTGTTCTTAGCATTTGCCAAGCATGCTCCTGCCTCAGCACTTTTGCATCGGCCTTCCTCTTTCTTTCTGTCTGTTTGGAGCATTGTGTCCTCACCTCTTCATAGAGCTGATTCCTGTTCATCTTTTGGGTCTTGGCGCAACTGGCCCTTCCCCAACCTCTTTTTCTCAAGATCACCCACTCATATTCTTCATCACATCTTCTATCACCTTCATTGCTAACTAAATTATCTTGTTTGTCTATCTGCTTACTTGCTAATTGTCTGAACTGCTCCACTAGAACATTAGCTCTGTGAGAGCATGGATTTTCACCAATATATAGAAGATTCTTAACAAGTAGTTGTTGAATGAATGAATTATGAATGAATGAATAACTAGCAAGGTTTTTGTCCCACCATGAAAAAATAATGTCTGAGGGAAAGTGAATTCAGGTCAAGGAGCAGGTCAAGGAGCAGTACATAGTTGGAGTGCAATCAAGTAACAGAAAGACTGTGCTGAACAGTAGAAGTCTTCAGAATATGTTTTAGAAATGCATTCTCCTGCCTGCCTCTTATCTGCTGCCACTCCAGGCAACCTACTTGGAAGGTCTGTGAAGGTATGTTTCATCTAGCAATGAAATTTATCCTTATTAATCTTTACCAACCTACTTTTAAGACAATGGAATTCCCCTGAGCCCTGAGTTCACTTAAATGCCTAAATTCCCTTCGGTGTCTTTGGGATTATGGTCAAAAAATTCAAGTTCTTCTCTCAGGAAGAGCAAAAATCATGTAAAATACACTTCAAACTGTTTGTGTTTCCATTTCCAGTCTTTTAAAACACATGAAAAGTTCAAGAAATAAAAAGAGGGGAGAATTAATATAGTTCATTGAACTGAATTTAGAGGAAACTACATATAATACATAACACATTTGGATGAAAGAAAAGCTTAGCCTGATTACAAACCACATAATTTAAATCTGGAAGTTTTTTTTTTTTTTTTTTTTTTTTTAATCATCATTTTATTGAGATATATTCACATACCACGCAGTCATACAAAACAAATTGTACTTTCGATTGTTTACAGTACCATTACATAGTTGTACATTCATCACCTAAATCAATCCCTGACACCTTCATTAGCACACACACAAAAATAACAAGAATAATAATTAGAGTGAAAAAGAGCAATTGAAGTAAAAAAGAACACTAGGTACCTTTGTCTGTTTGTTTGCTTCCCCTACTTTTCTACACATCGATCCATAAACTAGACAAAGTGGAGTTTGGTCCTTATGGCATTCCCAATCCCACTGTCACCCCTCATAAGCTACATTTTTATACAACTGTCTTCGAGATTCATGGGTTCTGGGTTGTAGTTTAATAGTTTCAGGTATCCACCACCAGCTACCCCAATTCTTTAGAACCTAAAAAAGGTTGTCTAAAGTGTGCGTAAGAGTGCCCACCAGAGTGATCTCTCGGCTCGTTTTGGAATCTCTCTGCCACTGAAGCTTATTTCATTTCCTTTCACATCCCCCTTTTGGTCAAGAAGATGTTCTCCATCCCACGATGCCGGGTCTACATTCCTCCCCGGGAGTCATATTCCACGTTGCCAGGGAGATTCACTTCCCTGGGTGTCTGATCCCACGTAGGGGGGAGGGCAGTGATTTCACCTTTCAAGTTGGCTTAGCCAGAGAGAGAGGGCCACATCTGAGCAACAAAGAGGCATTCAGGAGGAGACTCTTAGGCACAAATACAGGGAGGCCTAGCCTCTCCTTTGCAGCAACCGTCTTCCCAAGGGTAAAACTTATGGTAGAGGGCTCAACCCATCAAACCACCAGTCCCCTATGTCTGTGGTCATGTTAGCAACCATGGAGGTGGGGTAGGCGAATACCCCTGCATTCTCCACAGGCTCCTCAAGGGGGCACTACATCTTTTTTTTTTTTTTTCCTTGTTTGTCTTTTTTCTTTTTTTTTTTTTTTTAACTTTCCCTTCTTTTTTCAAATCAACTGTATGAAAAAAAAGTTAAAAAGAAAACAAACATACAATAAAAGAACATTTCAAAGAGACCATAGCAAGGGAGTAAGAAAAAGACAACTAACCTAAGATAACTGCTTAACTTCCAACATGTTCCTACTTTACCCCAAGAAAGTTACATACTATAGCAACATTTCAGTGAACTTGTTCCTACTACATCCATCAGAAATTAACAGACCATAGTCATTTCTGGGCATCCCCAGAACGTTAAATAGCTTATCTGTTCTTCTTGGATTATTGTTCCCCCTTCCTTAATTGCTCTCTACTGCTAGTTCCCCTACATTCTACATTATAAACCATTTGTTTTACATTTTTCAAAGTTCACATTAGTGGTAGCATATAATATTTCTCTTTTTGTGCCTGGCTTATTTCGCTCAGCATTATGTCTTCAAGGTTCATCCATGTTGTCATATGTTTCACCAGATCGTTCCTTCTTACTGCCGCGTAGTATTCCATCGTGTGTATATACCACATTTTATTTATCCACTCATCTGTTGATGGACATTTGGGTTGTTTCCATCTCTTGGCAATTGTGAATAATGCTGCTATGAACATTGGCGTGCAGATATCTGTTCGTGTCACTGCTTTCCGATCTTCCGGGTATATACCGAGAAGTGCAATCGCTGGATCGAATGGTAGCTCTATCTCTAGTTTTCTAAGGAACTGCCAGACTGACTTCCAGAGTGGCTGAACCATTATACAGTCCCACCAACAATGAATAAGAGTTCCAATTTCTCCACATCCCCTCCAGCATTTGTAGTTTCCTGTTTGTTTAATGGCAGCCATTCTAACCGGTGTTAGATGGTATCTCATTGTGGTCTTAATTTGCATCTCTCTAATAGCTAGTGAAGCTGAACATTTTTTCATGTGTTTCTTGGCCATTTGTATTTCCTCTTCAGAGAACTGTCTTTTCATATCTTTTGCCCATTTTATAATTGGGCTGTCTGTACTATTGTCATTGAGTTGTAGGATTTCTTTGTATATGCAAGATATCAGTCTTTTGTCAGATACATGGTTTCCAAAAATTTTTTCCCATTGAGTTGGCTGCCTCTTTACCTTTTTGAGAAATTCCTTTGAGGTGCAGAAACTTCTAAGCTTGAGGAGTTCCCATTTATCTATTTCTCTTTTGTTGCTTGTGCTTTGGGTGTAAAGTCTAGGAAGTGGCCTCCTAATACAAGGTCTTGAAGATGTTTTCCTACATTATCTTCTAGGAGTTTTATGGTACTTTCTTTTATATTGAGATCTTTGGTCCATTTTGAGTTAATTTTTGTGTAGGGGGTGAGGTAGGGGTCCTCTTTCATTCTTTTGGATATGGATATCCAACTCTCCCAGCCCCATTTGTTGAAAAGACCATTATGCCTCAGTTCGGTGACTTTGGGGGCCTTATCAAAGATCAGTCGGCCATAGATCTGAGGGTCTATCTCTGAATTCTCAATTCGATTCCATTGATCTATATGTCTATCTTTGTGCCAGTACCATGCTGTTTTGGCAACTGTGGCTTTATAATAAGCTTCAAAGTCAGGGAGTGTAAGTCCTCCCACTTCGTTTTTCTTTTTTAAAGTGTCTTTAGCAATTCGAGGCATCTTCCCTTTCCAAATAAATTTGATAACTAGCTTTTCCAAGTCTGCAAAGTAGGTTGTTGGAATTTTGATTGGGATTGCATTGAATCTGTAGATGAGTTTGGGTAGAATTGACATCTTAATGACATTTAGCCTTCCTATCCATGAACATGGAATATTTTTCCATCTTTTAAGGCCCCCTTCTATTTCTTTTAGTAGAGTTATGTAGTTTTCTTTGTATAGGTCTTTTACATCTTTGGTTAAGTTTATTCCTAGGTACTTGATTTTTTTAGTTGCTATTGAAAATGGTATCTTTTTCTTGAGTGTCTCTTCAGTTTGTTCATTTCTAGCATATAGAAACATTACTGACTTATGTGCATTAATCTTGTATCCCGCTACTTTGCTAAATTTGTTTATTAGCTCTAGTAGGTGTATCGTTGATTTCTCAGGGTTTTCTAGATATAAGATCATATCATCTGCAAACAATGACAGTTTTACTTCTTCTTTTCCAATTTGGATGCCTTTTATTTCTTGGTCTTGCCGGATTGCCCTGGCTAGCACTTCCAGCACAATGTTGAATAACAGTGGTGACAGCGGGCATCCTTGTCTTGTTCCTGATCTTAGAGGGAAGGCTTTCAGTCTCTCACCATTGAGTACTATGCTGGCTGTGGGTTTTTCATATATGCTCTTTATCATGTTGAGGAAGTTTCCTTCAATTCCTACCTTTTGAAGTGTTTTTATCAAAAAGGGATGTTGGATTTTGTCAAATGCTTTTTCAGCATCTATTGAGATGATCAATTGATTTTTCCCTTTCGAGTTTTTAATGTGTTGTAATACATTGATTGTTTTTCTTATGTTGAACCATCCTTGCATGCCTGGAATGAAACCCACTTGGTCATGGTGTATGATTTTTTTAATGTGTCTTTGGATTCGATTTGCAAGTATTTTGTTGAGGATTTTTGCATCTATATTCATTAGGGAGATTGGCCGGTAGTTTTCCTTTTTTGTAGCATCTTTGCCTGGTTTTGGTATTAGATTGATGTTAGCTTCATAAAATGAGTTAGGTAGTGTTCCATTTTTTTCAATGTTTTGAAAGAGTTTGAGTAAGATTGGTGTCAGTTCTTTCTGGAAAGTTTGGTAGAATTCCCCTGTGAAGCCATCTGGCCCTGGGCATTTATTTGTGGGAAGATTTTTGATGACTGATTGGATCTCTTTGCTTGTGATGGGTTGGTTGAGGTCTTCTATTTCTTCTCTGGTCAGTCTAGGTTGTTCATATGTTTCCAGGAAATTGTCCATTTCTTCTACATTATCCAGTTTGTTACCATACAGTTGTTCATAATATCCTCTTATAATTTTTTTAATTTCTTCAGGATCTGCAGTTATGTCAACTTTTTCATTCATTATTTTGTTTATATGGGTCTTCTCTCTTTTTGATTTTGTCAGTCTAGCTAGGGGCTTGTCAATCTTGTTGATCTTCTCAAAGAACCAACTTTTGGTGATATTTATCCTTTCTATTGTTTTTTTGTTCTCTATGTCATTTATTTCTGCTTTAATCCTTGTTATTTCTTTTCTTGTACTTGGTTTAGGATTGGTTTGCTGTTCATTTTCTAGCTTCTTCAGTTGATCCATTAGTTCTTTGATTTTGGCTCTTTCTTCCTTTTTAATATATGCGTTTAGTGCTATAAATTTCCCCCTTAGCACTGCTTTTGCTGCATCCCATAGGTTTTGGTATGTTGTGTTCTCATTTTCATTCGTCTCTATATATTTAGCAATTTCTCTTGCTATTTCTTCTTTAACCCACTGATTGTTTAGGAGTGTGTTGTTTAACCTCCAGGTATTTGTGAATTTTCTAAGTCTCTGATGGTTATTGACTTCTAATTGTATTCCATTGTGGTCAGAGAATGTGCTTTGAATAATTTCTATCTTTTAAATTTATTGAGGCTTGTTTTATGTCCCAGCATATGATCTATTCTGGAGAAAGTTCCGTGAGCACTAGAAAAGTATGTGTATCCTGTTGATTTGGGATGTAATGTCCTGTAGATGTCTGTTAAATCTAATTCATTTATCAGATTGTTTAGGTTTTCAATTTCCTTATTGGTCTTCTGTCTGGTTGATCTATCTATAGGAGAGAGTGATGTGTTGAAGTCTCCCACAATTATTGTGGAAACATCAATTGCTTCCTTTAGTTTTGCCAATGTTTCTCTCATGTATTTTGTGGCACCTTGATTGGGTGCATAGACATTTACGATTGTTATTTCTTCTTGCTGAATTGCCCCTTTTATTAGTATGTAGTGGCCTTCTTTGTCTCTCAAAACATCCCTGCATTTGAAGTCTATTTTATCTGAGATTAATATTGCTACACCTGCTTTCTTTTGGCTGTAGCTTGCATGAAATATTTTTTTCCATCCTTTCACTTTCAGTTTCTTTGTGTCCCTGTGTCTAAGATGAGTCTCTTGTATGCAACATATTGATGGTTCATTTTTTTTGATCCATTCTGCGAATCTATATCTTTTAATTGGGGAGTTTAATCCATTTACATTCAACGTTAAAACCGTGAAGGCATTTCTTGAATCGGCCATCTTATCCTTTGGATTATGTTTGCCATATTTTTCCCTCTCTCTATTAATATCCTTTATTGTACCCATACCGAATCTCTTTAGTACTGAACCTTTCTCCAAGTCTCTCTGTCCTGTCTTTGTTTCTCTGTCTGTAGGGCTCCCTTTAGTATCTCCAGTAGGGCAGGTCTCTTGTTAGCAAATTCTCTCAGCATTTCTTTGTCTGTGAAAAATTTAAGCTCTCCCTCAAATTTGAAGGAGAGCTTTGCTGGATAAAGTATTCTTGGCTGGAAATTCCTCTCACTCAGAATTTTAAATATATCGTGCCACTGCCTTCTCGCCTCCATGGTGGCTGCTGAGTAGTCACTACTTAGTCTTATGCTGTTTCCTTTGTATGTGGTGAATTGCTTTTCTCTTGCTGCTTTCAGAACTTGCTCCTTCTCTTCTATGTTTGACAGTGTGATCAGTATATGTCTCGGAGTGGGTTTTTTTGGATTTATTCTATTTGGAGTTCGCTGAGCATTTATGATTTGTGTATTTATGTTGTTTAGAAGATTTGGGAAGTTTTCCCCAACAATTTCTTTGAATACTCTTCCTAGACCTTTACCCTTTTCTTCCCCTTCTGGGACCCCAATGAGTCTTATATTCGGACGTTTCATATTATCTATCATATCCCTGAGGTCCATTTCGAGTTTTTCAATTTTTTTTCCCCATTCTTTCTTTTATGTTTTCATTTTCCATTCTGTCATCTTCCAGGTCACTGATTCGTTGTTCAACTTCCTCTAGTCTTGTACTATGAGTGTCCAGAATCTTTTTAATTTGGTCAACAGTTTCTTTAATTTCCATAAGATCATCCATTTTTTTATTTAGTCTTGCAATGTCTTCTTTATGCTCTTCTAGGGTCTTCTTGATTTCCTTCATATCCCGTACTAGGGTCTCATTGTTCATCTTTAGTTCTTTGAGTAGCTGCTCTAGGTGTGTCTCTTCTGGTCTTTTGATTTGGGTGCTTGGGCTTGGGTTATCCATATCGTCTGGTTTTTTCATATGCTTTATAATTTTCTGTTGTTTTTGGCCTCGTGGCATTTGCTGACCTTGATAGGGTTCTTTTAGGGTTTGTAGACCAGTTGAAGTCCTTATCTCTAATTTATCAGATCTACAGCTTCGTGGAGTACACTTTCTCTAACTAACCAGCAGGTGGCGTCCACGAGCCACCTGTTCTCCACAAGCCAGATCTCCCCTGCTTAGCCTTTTTGGTGAGTGGGGGAGTGAGTCTTGTGGGGCCCAATTGGTGTCCCAAGCTTGCGTGTGTAGTTGGTGTTGCCTGCCCTGTATGTGGGGCGTGTTTCTGGGCAGTCGGGGAGGGGGGGTGGCCCTAACAATCAAATCTCCCTGATGATCCTAGAGTTTTAAAGCTACTGCAATAGTCTAATCCTTCAGTTCAGTCCTGCCACAGTTTGTCTCTGCCACTGACCCACAAGTCTTTGGTATTGGCGTATGGCTCCTGAGACTTGCAAGTGGGCCCCTCTTCCAGGCTGTGCACCCCGGGTCCTCTCTTGAGGGATGACTGTGCTATGTCACAGGTGAGTGCCGTCCCCCCAGGGCAGTTCTGGGCTGCTGGGCTGTGTTGGGAGGCTCCCAGTCTGCTCAAATGATGGCTGAATGGGGCTCTGTTAATTCACACTGCTCCCCCTTCCCAGCTCTGGGACATTCAGCTGAGGTTGCAGGGAAGGCTAATGTCCACGCCCAGTTTTGTGGTGTGTGCCTGTTATTTGAAGCACTTCCGTCACACTGGGTTGTCTGGGGCAGCTCTGGGCTATGGGGCTGGCGATGGGCAGGAGTGTTTCCTGTCCACCAGGATGGTGGCTGTGAGCGGACACCCCCCTTTTCTTGGGAAGTTGTGTTGTTTAGTGAATTTTCTCAGCCACTGGATTATTGCCTTTTGTCTCAGAGCTCTCTTAGTTCTGCTCTTGACTTGACGTGCCCAAATTTCAATTCTTTGAAGCTTTCTGTATTGAGCTTCTTAGAGTAATTGTTTTAGAAAAAGCAAAAAGGATTAAAAAAAAAAAAAAAACGGCCCTCCTCAGAGATCTAATGGGTTATTGAAATGCTAATAGACAAAGCAACCAGGGCCATTAAGGAAAGGTGCCCAGGGCAGAGAGATCAGCCTTGCTTCGGGATTTGCATATGCGCCTCAAGGCCTGATCTCCGCCCTTCCCCTTTCTGTGTTCACCAGAACTCCAAAAATCCTCTGCTTTTATTTTGGAGTTTTTCGTGTTGTTTTTTTTCTATGCCTGTCTCCTCTCTGCTGGGCTGGCTGCTCTCAGAGTCTCTGGTGTCTGGCCTCAGTCTATCTATGGTTGGAGTTTGAATCAGTAGAATGAGTTTCCGGTAAGAGCAGCCACTGCAATTCTCCCTTCTCCTTCCTGGAGCTGACAGCCCCTCCTCCCCCGGGACTGAGCCTGGCAGGGAGGGGCGCGGGTCCCCTGGCCGCAAAAACTTACAGATTTCGCTGATCTCAGCAGTTCCACGTTTTCATGAGTGTTGTATGAAGTATGCCCAAAGACAGATTGCTCTGTGGTGTCCAGTCCACGCAGTTCCTGGCTTTTTACCTACTTTCCTGGAGGAGTAACTAAAACATACAGCTCACCAGTCTGCCTTCTTGCCCCGCCTCTCTAAATCTGGAAGTTTTAAATGTCAAACAAAATACCTGAAATAATTAGTCTTGACCAATCTTTAATATTCTTCATGTAAATTATGTACTATCTCTATGAATAGACCTAGGAAACGTTAACTCTAGCAAGAATTCAAAATTTCACATAGACACAGATTTGAGTGAGAATTTCAAAGTGGGGCAGATAAGAAGTTGTGTCTTCCAGTAGGATTATATTTTTCTTGAACAGAAAATGAATTGGACCCAGATTTTACCAAAGCAAATCAAATATTGGACATTTATGTAACATAATGCATTTTCCAAATGGAGTTTATAAATAAAATAACTTTTTATCTATTTGGTAGATTAGTCTTTCACAGGATGACGCATTTTGTTGTTCTCTACAGAGAGCACGTCCTGAGACAAATCTCTGAAGGAGAGCACAGAAGTACTAGGAGGCTTGGGTCTTATTTGCTGGCAACTCGGTACATGCTGGATGCAGATGCTGTGTTAAGGGTTTTATACACAGGATCTCATTTAAACCTTACAAACAACCATACCAGCCAAGTAGGCAAGGAAACAAAGCTCGGACAGTTCAGTTATGTGCCTAAGGTTACCACAACTAGTACAATCAGAGGAAGAACCTAGACTCAAATTTAGACCTCACTCCAGAGCCCACTAGCATTCAACCACCTCATAGGGGCCTCTCTGAACTGAGAAATGTCAATTAAATTTGAATATGACAAGACGATGTTGTGGTCCATTCGGCTGTTTTCCTAAAGCCAATTGCTCTGATCCACTGGACAATCTCCAGGGCATTTGGAGGGCTCATTTTGATCAAGTAATGTCCAGCAAAGATATTTACTTATGCTTTTCACTATGAGTCTTAATACAAATAAACCAAAACTTTTGAAGAAGGCCTTCTGCATCAGAAGGCCCTGTGAAGAAAAGGGAGGCCTCTGGGGACAGTTTACATTAAAGATTCTTTTTAGTTACATTTCGAATTATGAACTAATTCAAATAAACAGTATAGAACTTAAAATAATATAACAGGTACCTATTAAGCATCTCTAAGGTTAAGCAGATGCTAACAGACAGTGCTGGAGTAGGGGTACATTGCTATCCACTCCTGAGATATCCTGTTCTGTGCAGAGAGCTCTACTATTGTCATAGGCCCGGACTCTTGCTGATGGTTGTTCCTGCTCATGGGAGGTGGGAGTGGGGTAGGAGTGGGGTGGGAGTGGGGTGGGAGTGGGGTGGGAGTGGGGGGTCTTCCCTGAATGGCAAGTTTGGGAACAGGACCTACTTATGCTGACAGCTGTCCCTTGCTCCTGTTTTTCCATTTATTTATTTGTATTTATTTATTATTTTTTACTTTTTATTTTGAAATACTCTCAAACTTAAAGGACAGTTTACAAAATCCCACACAGAGAACTCCAACATATCCCTACTTCCCCAAATATACAACCCACCAATTTTAACATTTTGCCACAATTGCTGTATCATTCAGTCTGTCATCCACTTTCTGAAAACTTGAGGGTAGGCTGTATCATCATGCCTCTTGAACACAAATACTACCATGTACATTTCTGAAGAACAAGGATATTCAACTATATAATCACCTTAAATGCAATTATCAAGTTTAAGAAACTTAACATTGATATAAAGCTTACAGTCCATATTCCAATTTTTTCATATGTCCTTTGAGCCTTTTCTCCTCCCTTGCTAGATCCTATCCAGGATCATGCATTCTATTTAATTGTCATTATCTCTAGAGTTGCTCTTTTTCTTCTTCTTTTTTTAAATTGTGGAAATATATATACAATTTAAACTTTCTCATCTCAAATATTCCCAAGCATACCATTAAAGGGATTAATCACATTCACAATATTGTGGTATCCTCACCACCTTCTATTACTAAAACTTACCCATCTTCCCAAACCCATTATGCATTAACTCTCCATTCCCCTGCCCCTGACCCCTGGAAACCTGTACTCTAATCTCTCTCTATGAGCTTGTATTCTGCAATACTTTCTTTGTGCTTACCATGGGTCTTAAATTTACATCCTAAACCTATAACAATCTCATTTGTTTTGATACATACTTGACTGCCATGGTATATGCAAACCATGTTCCTTTACCTCTCCATCCTCCCATCTTTATATAGTTCTCATCACAAATTATATGCTTATACACTGTTAGTCCAAAACCACTGATTTATACATTTACCATACAGATTCTGTGGGAAGAAAATAATGGAGTCACAAACCAAAAGTACAATAGCACTGGCATTTATATTTACCCATGTCATTACCCTCACTAGAGATCTTTATTTCTTCATGCAGTTTCAATCTATTGTCTAATGTCCTTTCCTTTCAACCTACAGATCTCTCTCTAGGAACTCTTGTAGGACCAATCCAGTGGCAATGAAATCCCTTAGCTTTTGTTTATGTGGGAATGTCTTCATCTCTCTTTCATTTTGAAAGACAGTTTTGCTAGATATAGAATTCTTGGTTGGCAACTCTTTGCTTTCAGCCCTTTAAATATGTCATCCCACTGCCTTCTTGTCTCCATCATTTCTGAAGAGAAATCAGCACTTAAATCTTTTTGAAGCTCCCTTGTATGTGACATATTGCTTCTCCCTCATGGCTTTCAGAATTCTGTCTTTATCTTTGACAAGTTGATTATAAATGCCATGGTGTGAGTCTGAATTTTTCCTGTTTTTTTTTTTTTTTTGGAGTTTGTTGAGTGTTTTGGATGTGCATCTTTCATTAAGTTTCTGAGGTTTTCAGCCATGATTTCTTTGAATATTCTCTCTGCCCCTTTCTCCCTTTCTTCTCTTTGTGGGACTCCCACAATGCATATATTGGTATGCTTGATGGTATCCCACAGGTTCCTCAGGTTCAGTTCACTTTTCTTCATTCTTTCTTCTTTCTGTTCCTCAGCCTTCCCTTCTTCCTTTTGAAAGCTTGCTTACCTGAGGGAGAATATACTCTCCATTGCTCTCTGCCATCTGAGGGAGGTCTGTGGGGTGGTGACTGGGTGAGCACTCGTGTCTATTTTGGGGGATCCAGTGTTTGTGATTCCAGACCTCAGCCACATTTTCATCATCTACTTACCCAGTAATAAAGTTGATACATTGTTCCTTGTCTGTCTTACACTCTTTCTTTTATTTGTTTCAGAAGTTAGGTGAGAAGAGGGGTGCTATTTGGGGATCTCTTAAAGCTGAACATTAAAATTGTTATGTTTCAGAGTTCTACTTTTTAAAATAAATAAATTTTAACAATTATAGCTACCCCACACACACACACTCCACCCCATTTCCTTCCTCTGCCTTCCCCAGTCTAACCACTAACCTGAATATATCCTTTTTGTGAATGTTTTGGTATTTTTACTATATAGATGTATGTCCATAAACAATAGTATATTGTTTTATGTATTTTAAATTATATAAAATATTATTATGGACAGAAAGTAGACTAGAGGTCACCAACGACTGGTGGGAGGAGATTCAGAGTGTGTTGCTTAATGGGTACAGAGTTTCTGTTTGGGGTGATGAAAATGTGATGATGGTTGCACAACATTATGAATGTAATTAATGCCACTGAATTGTACACTTAAAAATGGTTAAAATGGCATTTATTTTAAATACATTTTACCACGATAAAAATTTAAATATATGTATTTTTACTCATTTACCTTTTTCATTCAATATTGTTTTCCATGTTGATACCTAGGTAGACCTATTCATTCATTTTTAACTACTGTACAGAATTTCACTGTATGAATAAGCTGCAATTGTGCTTTTCCATATTTTCTTCAGAGTGAACAATACTGCAGTTGTTATTCTTGTATATGTTTCCTTGTACAAATATGCAAGAGATTTTTCTATGGTAGGTATCCATATGATTTAACAAATACTAACTGATATAACAGATAAATCCCGAAATCTCAATAGCTTCCCATAATGAAAATTATGTAAAGTTCAAATAGATGTTGGGCAGGGCGGGAAGGATGGCTCTCTGTTCCATAGAACCAAACAGAGCCCCAGAGAGATGGATGTTCTGCCTCCTTTCAAGATCAGTCTGTTTGTCAACATCCAGCCAGCAGATGGAGAAAGAGAAAGCTTTTTAACCACTTTGACCCAGAAATGACACATATCACTTCCACTCACTTTTCTTCCATGAGAACCAGTGTTCCCAAATGCAAGGCAGCTGAGAAATGTAGATGGAGGTTGGGCAGCCTAATCTCAGAAAAGTACTCTCCCTATGGAAGTGGAACATAAAATTTTGGAGGACAGTTGATGATTTCTCCCATAACATCTATAAGTAGTATTGCTGGTTCTTTCATGTAGGAGTTATTCACCTCAGATTTTCTTCCCTGGTCTCCTCTTCATACTAACATGGTGTTACAGGCTTTGAGGTTTGGTAGCAGCAGAAATATGTAGAATTATGACTGGCTTCTATCTCACCATCATATTTGGTGGTACAATGAATAAAAACCATCATTTTAGCTGTAAATTTTAGTGGTGGGGGAAAGGGAAGGCAATATAGCAGATTCCATTCACTGTCACTTTTCCAGACTTTGATTGAGGTTTTGATAAAGCCCTCAATTACTGCAATGCCCAGAGCCCACACCAGGAAAATTCTTGTCAATTTATAGGAATGGAATAGAAGATCTAATTGGTTTTACCCAAAAGTTATTCCAACAGAAATATCAAGGGCAGGGTTTCTGAGGCCATGACAGGTAGAGAACTTCTTGGGGGCAGATGAGAGATGGAGCTTGGCCACCCCATCCTTAGAAAATCTAGGTTCCCCTCAGAACCTGTGTGCTCTCAGGTCAACTAACCCTGACAGAAAATAAGAAACAGAATTCTACCAAAAGGACTCGGAAACAACATAAAACCAACTCTACACATATTTACATTCTTTTAATGTTTGAATTTGCTTTGTGAATGCATGTGTGAGTGTGTGAAAGAGAAAGATATAGTAGTCAGTCCTACTGCCCACTGAGAATGTCTACTGAGAATGCAGTTTCAAATTAAGGATTAAAATCTAGTGAAAGTGGATATACTAATTATGATGTGAAATTAAGGGAAAGGAAAGCCAGATATTACAGATTTTACTTGTTTTTTTTTAAGATGGTACTTCTTAAGTTCCACCCTCAACAAGATCAGCCACTCCTTATGAAGATGATGCTCAGTTGGGAGCCACTTACCCTGAAGGACCAGGGCAAGAAGCCTCAAACTTGGTCGTGGGGCCATGGGCAGAGAGGGAGGGGAAGGGCAACAGAAGCAGAATATTCCCAGGAATGTAATCATGAAACATATCCTTTAGATAAACATATCCTTATAAAACTATTAAATGTGCTTTTGCAATTGTGATGTGCATCTAATCCCCTTTTATGACCAGGAGAGAAAATAAAACATTTAGTTTTATGTGTTCTGTTTGCAGCAGAGCTCTCTGAATTGCATAGGGCCATCTTGCCAGTTAACGCATTTTGCATTAAAATGTCCCTGACCACGGTCTCATGAGTCTGACACCCGGCTCGTTCAAGATGAGGCTTTTGCTGCTTCTGGTGGCGGGCGTCGGCCATGGTCCAGAGCGAGGCCTCGGCTAACCTGGGCAGTGTGCCTAGCAAGAGACTAAAGATGTGGTATGCCATGGGGCCACTGCTCAAGTTCCAGATTTGTGTTTCCTGAGGTTATAGGTGGGTGTTTGAGGAGTACATGCAGGTTATTAGCCAGCGGTACCCAGACATCCGCATTGAAGGAGAGAATTACCTCCCTCAACCAATACATAGACACATAGCATCTTTCCTGTCAGTCTTCAAACTAGTATTAATAGGCTTAATAATTGTTGGCAAGGATCCTTTTGCTTTCTTTGGCATATAAGCTCCTAGCATCTGGCAGTGGGGCCAAAAAAATAAAGTGTGTGCATGTATGATGGTTTTCTTCTTGAGCAACATGATTGAGAAGCAGTGTACGTCAACAGGTGCATTTGAGATAACTTTAAATGATGTTATCGCTCATTTGGTCTAAGCTGGAATCTGGTCACCTTCCATCCATGTAACAGCTTGTTCAAATTCTTGACAATGAAATGAAGCTCAGTGTTCACATGGATTCAATCCCTCATCAATCATAGCCCCACCTATCAGCACTGAGAACTCTATTACATTAAGACATTTTTGCAAGAGCAGCATGACTGACATTATGAAGGCCTGTACTGAAGGCAGCAAGCTGTTAGTACAGACCAGATGCATTTGGCAGGCTCATTGTACCTCTTGGAAAAACTCAATGCAAGACAGTTTTTCAGTGCTGTCTCATTTTGGAATTCTGCACATTTGTGGAGTGCAATAATGATATTGCATAGCATTTTTTTAATTTAGCCAGTTAATAGTTTTAAAAATATAAAAATACTTGCAACTTTTTCTCTTAGTCATATTTGAAAAAGTAGAAAATTGAGTTACTATTTGATTTTTTTCAAACATGTCTGTTAAATCTGTTGTGATTTTATATGAATGTTTCTTTTTTATAGTTTAAAACCTATCTTTTTGGGAATACAATTGAAGTTCCCAAATACTTTATAAGAGTTTATCAGACATCACTAATTTGGTCATGTCCAATTCAAATAGTTTACAAAATATTGCAGATTGTGAACAGTGCACAGTGCATTCTACAAGATTATGGGGGAAAATCCTATATCCAGAGTACTCTACCAATGTGCGTGTGTGTGTGTATGTGTGTGTGTGATTACAAGAGAACTACTAAATGACCAATCGCTTTTTAAATCCTGTCGTGTAGTTCAAGTGTCTTACCTTGACCCATCTAATGAATTGATTAACTGGGCCTTTATACATAACTAAATAAAAAACTAAGCAGATATAAGTTAAATTAAAAAGTTTCAATTTATTGTGCAGTGTACCTGTTAACATATTTAACTATCGTCTGCCTATATTTCTATTTTTGACTTACAGATAATTTGGTAAGGGACACACTTTAGATTCACATGCAAATAATAGGTTCATTTACCAGTTTTAGAATAATTGAAACTTACCTCACTGAGAATAAGTACAATTGGACCTCTTTTACACTTTGATATTAGGGGAATGGAGAGCACTTAACTTGTCTCACATCATATCAATTTCTAAAAAAGGCAGCTTTTTTAAAAGCTTAAATTGATAAATACTATAAGAGTAATTTAGCTAAAATAGTAACCATAACATAGAAAAATACTCATAACACTTCAGTTTCCTATAGGAATAGAAATGGTTGACCCAAAAGTAGGTCTTGATTTGTTAGGGGAAGTCATGAGGTTTGAAGTAAAATTATGAGATAGTTCAACATTGGGTCCACCTAACACTTAGCATAGAATCTTATAATTAGTTTGTCGCTGAATATTTATTGAGTAAATGACAGATAATGATCCTGATTGTGACAGCTTGAGGGTTAAACATGCCATAATCTCTAGCTAACAGGAAGTTAGTCTGATAATTCACTGCAGGAAATTGATTAAATGGATCATCCTTTTAATTAAGATGCCAAATTTTTAACCTAAATTTTTCTTATGATGGAAAGAGTCAGTACAATTCAAGCTAAAAGTTCTTTAGAGATTATTAGCAAGATGTCATAACATTTTGTTATCTTTGACTAAAATCTTGTTGGTCTGTTTGTGTACAATGTATCCACACCACCCCCCACACCCATCTTCTTGAATATACTGCTGAATTTGTCTAGGCATCGTTTCCTCAGCTGATGGACATTCTACTTGAGTCTTAGTTAACCTTGTGGCATTTAGACTTTTACAACTGAGGGCTTGGCTCTACCTTTCTCTGTGTTCACCTTTGGTTGAATAACTTGTCTTTTGGAGAATAGCTTTAAATGACTGAGATACTGATTCAATCAGCTGTTTTGTTGAAACCCATCTCAATATTGTTGTTTTATGTTTGGCCATATTTAAATCTAGAATTTATAGAGTCTAATGAAAAAATTAGTGGAAAGCATGAATATAAAAAGGCAGAATAATAGAAAGAAAAATGAAAAGTAAAAAAAGAATATTTAAAATATAGCTTTATTCCTAACATTCTAAAACTTAGTTGCTTGTAAATTGTTGTGGCGTCAAGTTTGTAAATATCTATGCATTGTATTTGTAAATATCTATGCATTATATTAACTAGAAGACCATAGAATATGAAAGCAGGTTGGCTAATGTTATTGGGGTTTTCATGTTTGTTGCCATTATAGAGGAAATTAGTTGTTAGATTAATTTTAAAATGTTGGCAAAAAAAAAAAAAAAAATGTCCCTGACCGGCCTGACCTAAACCTGACCCAGACATCTGTTTTTTTCACATCCTGGCCTACAGGGCAGCATAGGAGACCCTTGGAGGAGGAGAGCTTGATAGTGTCTCTTGGTGATTCTGATATGAACCCCATCCAAACACCCACACTTGCTCATTTACTCCATCATCCTTGGGGAATAGTAGTTCTAAATAAAAGATCAAACTGGGCCATTATAATCTTCCACTCAAAAGAAAAATTAAACAAAACCAAGAGAGGGTTTTGCCAGCCTCCTCTTAACATGCTTAAAAGAAGACGAATTTACATGACAATTTTAATTGTGATCTTTGCATAATACTGCTGAGACATACCTGAGGCATGGACACTTTGTGGAATAATACTTTGCAAAGATCCCTATGGGTTCTGACTTAATTTTTGTTGTTGATGTTTTTTCTACAA
Source organism: Choloepus didactylus (assembly GCF_015220235.1). Classification (NCBI taxonomy): domain Eukaryota; kingdom Metazoa; phylum Chordata; class Mammalia; order Pilosa; family Megalonychidae; genus Choloepus; species Choloepus didactylus. Next base: position 55,560,952 of record NC_051319.1, on the reverse strand, counting down.
ATTCACTAAGCCACCTCGTCAAAGGAAATTCGTGACAAAGCTCAAGGCTAAGAGACCAGGGAACAAAGGGCTGGAAATAATGACCTGGTTTCACTAGATGTTACAGGAAAAGTACTGATTTATAGGTCACTGATTTTTCTAACAGAAGTGTCTGACTAAATTAGGTTATAGCCTGCAGGTCCTTCACCTGTCTCTCATATAAATAAAATTTCCCAAGAGTGCTTCTCAGCCCTGTTCATTGGATGACTGACACAAAGTCATTTGAGCTTGTATAAATTATCTTTTTTTTCTGGTTTCAGGATAGACTTAGTTCCCTCAAATGAGTAAGATATGAAAATTTGCTCAAGGCAACAGTGAGACATAAAATAAAACAGATTCTAAGAGAATCAAATGTCTAAGATTCTAGAATTCTATGATTCTAGGATATGGAATAGAAATTAATAGAAATTAATAAATAAGCAGATCTAGGATTAAAAGCTATGGCACAATTTGAAGACAATTCAAAATTTATTTTTAGACCATGTGTATATTTTAGAGATCTTGGTTTCAAACAATAAAACACATTCTAGCTAGCTTACGCAGAAAAAGAATTTTATTAAAGGAATTAAGCAGTTCTCAGAATCTCAGTAAGGGCCATGGATGCTATGAGACCAGGAGCCACATGCAAGTTACACAGCATTTGGCTCTGGGGACACCCCACTGCTTCTGTCCTGGGGACGGGAGGCCCAGCTCTTGCCCATGGTGGACACTAGAAGCTACTGCCTGACCCTCTGCCACTGGTCTCCGGAAGACGCTCTCTCTCCCTCTACCTGCCAAGATAGATTCTGTGAGGAACCTCACTCATCTCCGTGTGGAGGTCTCAATTGGGTGGAGCCAATTGATGGAGCTTGAGCCCTATATCTTCCAATTAAAGATGGGAAGAGAGTTTCCGAATTCTTTGGAAAGGCAAAAACTCAGAAATTAAAACATTCTCCAAGTATAAGATAGGCTTAAAGGTAATGGGTGGCCACAGGACATGACAGAGAAGTAGCATCACCTCATCTTCCCTAGCTGCCTGGACAGGCCAGGTCACACCTCTCTGAGGGAGCTAATGTCCAGCAGACCCTCGACCATGGGAGATGGGGAATGGGAGAGAGTTGGCAGATAAATTCCTTTTCCTTCGTTTCTCCTGATGGGCTGTCCTGAAATGCAATCGCTCATTTGGTCTCACTGAACACATCCCCCTAAGAGAGAGAATTAACTATACTTGCTACCAACGAGTGGCCTATTCAAAGCTCTGTCACTTTGCCCCTCCCTCACATCCATTTTATCTCACTCTTGCATCTTGGTGCCATACTTCCCAAAAAGGAGGATGCACATAAGCTTTGCCCTTAGACTCTGGTTTCTAAGGAAACCAAGCCTACATGAGAGTTGTATTGTAGATGCAAGGTAGACTTACCAGGTCTTTGCCTGATCTCTCTGACCAGCTTCAACTCTTTTCCCTAGAACTAATATTAGAAGCTCGTGCTGATTTGTAAGCCTGCATTTGGCATAACCATCACTCATGCTGAAAACCTTTCTACTACCTCGAATTTATTTTTGCCTCATGTGCAAAGAAAGAATATTCACGGGGGGGACTGGGATGCGAGGCTGGGGGAGGACGAATTAACTTGTCAATTCTTTCAGAGTCACTGAGTCTCCTAGCTTCTAGTTCAACTGCTTCATTCTTTGCTATAAGTCATGCTGAATTTCTTGTTATTCCCTGAACAAGCTGTGGTACCTTATTTCTCTGTGTCTGGGATTATTCTCTCTTCAAAGAAGCCATTTGCCCTTCCTTCATTAGTTCAATTAACTGCTTCTTGTCTTTGAAAACTAAGCTCTTGGGTGTCACCTCCTTAAGGAAGTCCTCCTGAGGACCCCCTACCACAACTCTAATTTTTGTCGATCTGCGTGTTCCTAAAAAACCCTGTGCGTCGTATTTACATGGGCCACATTGGAACTGAGCTCTGGGTCTATTGGCCTATCTTTGTTAACACATTGGTCAACTTTGTGAGAGCAAAGAAAATATCTCATTTGGCATTGTAGCCCTAGCATCAAGCATTGTAACTAGCACATAATGACCATCCAATAAAAAGTTGTGGAATGAATGAATTAATAATATTTATGTAGAATAACAGACTGAATAGTTCTGATCAGGGTCACTGTGCCACATTATGGCAGTGTCTGCCACAAAAAATATCCCTTACCCCAGCCTTTCTCTGGGTGGAAGTGCTGCACCACTCTTCCACCCACCTATGAGATACAGTCAGTAACTGCACTGCATAACCCCAGTTGAAAAATCTCTGTAATTCCCCTAGAAAGAAAGAAAACTTGATGAAAGGGCTCAGTGTCATGTTTTTTTCTTGGTTCATGAGGGAGTGAATGAGGATGATAAAAAACTAAATTATCTATGAACAAAAACAAGCAAAGTATAATTTCACCTAGGATTCGCCTCCTAGATAACCAATGGTTTTGTCATTCTTGTACTACTTCACCAATGGACAAAAAGAGTTGTTAAGGAGAGACATCTAACTCTTCCTATATTTGCAACCCTCTGTCTCATATGTATAAAGTTCGTCTTCATTTTAAAGGCTGGTCCAAATATGTCCTAATTTTTGGTTTATAACAAATATTTAACAAATATTTATTGATCCATTTAACAAATATTTATTGATGCCCTCGATGGGCCTGTTCTAGGCATAAGGATGCAGCAGTGGACAGAACAAAGATCATGCCTCGTGGATCTGGCATTCCAGTTGGGAGAGAAGTACATACATCGTAACTGTATTCAGTAATTCTTTCCTTCAACAAATGTTTATTAAGCGCTACTAGGGCCTGGTGCTAGTGGCAGAGATTCAGGGAGGTTACCCTCTGGAGGAGAAAAAGGACTTTAATCAAATCCACACACATAGATAATGAATGGTGATAAGTGTTGCAAAGGAAAGGCAGATTAGTCCTGATCCTGAAGGATCAGGACTAAGAAGATAAAGGGAGGGTTAGAAGTTCATCCTAGATAGAGCCACCAACATGGCAAAGGGATTCTGGCATATTCAGTTGCTGAAAGAACCCTGGGGACCTGGAGAACCAGGAGAGAAGGAGAGGGAAACAGGAAAGGTGGTCAGGGGCCAGATCATGCAGGAATTTGTGGGTCATTTAAGGAGTCTGGTCACACAATTAGAAAATGATGGATCACAGAAGATGGAATGAGGTTGTTGGTAAAAATTAGTTCATAAATTCCAAAGTTGCTAATGTCTATTCTTTTGGTTTACATCTTAGTGGAGGTAGTTGAGGGTTTTTTTTTTTTTTTTAAACTGCTTATATCATAGAAATTTGAAGTATTGAAAAATTCTAACAATTTTCACTAAAAAAAGTTCTTGGATGTAATATAAAATTTCAGAAACTGAATCTATTTAAAAGGCTAAATGTGGGTTGGCTATATTTGAGAGTCTGAATATGAGAGGAAATAAGTTTTTTTGTGTCAGTGTTTCAACTGGTATGCTCCTTCCTACCCCCATTACTAGCATATCATAACAAGAACATTCTAATTTTCATGCATAAAAAATGAAAATATTTTTCTTTTGACAAGAACCTAATACAGCCTCTGTCCTGTGACTTACTGTTTCTCAGGTGACATCTGGTGGATAAAAACTGAAATGCAGCTTTACATAGTTTAAGAAAGGAGGCTCTCTAATTCTATTGGAAAGAAAACGCTAAAGAATTTGAGCTGCCTTGTTTGAAGGTCAATTTTACTTATATTTTTTGGTATTCTATTATTCACAGTAGACAGGCCTTATGGTATAAGCTGTGATGGAGAGAACTCGAGAGTGGGATTTGGCAGGCTTTGTGTCCTACTCAAATAATTAAGCAGTTAAATGACTTGATTTTGTTATTGCTTCCAAAGTGAAGAAACAGGTTAACTACAAAAGAACAAGAATCAGACTGACATTGCACTTCTTAGTGGCAAACTGGATAGAAAAGATAGGGAAACAATATCTTCAAAGTTCTGAGGGAAATTTTCCTTAAGTCTAGAGTTCTCTACTGAGCCAAACTGTCCTTCACATGTGAGCAAAATAAAAGCATTTTCAGACATGCATGGGTATGAAAGTTAGCCTTTCACTAGTCTTCTCTGAAAAAGCTACTAATTTAAAATGTCATCTTTATCTTGCACTAAATTCTCATATATTCCTGGTTCTGGACTTTATGTATTCTACTCCAATAAATATTTCACACAGCATATCCCTCATCATTTTTTTTTCTTTCTGAAATTTTCTTATTATTTCTTTTGTTTGTGTTTCTTTATAAGCTTTAGAACCAGATTATGCCATTTGAAATTTCTACTTATATGTTTGTTGTGGTAATAAATTTATTAACTTATTCTTTCACATATTCAAAAATGTAACAGTGATCAGACAAACAAAATTCTTGCTAGAATGGAGCTTACATTTCAGTTTATTTTTAGGTTTTTTCTTTTGTGCTATTGTAAATTGGACCTTTATTTCCATCATGTTTTATAACTGGTTATTGTTTGTATAGATGGCGACAATTTATATTTGCTCACTAAATTTTGTATTAACCATCTCATGAGTTATACTGTTTGCAATAGATTTATAATTGAGTTTTTAAAATTTTCCAGGTATAAAATTATCTGTAAATAGTAATTGTATTGCTCTTCCATCTTCCAACGTTTGTACTTATAATGCCTTTCTATTATCTAATTGCATTGCTTAAACCCCCATAATTATGTTAAATAATAGCAGTGATTATAAAATCCTTGTCTTGTTCTTGTTTTAATGGGAATGCTTCTAGTATTTCATCCCTGAGCATAATGCTGGCCTTCGGGAAATATCCATCTTTCCTACATTATTAAGATTTAAAAAAAAACAAGTGTGGGTATTGAAGTATCAAATGTCTTTTCAGCATATTTGGAGAATATCATGTAATTTTTTCCTCTTTTAATCTATTTTATCAATCAGAGTTCAGTTGCAGAAAACAAAGGGACTTAATACAGAAAATCAACTGCTAATAAGTCACTGGAGAACTGGAGGAGCAGATTGTCTAGGAGTAACCCCCAAAACCCCCCGGGAAGTGGCCGACCAAGAGACCTGCTACCTCTGTTGCAGTCAGGAAGTCACCACTCCCATCCTTTAGCTCCAGCGGCATACCATCTTGTAATCTGGAAACAAGAAGCTGACACCAGCTTCTCTTATCTTTCATCCCCTGGATTAGGAAATGAGTGCTAGACCTGTCAACTCCAGAGTTTCACCATGTCTGCTACAATCTACACAGAATGGATGCCTCAGGCACCACCACTTTCCCTATTTAGCTGAATTCTGAAATCAAGTTTCACAGAAGTGCATCTGCATGGCAGAGCATCAATCACATTGAGGACTTTAGCTGCAGGGAAATGAGAATTCTTTGCTTTCCAGCCTCTACAGTATAGGATGACACACTAGAAAGATGCTGAGTGAGCCAATTGACAGTATCCCACCGCTTATGAATATAGCGAATAATATCGAATCATTCTTGCAATCCTGAGGAAAAGCTGTTTTTCTTTTGATTCTTTTAAGGTGCTGATAGACTCAGTGTGCCAGTTTGAATGTATTGTGTCCCCCAAATGCCATTATCTTTGTGGTCTTGTGGGACAGACGTTTTGGTGCTGGTTAGATTGGCTTGGAATGTGCCCCACCCAGCTGTGGGTGGTGACTTTGGTGGGATACTCCCATGGAGATGTGACCCCACCCATTCAGGGTGGGCCTTGATCAGTGGAGCCATATAAAACATGCTGACTCAAAGAGACTGAACGGAGTGCAGCTGTGAGTGATGTTTTGAAGTGCAAGCTTGCTAGAGAGGAACATCCTGGGAGAAAGCCATTTTGAAACCAGAACTTTGGAGCAGACGCCAGCCACATGCCTTCCCAGCTAACAGAGGTTTTCCGGATGCCATCGGCCTTCCTCTAGTGAAGGTACTTGATTACTGATGTGTTACCTTGGACACTTTATGGCCTTAAGACTGTAACTGCATAGCCAAATAAACCCCCTTTTTATAAAAGCCAGTCCATCTCTGGTGTTTTGCATTCTGCAGCATTAGCAAACTAGAACACTCAGTTTGCTAAAATTTTGGTTAATGTTTTGATGTCAATAACCATAAGTTATTTTTGTCAGCAGTTTTCTTTTTTGTGCTCTGGCTGTCAGTTTTGGCTACGAGTTTACGCTACTTTCATTACTAGAATTTGGAAGCTTTCCTCTTTTGTCTCTGCTCTGGAACAATTTAAAAAGCATTAAAGTTTATAGTGCTTAAAGATCTTAAAGATTTGGTAAGATTAGCCTGCTCTTTGGGAGGTTAGCTCTTTGACAAGGATTTCCTTTTTCTTAGGTTTAGGTTTTAAATATTTAATGTTTTAGATTTTTAATTCACTGATTTTACTAAATTATATTTTCTTAGAAAGTGATTATTTCCTCTGGATTTTCAAATTTATTTGCAGAGAGTTGAACAAAATATACTCTAATGATTCTTTTATTTTCCTATGTACTTATTATTAATATTTGTGTTTTCTTACTTTTTGTTCTTGATAGGTTAGCTAATGGTTTAATCTATCTGAATTTGTTAAACTTATTCATTGGGGGGGCCATCATTTTTCTGTTTTTTATTTCATTATTTTCTTTCACATTTCCTAATTCATTTTTCCTGCTTTTCTTTTTTGGTTTATTTATTTTTCCCTACTTTCTAGAACTGGAAATTTAATTTATTTACTTTTCTTCTTTCATGTTTATTACTATAATTATTTAAGACCATTAATTTTCTTCTGAGGAATGCTTTAGCTGAATTCCATGAATACTAATATGTTTTGACATCAGTGTTTTCCAATTAAATTACAATTTTAGTTTTGTCTTTGTCTCTTGAATTTTAAGAGAGTCTTAAAGCTCCAGGTAATAGCAGCTGTATTTGCTAGGGTCTTTTTGTCGTCTCAGTTGTTTTGCATTGTGATCAGAGAATTCTATCTACAATTTCTGCTTTTTGGTATTTATTTAGGTTTCCGTGACCTAAATTTATGGTTGATTTTTTTTTTTATTAGAGCAGTTGTAAGTTTACAGAAAAATCATGCCCCAAGTACGGAGCTGCCAGTCATTGTAAACAGGCGGAGGCTCGGCGGCGTGGGAATGGGGCTCCTGAGGTCCGCCAGGGGCGCAGCGCAGGAGGCGGCTACCCCGCCTGCCATCGCGGCGTGAGCGCTAGGAGGCAGCAGCGGCGTCTGGGGCATGCGGTCTCCCGGCACAGGTGTGATGCTCAGGTAACAGAGAAGACCTTGGCCTCCTCTCCAGTAAGTCAGAATGACTGCGTGCTTCCTGCCTCCCACCAGCAGCCCCAGTGAGCACTGCAGAGTGGAGCCCGGCAGTGGTCTGACCCGGACCCCAGGCTCTGAAGTGAACGAAGTTTCCTGCGTTGGACTGAATAGGCGAGCCCTCATCTTCCATGACAACTCCACGAGCCTCTTGGCATAGTGTCTGATGATGAGAAAGACCATGGAAAGAAAAGAGGAAATTTTAAGAAGGCAAAAAGGACGGAAAGCTATGCTGCCTTTCAGGAAGATAACTCTGGAGATGAAGCTGAAAGTCCTTCCAAAATGAAAAAGTCCAAGGCAATCCATGTCTTCAAGAAGCACAGCTTTTCTAAAAAGAAGGAAAAGGACTTTAAAATAAAAGAGAAATCCAAAGAAGAAAAACATGAAGAAAAGCACAAAGAAGAAAAACATAAAAAGAAGTCGTCAAAAGGCTTGGCAGCAGCTGATGTTAAACAGCAGAAAGAAAAGAAGAAAAAGAAAAAGCCAATTCAGAAGCCAGAGGTGCTTCCGGTTGACAATCCGAGTTTCAAACCCAGTTTTGGAATTCCTCAGGCTGGTGCAGCGGAGAAGGCCATGATGTATGACGACATTCTGCTGTCAGCAGTTTTCCCAGAGTGTGTAGATTACGTTGAGAAGTACGGCGTGAAATATGAAGGAATCTACCGAGTTTCAGGAAGTAAAGGTGTTGAGCTAAAGGCAGCTTATGACTGAGAAGAGTCTCCAAACTTGGAGGAATATGAGCCAAATACTGTACCCAGCTTGCTGAAGCTAGACCTTCCAGAGAATTTGCTCACCAAAGAGCTGCTGCCTAGCTTTGAAGAGGCATGTGGGAGAAGCACCGAGGGTGAGATGGTGCCGGAGATCCAGCACTCCGGCATCAGCGCCTGCTGAAGTTGCTGCCCAAGCACAGCCATCTCCTCATTTCCTGGCTGATTGTACACATGGACCGTGCCATCTCCAAGGAGCTGGAAATGTAAAGGAACATATAGAACATTTCTGTAGGGCTCAGCTCCACCATTCAGATTAGCAATCTGTTTTTCACATGTGTGCAAGAGCTCTTTGGAAATGTTGCTCTAAAGCAGGTGACAAAGCCTGTTCGCTGGTCTAACGTGGCTATGATGCCCTTGCTACTCAGTGCCCAGAAGAGCTTCAAGGAGGAGATCAGAAGAAGACAAGTATGTAAAAGCTGGGCCAGGCCTCTGGGCCCTGAGGAACCAATCTTTGCCCTGGCCACATGGAGATTGAGTGTTTATTAGCTTCTGTGTACTGAGCACTTCCTGTGTCTGGGGCTGTGCTAGGCACATTCTTCATGGCACAGCAAAGCCAGAAATTTCCATCTGGCACCAAGTCAGAATGTCATGGTGGAAAGAGCATCGATTTTGGAATCCAAAGACCTGGCTTTAAATTCTTGCTGTGTTCCTAATTAACCGACTGGTGTTAGGCAAATTACTTCACCTCCTTCAGCCTTGGTGTTCTCTTTCTAAAATGGATCCTTTTGTAGGATCAATGTGGAAATTCCTTAAATGAAATACTGCATGAAGAGTGCTTGGCAGAGTGCCAGGTACATTGGCAATGGTCCAGAAATGCTAGCTGCTCCAGACAAGATTGCTGGCATTACCAGCTTTATTGTACAGATGAGAATGCTGAGATTTAGAGAGGTCAGATAACTTGCTGAGAGTCATCTGGTTACTGAGCTGTTGAATTGAGGATTTGAGCATGCATCTCCTAAGTACAAATCCTGTACTTCTTCACTAAGCTGCTGTGACATAGAGCAGTGCCATGTGGTGGTTTTTTGGTTTTATTGTCCACCCCACTCCCCCCCATTACCAAGTAAGTTCAAGTCTAAATAACAAATATACTTACACTTACTAAAAAAATGAAAAGTACAGACTTCCCATATACCCCACACAGTTTTTCCTATTATTAACATATTGCATTTGTGTAGTGCCTTTGTTATAATTGATGAAAATATTATTTTAATTAATATATGTTGATTTTGTGACTGTTTCATGACTATTAAAAAAGAAGGCATAATCCCTGTTTTCAACAAACTTCAATGGCTGTCAATTAAGTCTACCTTATAAAATATATCATTTAGTCTATCTTCTTGAAAATCTCCCTCTTTATGCCTTTCTCCAGGTAGTCTCCCCATTCCTTGACAGACTTCAAGGACAAGAAGAGCAATTATATTTAGTCCCTGATCGCTAGAGTCTCAAACTTTGCTAAAGAGATGAACACCCCTACTTTCCAAACTAAGAACCAGGCCTTGCAGAAATTCTGTTAGGGAGAGAAAGCAAACGAACAAGAACCAGTTATTACTGTCTTTCATTTACACTGACCATAGCCAGGTCAAGCACACACTTGGATTTACATATTTATACAAAACCAAAACCTTTCCTTTCATTTTTTTTCCTCTTTTGATTCCACCAAGGTTTCTATTAAGTACTCTCTCAGACTGTTCTCTAACACCCCCCTAAGCTGTCTCTCAGTGCTGCCTACTTCCATGCCCAAATCAGGCTGGGACATCCACTTTCTTGTATTTCCTTGTGCTAGGCAAACTTGTTTGGTATCTGCAGACTTTCCTTGGTAAAAGCCCTAATGCTGGTTGATTTTCCTTCAAATGTGAGTGAGCCATAAGATGTTTCTGTGCTCCAAATTACCACAATCACTAGACATTTACTTTTTGTTATATTTAAAGGCACAACTTAATTAAAATCAGTGGTATCATTTAGTATTATCTCAGCCTATGTGTAACCAAAATCCAAAATCGGTGGTTTTTTAAATGGCCAATTATTTTTCCACATAAAAAGAAGCCAAGGGGTAGCCAGTACAACTGCTCAAGTGAATATATTATAACAAATTTTCAAACATTACAGAAGTCCCAGGCATTCGGTGATGTTTCATTTATCATTTTCCTGATTTACAATTTCTTAACTTCTGCATTTATGTGTAGGGATCTGGTTTTGAATTAAAATTCTCAAGTAAGAGTACATAATTAATTGAAAAGTTATTTTGTACCTATGAGCTAGAAGTTTCTGAGAAATTTCCTGTGAATCTAAAGGTATATATGTGATATATGAACTTAATTTTCTATATAACTTTTAAAAAAGACTCCAACTTTTTTCTGATATTAATTTTTTTTATTAAATTCAGTTTTATTGAACTACATTCACACACCATACAATCATCCATGATATACAATCCACTGTCCACAGTATGATAACATAGTTATGCGTTCATCACCACAATCTATCTCTGAACATTTTCCTTACATCAGAAAGAACCAGAACAAGAATAAAAAATAAAAGTGAAATAAAAAACACCCAAATCATCCCCCCATCCCACCCCATTTGTCCTTTAGTTTTTATCGCCATTCCTCCACTCATCCATATACTAGATAAAGGGGGTGTGATCCACAAGGTCTTCACAATCACACTGTCACCCCTTGTAATCTACATTATTATATAATTGTCTTCAGGAGTCCAGACTGCTGGGTTGGAGTTTGGTAGTTTCAGGTATTTACTTCTAGCTATTCCAATACATTAAAGCCTAAGAGGTGTTATCTATATAGTGCATAAGAATGTCCACCAGAGTGACCTCTCGACTCCATTTGGAATCTCTCAGCCACTGAAACTATTTCGTCTCATTTTGCATCCCCCTTTTGGTCAAGAAGATACTCTCAGTCCCATGATGCCGGGTCCACATTCATCCCCGGGAGTCATACTCTGCATTGCCAGGGAGATTTACACCCCTGGGAGTCGGGTCCCACGTAGGGGGGAGGGCAGCGAGTTCACCTGTCGAAATGGCTCAGTTAGAGAGAGAGAGGGCCACATCTGAGCAACAAAGAGGTACTCAGGGGGAGACTCTTAGGCACCATTACATACAAGTTTAGACTCTCCTTTGTGGTAATGAGCTTCATAAGGGCAAGTCCCATGCTCGAGGGCTCAGCACATCAAACCACCAGTCCCAAAGTTTGTGACAACATCAACACCAGTCCAGGTGAGGATGTCCAACACATCCGCACCTTCCCCCAGATCCTTGGGGCTGGGGAGGGGGAGGCTGTAAATATATTTTTTATTATCTGCCCAAATTACTCTAGGATGTGTCACTATTTCACTCCAGCCTATACTAACCTACCGTATCTCACTTCCTATTCAAAGTTCCATGCAATTGTGGTGTTTGAACAAATCGACTGTAGAGTTGTACTGTTTAGAAAATTTAGATCCTGTACCAAATAGATATCTATTCCCTTGGTCTCATATGAAAGTTGAAGTTTTAAAACACAATCAGTTTCAACCTTTACCCTTTGGCCTGACTTGCCCTGGTCTTAACAAGACCTGCTTCATTCATATCACTAATTGAAGTCTGGGCTCTTTTTCAGCTTTTTTTTTTTTTTTTGACAGTGGCTGTATGCACTAATACTGACATTCATAACTGCTGAGCTCTAGCTCTGAGTTTCAGGTGTCTCAGAGATATGCATTGTTCCAGAGACCAATCTGATATTAAATTTTGAATGGCAGGTTCATGTCTATCAAATGGTTTGGAATTCTCAGAAAAAAGTGCTCTTTTGAGACTAAGTGGCATAGTCGTTAAACTAGAAACCTCATTATTGAGTTTTCATTTCCCCAAGGTTGATATGAAGGATGTAAATCTAAGACTACCAGCAAAAGAATAAATAACATCCACTCAAATACATTTAGTTATCCTCTATTTTCTATTGGCCTCCATTGGAGTCAAACCATTTTGCACTCCCACTAGCAATGCCTGAGAGTTCCTGTTACATTATTACTTGCCATCATAGTGTTCTGTTCAAGTTTTTGGATTTTTGCCAATCTGAATATGTGAGAAATAGTATCTCATAGTAATTTTATGCCTTTCTTTCATTATGAGTGAAGCTGAGTAGATTTTTATATGTTTAATGACATCTTTGTTTTTCTTTGAACTGTCTGTTCACATCTTTTGCCCATTGGTATTTGGTCTTTTTCTTTCCAAATTTTAAGAGCTCTTTATCAATTAGAAGATTACTATCTTTGTGATATAAATTGCTAAATATTTTCTCCCAGGATTTTAATTTGTATTGTGACTTTTACCTTTTATCTACCCTGGAAAAGTTCTATTTATTTTTATGTAGTTAAATTTGTCAGTCTTTTAATATTCTCTTTGATGCTTCAGGATTTGTAATCATTGTTAGAAACGCTTTTATCATTCCCAGGTATAAAGAAATGAATTCTTGTTTTCTTGTGTGGTTTCACTTTTTACATTTAGATATCTGAATTATTTGGAGTTCTTTCTGGTATACCATGTGAAGTATGGATCCAATTGGACTTTTCCCCTAATGGCTTTCTAATTATTCCAACACCATTTATTAAAAACAGTATCTTTTTACTGGTGATTTTAGGTGTCACGTAACTTTTTTACATATATTTGTTCTATTTCTGAATTTTCTATTCTATTCATTATTCTGTTTGCCTAGTCATGTATTCCTGGATAGACACTTTTTTTTTTTCATTTTTATTGAGATTGTTCAGATACCATACAATTATCCAAAGATCCAAAGTGTACAATCACTTGCCCCTGGGTACCCTCATACAGCTGTGCATCCATCACACTTAATTTTCATTCAATTTTTAGAAACTTTTCATTACTCCAGATAAGAAATAAAGTGAAAGATGAAAAAAGAAAAAAAGAAAAGGAAACTCTAAATCTCCCCTATCCCTAAACAACCCCCATCAATTGTTGACTCCTAGTACTGATATAGTACGCTTGTTACTGTTTATGAAAAAATGTTGAACTACTACTAACTGTAGTATATAGTTTGTAATAGGTATATAGTTCTTCCCTATATGCCCCTCTATTATTAACTTCTAATTGTATTGTCATACATTCGTTCTGGTTCATGAAGTGATTTCTAGTATTTGTACAGTTGATCATGGACATTGCCCACCATAGGATTCAGTTTTATACATTTCCATCTTTTGACCTCCAACTTCCCTTCTGGAGACATATATGACTCTGAGCTTCCCCTTTCCACCTCATTCACACACCATTCGGCATTGTTAGTTATTCTCACATCTTGCTACCAACACCCCTGTTCATTTCCAAACATTTAAGTTCATCCTAATTGAACATTCTGCTCATACTAAGCAAGAGCATCTACATTTCTTCCACAAGGCAGGAGGGAGAGTCAAAGAGGGTAGAGAGGCAAAAGAAAGAGGAAACAAAAAAATGACAGCTAGGAAGCAGCAAAAGGAAAAATAACCTTAAATCAAAGTAGAATAAAGAATCAGACAATACCACCAATGTCAAGTGTCTAACATGCCTCCCCTATCCCCCCCTCTTATCTGCATTCACCTTGGTATATCACCTTTGTTACATTAAAGGAAGCATAATACAATGATTCTATTAGTTACAGTCTCTAGTTTATGCTGATTGCATCCCTCCCCCAATGCCTCCCCATTTTTAACACCTTGCAAGGTTGACATTTGCTTGCTCTCCCTCGTAAAAGAACATATTTGTACATTTTATCACAATTGTTGAATACTCTAGATTTCACCAAGTTACACAGTCCCAGTCGTTATCTTTCCTCCTTTCTTGTGGTGTCTCACATGCTCCCCACCTTCCTCTCTCAACCGTATTCATAGTTACCTTTGTTCAGTGTACTTACATTGTTGTGCTACCATCTCCCAAAACTGTGTTCCAAACCACACACTCCTGTCTTCTATCACCCTGTAGTGCTCCCTTTAGTATTTCCTGTAGGGCAGGTGTCTTGTTCACATAGTCTCTCATTGTCTGTTTGTCAGAAAATATTTTGAGCCCTCCCTCATATTTGAAGGACAGCTTTGCTGGATACAGGATTCTTGGTTGGTGGTTTTTCTCTTTCAGTATCTTAAATATATCACACCACTTCCTTCTTGCCTCCATGGTTTCTGCTGAGAGATCCACACATAGTCTTATTAAGCTGCCTTTGTATGTAACGGATTGCTTTTCTCTTGCTGCTTTCAGGATTCTCTTTGTCTTTGACATTTGATAATCTGATTATTAAGTGTCTTGGCGTAGGCCTATTCATATCTCTTCTGTTTGGAGTACGCTGCGCTTCTTGGATCTGTAATTTTATGTCTTTCATAAGAGATGGGAAATTTTCATTAATTATTTCCTCTATTATTGCTTTTGCCCCTTTTCCCTTCTCTTCTCTTTCTGGGACACCAATGATACGTACATTATTGTACTTTGTTTCATCCTTGAGTTCCCGGAGACGTTGCTCATATTTTTTTCATTCTTTTCTCCATCTGCTCCTTTGCGTGTAGGCTTTCAGGTGTTTTGTTCTCCAGTTCCTGAGTGTTTTCTTCTGCCTCTTGAGATCTGCTGTTGTATGTTTCCATTGTGTCTTCCATCTCTTGTGTTGTGCCTGTCATTTCTATAAATTCTACTAGTAGGTTTTTTGAACTTTTGATTTCTGCCGTATACATGTCCAGTGCTTCCTTTACAGCCTCTATCTCTTTTGCAATATCTTCTCTAAACTTTTTGAATTGATTTAGCATTAGTTGTTTAAATTCCTGTATCTCAGTTGAAGTGTACGTTTGTTCCTTTGACTGGGCCATAACTTTGTTTTTCTTAGTGTAGGTTGTAATTTTCTGTTGTCTAGGCATGGTTTCCTTGGTTATCCAAATCAGGTTTTCCCAGACCAGAACAGGCTCAGGTCCCAGAGGGAAGAAATATTCAGTATCTGGTTTCCCTGAGGATGTGTCTTAGAAAATTGCTCCACCCTTTGATGCCTCGGGTCACTGTGCTTTTCTACCCAGCAGGTGACACCTGTTAGCCTATAATTCTTGACTGGTGTGAGGAGGTATGGCCATGTTCCCCCAGGCTCTGGGGTCTGGTTCTGAATGGAAAGGGCCCCACCCCTTTCCTCCTAGAGAAGACAGACCCCCCAGGTGGAGGTCATTAGCATTTCAATGGTCTCGCTCTCTGCTTGTGCTGTCTCCACCCTTCCCCGAGTCACAGCCCTGGAAACTGAAAATGTCTGGGGCTTTCTCCACTGAGCCAAAGAAGAAACAGATAGTCCCCTTCAGACTGAGTCCAAGGCGACCCTCCGGCTCTCCCAGGTCAGTCGTCACCCAAAGCCTCTGTGTGTTTTTTGGGGCTGCGTACCTGTAGTGAGCAGTTCACACTCGCTACTTAAAACCCCAGTTGGAGCTCAGCTGAGCTATATTCGCTTGTTGGGAGAGAGCTTCTCTGTGGCACCACGAGGCTTTGCAGCTCGGGCTATGGGGGAGGGGGTCTCCCGACCTGGTTCCGCAGGTTTTACTTACAGATTTTATGCTGTGTTCTCGGGCATTCCTCCCAATTTAGGTTGGTGTATGATGAATGGATGGTCTCATTTGTCCCCCCGCAGTTATTCTGGATTATTTACTAGTTGTTTCTGGTTTTTTGTAGTTGTTCCAGGGGGACTACTTAGCTTCCACGCCTCTCTATGCCACCATCTTGCCCGAGTCAGATAGACACTTTTAAATTATGGGTGCTTTATAAAATGTTTTACTATCTTGTAGGGTTAGTTCCTCTTATGGTTCTTTTCCAGGATTTTCCTAACTTTCTCTGCTTGTTCATTTTTTCATTAGAACTTCAGAATCAATAGCCTACTTTGGGGAAAGAAATTTGATATTTTTCTGGAATCACATCAAATTTATTTATTAACTTGGGGAGACTTAATATATATAGAATGTGGAGTTGTCCTATCGGTGAACAAGGTATGCCTTTACATTTGTTCAAGTATATTTTGCGTCTTTCAAAAGTAAACATTTTCTTTTTTAAGCTTATTTCTAAGTTTTAAAAATCTTTTTTTATTGAATCCATAAGTGAGATTTATCCTTCCTTCATATCTTCTGGCTTGTCATTGTTTTAATATATGAAGACAATTTATTTTTATTGGTTAAATTGTATAAATACTTTAATCTGTTTTTTGTATTATTTTTAGATTGATTCTGTTAAGATTTCCATTTATACTATCATATTATCTGCAAATGGAGTTTATTATCTTTTTCTTTTCAATTCTTAAACTTAACATTCCAGTCAGGAAGAAGGAAGAAGACTGTCATAGTTTGCATTTTCCTGAAATAAGACCATGAGACATGGTCTTGGGTATAGATTATTTGGGAGGTGATTACAGGTAACTCCCAAGGTTATATTTGCATATATCCTTTGACCCAGCAATTCTACTGAAGATACACTTCCCCAAATATGAAATACTTTTGTACATTTCTTGCAACAGCAAAAGATTGGAAATCACCCAAACATCTATCAATAGATGACTGGTAGAATAAATTTTGTTACATCTAAACAATGGAGTATTACGCATCTATAAAAAAAAAGCAAGGTTTCTGTGATATGTTCTGAGACTATGCTTGGTAGCAAGACTTCTCTAAACATACCCTGTCATATAGTTTGTATTTTACATATATTACAAATGTTTTACATGTTTTTTAAAAATTAAATCAAGAAGAAGAAAAGAGGAAACACTGAAACTGAATACAAACATGAAATATATATATTAAATTGATTCTACAACTAGGCAGAGAAAAGTCTGATTTTAGAAAACTTTTGAACACAATACTCTGACTGTATACCCTGCACTGAGGACCAAAAAAAACACAAAAATTGCAAGACAGTTGAAAATTTTGCTCAGAAGGTTTACTGTTAGTGGTAATATTAGTATTGTAATTTGAAACTACATGATTATTGTGAGATAAAGCAATAAGCAAATACATTGATATTTTAAGACCCAAGATTTTTAGTGTAAAAGAAAAGAAGTTAAGGAAAGAAAAACCCGATAAACCTGTGATTCATTAGAATTGGTACAAACTGTAAAAAAAAAAAAAAAGAAACTATACAATAAAAATGTTTCATAGCTCTGACCACTGAGAGGTCCTAGATGACACAGGCAGTTACCTAATCTGCATGAAGTAAAGGCCTGACTTGGTTTTCTGTTTATGAGATTCTTAACCCTTTTGGGGGATGTTCCATCCTCATAGAGCATTAAAAAAAAAAAAAAAAAAACTGTTAAACATAGCAGGCATCTTGTTTATTTTACCCATAATCACTTTTTTTTTTTACATCATATGCTTTATTGTAGAATATAGCATATATACATAAAAATGATAACTTTCCAAGTGAAATTTAACAAGTAGTTAGCAAATTTCAAAGGATGCTATGTGTTACAGTTCCACCATTTCAATTCTTTCCTTCTAGCTATTCTAATACCCTAGCAATTAAGAAAAAGAAAATTATATAAAAATTCAGTATTCATCATCCTTTTGTTAAATTCCATCTTGTCTGTTGCTCTCCCTTCCTCCTGTTTAATCACTTTCCTGATCTTCAGGGATGTCTAGGCACTGACCACACTAACCTGTTCATGTTGAAAAGGGGTGTCAACTTTATGAGCACAGGGGGCACATCTGGTTGATGTTCTTGAAGAGGGTGTTGCCTCTGGGTTTTGGGACTTAGCTGGCACAGGAGCTGTCTGGAGGATTTAAGTTTCTGAAGAGTAAACTTAGTGAGTGAAACTATTATAGAGGCTCAGATAGGAACTGGGTATTCTTTAAGGTTTTAGGACTACTGTTGACTTGGGCTTATCATATTGTGGCCATTTGGTATATCTAGGTGAAGCCTGCATAGGAGAAACCTCCAGGACAGCCTCTGACTCTATTTGAATTCTCTTAGCCACTAAAACCTTGTTTTGTTGCCTTTCTTTTCCCACTTTGGTCAAAAAGGCAGTCTCAATCCCTCGATGCCAGGGTCAGGTTCATTCCTGGGCTCCATGTCCCACGTTGCCAGGAAGGCTCATTCATCTTCGGGGTCCTGTCCCATGTCGGGGGGAGGATGATGAATTTACTTGCAGAGTTGGGCTTCCTCCATCCTCCCGGGGTCTCTGCGGCATCCTCCACCCATAATCACTTATAGTGTCTGGTCCAGTGTTCTACCTTACAGAGACCACTCAATTCAAATTGTTGATTGACTCATTTTCCTTTTGGGATGCTAGATTATTCTGGACTAACAGTTACAGGAGCTCAGATAGTGCTGTATCAACAGGCATCCTTTCAGGCAAGAGAGAAGCACATAAATTACAGGGGTTTTACCTTCTTAATACCTCCAAACTACCTAATTCCTCCTACTTCTCTGGTGGGGTGCTGGGGAGGAACATCATCTCCCTCTGAATCTACCAACCAAATGTCTTGTGCTGTACTCTGTCTGTCCTACAGTCTCGGCTTTCCCTCTTCTGGTCAGAAAGAGTCTGTGTCCCTGTCAAAGGCTGAAACTTCCACTTGTGCCCTGGACTTCTCCCTGTCTTGCCTTCATGAAGGCTTTGATTCCCTCCCTTTTTTGCAGCATCAAACTATCCCTCTCCATTGGATCATTCCCAATAGTGTAAAAAACACCCTCTTCTAGTTCCCACCTTGAAACACAACACAACACAATACAACATGACAACAAAAACAAAGATCCTCTTTAGATCTTTCATCTTCCTCCAGCTACCACCTCATTTCTCTGATCACCAGCACTGCAAACTTCATCAAAGGAGTTGTCTAAAGACACTATTGCTACCTCCTCATCTCCATTCTCTGCAACCCACCCCACCAGGCTTTTGTTGTTACCACCCACTGACACTGCTCAATGGCATCCCTACTGCCAAATCCAACCACCATTTCTCTGTTCTCATTTCACTCAACTTCTGAGCAGTGGACCACACAGGATCATTCTCTCCTTCTTGAAACACTCTTCTATAGACTTCTGCTTTTCCTCTTTTCCCACTTACTACTGTTTTCAGTCTCCTCCTCCTCTTCTTGTCTTCACCCATGTTGGAGGATCCCAGGACTCAATGCTCAAATTTCAATTTACACTTTTCCAGGGTGACCTTATTCAGTTTTATTTTAAATGCCTTCTATATGAGGATGAAGGCCAAATTCAAATCTTTAGCTCCAGCATCTCTCCTGGATTCCAGAAGTATTTATCCAGCTACCTGTTCAACATCTCCACCAAGATGGTCTCTGAAGTCAGGCCAAATAGGTTTGTATCCCAGCCCCTACCTGTGTGATCTGTGTTTCTTCATCTTATCTGTGAAATAGAGATGATAATAGTACCTATCTCATAAGGTTATTGTAAAGATTAAATGGGAATGTGTGCATAAAGCACTTACAACAGAGCTGGCATAAAGTAAATGTTCAGTAAATAGCCTGTTTGTTTCAATTCCCTACTAGAAGTTATGACAGAAGGAACCGTGTGTGTGTGTGTGTGTGTGTGTGTGTGTGTGTGTGTGTGTGTGTGTGTCTAATGGCACAATGAATTCCCAAGGCCTAGAACAGTGCCTGACATAGCATAGCAGCTCAATATTGAATGAATGAATCGATTCTCTCAAAGGGGGAAAAGGCTGCATCCAGAAACCACCTCAAGTGCTCCAGGTCGTCCAGGACTTGCCCAGGAGGAGTCATCCATGGTTTTTATCCACCCTTCAACACAGTAGTTTTCGAGTCTCTCTTCTCATTCACTAGGTCCTGGGAGTGGTATCTGTGGCATTCCTGCATCTGGTATCTGGTAGTGTGAGACATGTTCTTTATCTTTTTTCTTTGAAAATGTGAAATGTAGTTTACTGTTCAAGCATATCAATAATTCTTTTTCATTTAGACTCTGTTTCACCAGCTCTTAGTAGGAACCTAGAAAGAAGTTCTACCATATTAAAAAAAAAATACTGGCTATGACACGACTAAAATTTAAAGAAAACACTGCAAGACAGTGAATGTTCTTGGCGGGCAAGCGGATTTTGCAGAAAAATCACAGTAAAAACTTGCACGGAAAACGCAAACGCCCACGGCCCTCCTCGCCCGCCCCTAAATCCGGGCCCGCCCCGCCCCGCCCCGCCCCGCCCCGCCCCGTCCCGCATCTCGGCCCTGCCCCGCCCCGCCCCGCCCCGCCCCGTATCCCAGACAAGCCCTGCTGCACCGGGAACAGTCTAAGGCCGGGATTGTCCGCGGCTGGAACCCCCAGACCCTCGTGGCTGGTGCGGTCCGAGCGGATCGCCGAGGAAAGATGGCCGCCCTGACGACAGTCGTGGTGGCGGCGGCGGCCACTGCTGTAGCCGGGGCTGTGGCGGGGGCAGGGGCGGCCACCAGGACCGGCGTGAGGAGAGCGCCGGCGCCGCAACAGGTAAATCGAGAAAAGGGCCGAGGGCAGCCCTGGTGGCGGGCGTGGGCCCGAGTGGGCTGCGGGACCGAGAGGCGGGACGAGGGCCCCCACCCCTCCCAGAACAGGTGGCCCCTGGAGCCCTCTCCAGCGCGGCGGGGGAAGCGGGAGGCGCGGTGTTCCCCTTCCTCTGCCTGGGGCCTTGCACGCGCCGGCCGTTGTGCTTTGTTGGCGTTGTGCTTTGTTGGCTTGAGCGTTTAACAGCTTTTAAAGGGACACCTCCATGTGGTGGAAAGAGGTTTGGGAGCCGAGGAAGACCTCGGTAAAGTTATCCTCTCGGCGACTCAATTTCTTCTTTTAAAATTGGAACAAATAACATACACCTTCCCGAGTCATGAAATTAGAGATGTTTGGAAAGCCCTTGGCTCAGTGCTTGATTGGAGAGAGACCCGGTGCCCATTTATTGGTGGCTGCGCTATTGTTGTAGCAGGTGCAGGGAACCAGCGAGAAATGAAATATGCGATGGTCCGAGGCAGAGGTGTTTCTGAAGATTAGCTCAGGACCGACCCCTTTCTTCACTGGCAGGTCCAGAGGGACCTTCAGGAAGAACTGTTGAATCCCTTTCCTCCAGGGAAGACCTTGACTCACTTCATTTTCTCACAGCGTACACCTAAAGCATAGGCAGTTCCTGTGTGTTCTGCCATCGGAATAAATCCAGAATCTCAAAACTTCATTTCTCCTCTGGCTGAAATAATTTCTTAATTGGTTTCTGTCCTTCCACCCTTGCTTCTGTCGAGTCTGTTTTCAACAGCCAGGGTGATTCTATAAAATAATGACACTCTTCTGCCCAGAATCCTCCAAGGGATTCTTGTCTAATTGAAAGTAAAAGCCAAGGTGCCCATGGCCTTCAGGGCCTCAGAGCTGACCCCCTCACCTCCCTGACATGCCCCTCAGACATGCCAGGCACTTTCTTCAGGAGCTTTGCAGTTGCTGTTCCCTTTGCTTGGAATGCTCTTCCCCCCCTGGTCCCATATCTTGCTCCATCGACACCTTCACATCTCTTTGTTCAAATACTATCAGCTCAGTCAGACTTTCCACAAACTCCTAAATTGAATCCCTCCACCCAGAATACTTTGTTCCCTTTTCTGGTTTCATTTTTTTTTTATGACACTTATTACCAGATGATATGTTAAATATTTTACTTACCATTATTTTTTATTGTCTTCTGCCATGAGAATGTATGCTTTATGAGGGCAGAAATTGTTGGACGTTTTATTCACTATTGTATTCCCAGTGCCAAGAACTTTACCTGTTTAGTTCTTAGAACATAGTAGGCCTTCAGTAAATATTTGTGAATTAGTCTAAACCTGAAGGAAGGCTGTTGTGAGCCAGGGACAGCTTCCATGTGTATAGCCCAGGAAATTCTACCTCAGGCAAATTTTATCACACATTCTCTTTATTTCCCTTTATTATTCTTACTCTATCCCAAGTAGCTCAGGAAAAAATTAAAATATATAGAAATGTATAGAATATAAAATATCTTTCAAATATTAAAAATATTTTTAAAATTTTAAGACTCCAGTGGTTTAGCCATCCTCCTGGATTCCTCCATGAAACCTTTCTGGCTTATCCTAATTAAAAGTGATCTGTTCTCTAAATTCTTATAGCCATGTTTTGCCTTCTGGTTTACATTTCTTACAAGTTGCCTGATATTTTTATTGGTGCAAATATTTATGACTCCACTGTGGTGATTCTTAGAGATGGTGCTTGCCTTCCCAGGGGTTGGATCAAGACCACCTGTGTAGTTTTCCAAACATTATATCAGTAATTCTCAACTGGAGTGACTTTTGCTTCCCAGAGGACAGGGAAGCATTGTCTGGAGACATTTTTGGTTATCACAAGTGGAGTGAGTGGTGTGTAAGTAGTACTGGCATGTAGTGGGTTGAAGTCAGGGATGCTGCAAGACAATGCAGAAGACAGTCGTCCACAACAGAGAATTATCTGGCTCAAATGTCAGTAGTGCTGAGGTTGAGAAACCTTCTTTATTCCCTCTTACCTCTTTAGAGAAGGCAGAGCCTAATAGTTGAGACTCATAGCAGTAAATGGGGAGAGTTCCTCAATTGTATTAAGGCTTTAAGAGGAGAAATAGAATAATTTCTGTACCATAGTCTGCGATTATTTAGGAGTTTAATTATATGTCATTCATCTTTGTACTATGCCCAACACACCACACACAAACACATATACATATAAATTCTTACAGTCTAACACTGAACTTGAATATTTGTCATATGGTTAAATAAATGAATAGTCCTGCAAACTCTGACAATAAAATCAAAGAATTTTTTGTTTGTTTGTTTTTTGTTTTTTTCTTTTTTTTGAGAAGAGATTCTTCTGATGACAACTTGAGGTGTCTGGCTTCTGGCCAAAAACCCATGTGTGACCTTTCAGGGCCCTCCATTGGCAATTACAGAGGCTTTACTGGCAGGCCTCATGTGGGAAACCTACCCTCCCCAAGTCAGACTTGGTGCACAGCCAATGCAACAACAGAGGGTTGCAGTCGAGAACTTAGTTAACCCTGGCAGACAATACTCTTACGTTTATCTTGTATTTCCAGCACAGGTGCCTGTGCCTAGACCTCTTTGGGGGGTCTGGAGGTGGATTGAAGACGTTTTTCTCCATTCTGACTCAGAACTCAGTACTTTTCTACTCTTAGCCACTCTCTACCCTGTTGCCTGGGTCCATAAAACAGCTTTTGTTCAGGGCTCCGGTGGCAGTGAGATGATCCTTACATCTGTGCTGATCCATCTGGTACCATTCCTTGGAGGAAAATGTAACAGTGAGGAAGCCAGCATTTTCTCTGGTTTAGCCTTTTGCTTATACTATTGCAGGGAGTGTGTACCAGGTTGAATGTATTGTGTCCCCCAAATGCCATTATCTTTGTAGTTTTGTGGGGCAAAAGTTTTTGGTGCTGGTTGGATTTGCTTGCAATGTGCCCCACCCAGTTGTGGGAGATGATTCTGATGAGATGTTCCTATGGAGGTGTGGCCCCGCCCATTCGGGGGTGGGCCTTGATCAGTGGAGCTATATAAATGAGCTGACTCAGAGAGAGGAAACTCACGGAGTGCAGCTGGGAGTGATGTTTTGAAGAGGAGCAAGCTTGCTAGAGAGGAACGCCCTGGGAGAAAGCCGTTTTGAGGCCGGAGCTTTGGAGCAGACGCCAGCTGCCTTCCCAGCTAACAGAGGTTTTCCGGACGCCATTGGCCATTCTCCGGTGAAGGTACCTGATTGCTGAGGTGTTACCTTGGACGCTTTGTGGCCTTAAGACTGTAACTGTGTAGTGAAATAAACCCCCATTTTATAAAAGCCTATCCATCTCTGGTGTTTTGCATTCTGCAGCATTAGCAAACTAGAACAGAGTGATTAAAGACTTGACTGTTACTTTATTTTTAAATTATTGTCTTTATCAACTGCTTTGACACCAGGCAGCTCAGCTCAGTTCTTAACTTAGCACAGCTTTTGACAAACCTCATTATATTAGAAGTATCCACTAAAATATCCAAGTTTCTCTTAAACTATTTTGGAGTACTTATCTCTGAATTTTTAGGACTATTTTATATTCTCAGTTTCTACAAACTCCTGGGGGTGTGGAATTCCATAAATTTCCCACCCATTATGAAAAGTAATACTGTACCCTATTCTTTTTACTCATGACTCCCTCAGCCATTATCTTTCAAGACTGAAGACTACTAATCTCTTTACTCTGCTCTCAAATGCCATTTCCTTCTTGATCCCAGCCCACCATTCTCTTGGTCATTTTTGTTGTTGTATTATGAATTTCTTAAAATACCTCTAACAGCATCACACTACTATATGTACTAGTTTCTTATAAGGATAGGGCTATGTATTTTGTTTTGTTTCTAGTGGCCCTCCCTCTGATGGCTTGAATATTATGACCTTTGGCTACCTGAAGTATCCCTTAGTAATAACCACATTTCTTCTCTAACTTAAATGATTACTCTAAAAATATTTCTCTAGAAATATTCCTCTACGAATATTCCTCTAAAGATATTCCCCACCATCACCACCAAATAAATGTCCATGGCCTAATCCCTGGAACCGCTAATAAGTTGCCTTGATGGTAAAGGTGGACTTTGCAGATGTGATTAAGTACAGGATCTTGAGATAGAAAGATTATGCTGGATTATCCAGGTGTGCTATTGTAATCACAAGTGTCCGTTTAAGAGGGAGGCAGGAGGATCAAAGTCAGTAGTAAGATATGATGATAGAAGCAAGAAGTTGGGTGATATGAAGGGGCCATGAGCCAAGAAAAACAGGTACCCTGTAGAAACTGAAAAAAGGCATGGAGTTGTATTCTCCTCTGAAGCCCCTTGATTGTAGTCTTTTTACATCTAGAATTATGAGAATAAATATGTGTTGTTTAAGCCACTAAGTTTAAAGTAAACTAAGTTGTGTAAGTTTGTTATAGAAGCAAAAGGAAACATACACCACGAAAAGACCCAAGAAGGCACTAAGCTGTCACCCCTTCTGACCTTTAGGCTCTGCACAAACAGGAAATGAAGGCTAAGGCAGAATTGTAAGCTGCTCACCAGAGTGTTGAAGATATGGTCCAATGTTCATACAGAGTCCCTCAGCAAAGGCTAGGAGACTTGTTGGTTCAAGGCATTTAAGGAAATCTCTGACTGACCATTAGCTGACTACAAAGCTAACCAAGCAGAGACTTCAGTGGCCACACGTATAGAATACGAAAGTTACAGAATTAGTACAAGAAAATGACTAAACAAACAAACAGTAACAACAAACAGTAGCAACAAAGAACTTTGGGGAGGGGAGAGAATTTTATTTCCAGAACTACCAAATTATATTATTTAAAATATCCAGTTTTTAATTAAAAATTACAAGACATGCAAAGAAACAGTAAAGTATGATACATACCCAGGAACAAAAAAGTAGTCAGTAGAAACTGTCCCTGAGGAAGAATAGACCTTGGATATATTAGAAAACGTGTTTAAATCAGCTATTTTAAAAATGTTTTAAGAACTAAAGGAAAGTATGAGAATGATGTCTCACCAAATTGAGAGTTTCTATAAAGAGATAGAAATTATTTTTTTAAAAAGTACATTAACTCAAATGAAAAATTCAGTAGAGATTTTCAACAGCAGATTTGAGCTGGCAGAACAAAGAACAGCAAACTTGAAGATGGGTCAGTTGAGAGTATCATATTGAGGTACAGAAAGAAAAAAGAATGAAGAAAAATGAGTAGATCCTCACAGACTTATGGGAGATCATCAAGCATACTAACATATGCAGAATGAGAATCCAGGAGGAAAAGAGAAAGAGAAAGGGACAGAAAGAATATTTGAAGAAATAATGGCCCCAAATCCCCAAATTTGGTGCGAAATAGTCTACACACTGTTAGAGCTCAACAAATTCCAAGTAGGAATAACTCAAGAGATCCATACCTAGGTACATTGTAATCAAACAGGCAAAAGCCAAAGACAAAGAGAAACTCTTGGAAGCACCAAGAGAGAACAGACTCATCACATTTAAGAGACCCTCAACAAAATTAACAGCTGATTACTATTCAGAAAACATGAAGGCAGAAGGCAATGGAATGACATATTCAGAGTACTTGAAAGACTGTCAACCAAGAATTCTATATCCAGCAATACTGTCCTTCAAAAAATGAAGGAGAAATTACATTCCCATGTAAACAAAAATGGAGAGAATTCATTGCTAGCAGACCTGCCCTACAAAAATTAATAGAGCCTTTCAAGCTGAAATAAAAGGACACTAGGCAGTAACTCAAATCCATGATTAAAAAGCACTGGTAAAAGTAAATACATAAGTAA
The DNA here is from genome assembly GCF_015220235.1 of Choloepus didactylus. Classification (NCBI taxonomy): domain Eukaryota; kingdom Metazoa; phylum Chordata; class Mammalia; order Pilosa; family Megalonychidae; genus Choloepus; species Choloepus didactylus. Next base: position 55,534,555 of record NC_051319.1, on the reverse strand, counting down.
ATATAAAAGTCAATATAAATGTATTTTTTGTTTCTGATGAACTTTTTTCAGAATATAGAGGAGGAGGGTACACTTCTCAACTCATTCTGTGAGGCCAGTATTACCCTAATACCAAAATCAGATAAAAACACAAGAAATGAAAACTACAGGTGAATATTACTTATGAATGAGAAAGCAAAATTCTATCAAACCACATCCAACAGTATATAAAAAGGATTATACACATGATCAGTTGGGATTTAGCCCAGACATGCAAGGTTGGTTCAGCATGTGAAAATCAGTCAATATAATAACCATTTAAATAGAATAAATGACAAAAACCACATGATCATCTCATTTGGCACAGATAAAGCAACTGACAAAATCCAATATTCTTTCATGATAAAAACAGTTAACTAGGAATAGCAGGGAACTTCCTCAGCCTGATAAAGGCATCTATGAGAAGCTCACTGCTGACATTGTACTTAATGATGAAAGATTGAAAGCTTTCTTCCTAAGATCAGAAACAAGCCAAGAATGTCTTCGTTCAATACTTCCATTCAATATAAGCCCTAGCCAGAACAATTAGACAAAAAAGGAAGGGAGGGAGGGAAACAGAGAGAGAGAGAGAGAGGAAAAAAAGAAGGAGAGCAGGAGGGAGAGAGGGAGGGAGAAAGAAAGGGAGAAAGGGCATCCAGATTGGAAAGGAAGAAGTAAAACTATTCACAAGTGGCATGAACTTAAATATATAGAAAATCCTAAGGACCCCACAAACATACATTAGAGATAATATGTTCAGCAAGATTGCAGGATATAGAAGAATATACAAAAATAAACAGATTTTCTATACACTAGCAATGAACAATTTTAATTGAAATTAAGAAATCAATTCCATTTTCAATAGTATCAAAAAGAATTAAACACATAGAAATAAATTTAATAAAAGGATTGGAAAAATAATATTGTTAAGATGGCACTATTCCCCAAATTGACCTACAGATTCAATATAATCCCAGTTGAAATCCCTTCTGCCTTTTTTTGCAGAAATAGACAAGCTGATCCTTAAACTCATATAGAAAAGCAAAGGACAATGAACAAAATTGGATGACTTATACTTTCTGAATTCAGAATTTACTAACAAAGCTATAGTAATCAAACAACATGGTACCACATGCAAGGATAGACATACAAATCTATAGAATAGAATTGAAATTCCAGAGATAAACCTTTACATAGACAGTTGATTTTTGACAAGGGTACTAAGACAATTCAATGAGGGAAAGAAAAGTGTTTTCAATAAATGATCTTGGGCTAACTGGATACCCACAGCCAAAATAGTGTTGTTGAACCCCCACTTCACACTGTATTCAAAAATTAATTCAAAATGGATCATAGATCTAATTGAAAATGGACCAAAGATCTAAATGTAAGAGGTAAACTATAAAGCTCTTAGAAGAAAATATAAATCTTCATGACCTTGGATTAGGCAGTGACTTCTTACTTGTGACTAAAGCACATGTAACCAAAGAAAATAGACAAATTGGACTCTATCAAAATTAGAAATATTCATGCTTCGAAAGACACTATCAAGAAAGTGAAAAGACAACTCAGAGAATGGGAGAAAATATTTGCAAATTATATTTCTGACAAAGGGCTTATATCCAGAATATATCCAGAACTCTCACAACTCAACAATAAAAAGACAACCCAGTTTAAAAATGGGAAAGGATTTGAGTTGACATTCTTTCAAAAAAAATGTCCAATAAGCACTTGAAAATATGCTTTACATCATTAGCCATTAAAGAAATCCAAATCAAAATTAGATACCACTTCACATCCACTATGATGACTATAATTAAAAATATGGACAATAATAAGTATTGGTGAGGATGTGGAGACATTGGAACCCTCACGATTGCTGGTGAGAATGTAGAATGGTGCAGCCACTGTGGAAAACAGTTTGGCAATTCCTCAAAAAACTAAACATAGAGTTACCATATGTCTCAGTAATTCTAGTCCTACATATATACCCAAGAGTTCATTATTCCTAAGAGCTAAACAGTGGAAATAACCCAAATGCCCATCAACTGAAGAATGGATAAACAAATTGTGGTTATCTCCATATAACGGAATATTATTCAACCATGAAAAGGAATTGTCTTAGTTTGTCAGGCTAAAATATGACAAATACCACAAAATGGTTTGGCTTAAACACAAGAATTTAATGGCTCATGGTTTTGGAGACTAGGAGTCCCAAATCAAGGCCTTGCTTTCTCCCTGAAGTGTGGTGTTCTAGTGCTGATTTGCTGCAACCATTGGGTTTCTTGGTTTGTGTCTCTAATCTTCCATCACATGGCAGTCTCTCTCATTGTGTCTGCTCTTCTGATTTCTGCTTACTTCTGGTTTCTGGCTTCCAGCTTCTGGCCCCTTTCTGACCAAAATTTGAATTTCTTCTGTGTATGAAAGACTCCAGGAATATGCATTACTGCGCACACTGATTCTGTTGGCCACACTTAAATAGGATCTTAAAAGATCCTATTCACAAATGAGTCTACACCTTAACTGATAGTACATCTTCAAATTTAAGAACACATCTGTTGTTGGGATATGTAATTCAGTGTAGGAATGTAGTATGCATACACGCTGCAACATGATGAATCATGTTGTGTCAGAGAGACCTTCTGTGGCCATTCTCTCTGACAGAAGAACCCCTTGTCCCGTTATCTACATTTCAGTGCTATTTATTTCCTTAGTAGCATTTATCATAGTTGGTGATTTTTTGTTTACTTTTTCTTTTTTTAATCTGCTTTTCTCCATGTTAGTGTGGGTCATCACTGTTTCCCAAGTGTCCAGAATAACACCTGTAACTCATAAATTTTCAATACATTTGTTAAATGGCTAAGGAAAAGAATGACATCTTCTTTTGTAAATAGTCCCTGGACACTTAACATTTCATACTCAATAATATAACATTTTAAGATCAATATTCCTTCTTCCACAAATGTATTTTTTTAAAAATAAATAAGATTGGTCACCGAATTATCTCCCAAGAACTCCATTATTGACATTTTAGCTCTCTGAAAAACATTCCACATTTATCACTTACCATTTTTCTCTCTGCCTAAACCTTTTCTCCCCGTTGACAAAATGGTTGACCCAGTTGCATGGGGATTCCATATTGTAAATGTACTTTAAAATATATTACATGATTTAAGATCAGGTTAGTGAGTTTACTGGGTGATTATATTTCCCCTGATGTTATTTAAATTAAATTGCATTCCCCAAGCACTTTTCAATCTAGGAGAAGTACCCTAGAAACATGCAGAAAGGTCAATGAAAGCTAGACTTGACTTCAAAGAAATAATAATAGATAAGTTCAGCATTGTATATATCAGTTTAGTTAATTGGTTTATTTGTACTATTGGTAGATGATTTTCTCCATAAAGAATTTAAAGTTAGTGTTCTTGATTATTTCTTCAAAATCTGCTAATTTGTATTTGACTAGCCACTTTACCAACTAACAATTTAATAAAATAACTTGGCATCGTTCCTTCTTACTGCCGCATAGCATTCCATCGTGTGTATATACCACATTTTATTTATCCACTCATCTGTTGACGGACACTTGAGTTGTTTCCATCTATTGGAAATTGTGAATATTGCTGCTATGAACATTGGCCGCAGGAAGAAGGAATGATGTCATGAAACATGACAACGTGGATGAACCTTGAAGACATAATGCTGAGCGAAATAAGCCAGGCACAGAAAGAGAAATATTATATGCTACCACTAATGTGAGCATTGAAAAATGTAAAATAAATGGTTTATAATGTAGAATGTAGGTGACCCAGTGATACAGAGCAATTAGTGAATGAGGAACGATAACCTAATAAGAACAGATAAGCTATTGTGGGTAAATTTAACATTCTAGGAATGCCCAGGAATGGCTATGGTAGGAACAAGTTCACAGAAAATGTTGGTAATTAGGTTATTTTCTTGGGGTAGAGAAGGAGCATGTTGTAAGTAAAGTAGCTATTTTAGGTTAGTTGTCTTTTTCTTATTCCCTTGTTTTGGTTTGAAATGTTTTTTTATTGTATGTTTTTTTAATTTTAATTTTTTGATATAGTTAACAGTTAATTTAAAAAAACAATGAAAAAATACACAGAGCCCTTCTGAGGAGCTGATGGAGAGTGCGGGGGTGTTGGGCTTCTCCACCTGTGTGGTTGCTGATGTGCTCACAGACATTCGTGACTGGCTGTTTGATGGGCTGAGCCCTCTATCACGGAACTTGCCCTTGGGGACACTGTTACTGCAAAGGAGAGGCTAGTCCTGCTTATAATTGTGCCTAAGTGTCTCCTCCCGAATGCCTCTTTGTTGCTCAGATGTGGCCCTCTCTCTCCATCTAAGCCAACTTGGCAGGTGAAATCACTGTCCTCCCCCCTACGTGGGATCTGATATCCAGGGGTGTGAATCTCCCTGGCAACGCAGAATATGACTCCTGGGGAGGAATCTAGACCCAGCATCGTGGGATGGAGAACATCTTCTTGACCAAAAGGGGGATGTGAAATGAAATGAAATAAGTTTCAGTGGCTAAGAGATTCCAAAAGAAGCTGAGAGGTCATTCTGGTGGGCACTCTTATGCACAATATAGACAATCCTTTTTAGGTTCTAAGGAATTGGAATAGCTAGCAGCAAATACCTGAAACTATCAAACTATAACCCAGAACCCTTGAATCTTGAAGGTGATTGTATAACAATGTAGCTTATGAGGGGTGACAGTGTGATTGGGAAAGCCATGTGGATCACACTCCCCTTTGTCCAGTGTATGGATAGATGAGTAGAAAAACAGGGGCAAAAAAAAACGCACCCAGTGTTCTTTTTTACATTAATTGTTCTTTTTCACTTTAATTTTTATTCTTATTATTTTTGTATGTGTGGTAATGAAAATGTTCAAAAATTAAATTTGGTGATGAACGCACAACTATATAATGGTACTGTGAAGAACTGATTGTACGCTTTGTATGACTGCATGGTATGTGGATATATCTCCATAAAATTGAATTTAAAAAAATTAATAACTTGGCAGTAATGCTTAATGGATTTCATAGTTCATATACTCTGAAGCAAAACATAAGTTGTATTAAGTTTTGGTTTTTAAGTTTTGAAATAGAGTAATTCTGAGTGACAGCTTGGTTTAGATGAATATGTTATTTCCTAAGTGTAGGAATGACTATTTTTATTATTAGTGATAAATTTCTTTTTGTTCTTTATACAGAATGATGGCTGTTTTAGTACTTCAGGTGGAAATCGAACTTTTCAGCTTCAAAACTGGAAGCAGAAAGCTAGACGGACCAAGAAAGCAGAATTCATACAGACAGCAGAAAAATTTAAAAATCAGTAAGTATGCCTTAATTTCTTAGGAATGCCATAACAACCACAAATTGTTTGGCTTAAGACAACAGAAACTTAACGTGTCACAGTTCTAGGGGCTAGGAGTCCAAAATCAAGTTGTGGGCAGGACCATGCTCCATCTTAAACTTGGGAAGGAGAATCTTTCCTTACCTCTCTAGTTGTGTTGTTTGCTGGCAATCCCTGGTGTTCCTGGCTTGTAGAAGCATGACTCCAATCCCTGCCTCCTCCATCTTTGCATGGCATTCTCCCTGGTGTCTGTCTCCATGTGTCAAAAATTTCCCCTATAAGGATGCTAGCAATAATGGAATAGGACCTACCCTAATCCTGTTTGACCTCCTCTTACCTAATCATGCATTCAAAGACCCTATTTCCAGGTAAGGTTACATTAACAGCACCGGGGGTTAGGGCTTGAATGTATCTTTTTGGGAGGCACAATTCAACCTTTAATAAAATGTAAAAACATTATCTGCACTAACATTACTAGTCACTTTATAATGGATGATGTAAAGTTGATTTGACTCTACCCTGTCCAATTCCACATTGTTACAAAATTCTACTTACTCTTTAAAAATGGGGATGTGAAATGGACAAACGATAATAGACTAAATAAAGGTAATTGTAAGTAGAGTTTTTAAATTTTATTAATTTTTATCATTTTGAATCAGTGTATTTCAAGGGAAACAAAACAGCTGTTTCTTTACGATCTCATATTATGTATTAAATAGCAGATTGGATACATTTTTATTTTTCAACTGTAGGTGATGACTCAATAAATATTTTTCAGTAAGTGAGTAGTTTTAATGAAAAGTCTGTAGATTTGTGTTACTTTTTGCAGTGACTTTAATTAGTCTCCCTCCCTTGGTCTGTTCCCCACTCAGTTCCATCCTGTACATTATGGCCAGAGTAATTGAGAATTTTCCATTTATTTGAATTTTAATGTTTATATATGTGTATGTATGTATATATGTACATTTAATATATATATATTGTTCTTTAAATGATATTTGTTGAATGTTTAACATTTTCAGCAGTGCCATGAGGAATGATAAAAAGCATTAAGAAGCACTGCTTCGAATTTATGCTGTATTGATTTGCCAAAGAACTCAAGAAAGAAAGAGCCTATCGTTAGGAATAGTGTTTTTACAGAGCTATTGGCAGTTTTCTGTTCAGGAATTCTAACAGTAAAAAAGCATACTGTTTGAATTTTGAAAAGTTATTCCATACTTTAGCTTTGGAGATTTGTGTTCTCACTACATTTATATAATACTTATATCTTTAATACCCAGAATTTGAAAGCAAGTTTTCTTTTCTTTGATTTCCAAAATGCATTACCCTAGACGGAATTGAGGAGGTTAGGAGGCCTGGTTTGGGTTTCTCTCTAAATGGAGTAATATTCACCAAATGACTAATGTCCATAGATGTCAGCAAACTAGTAGGTTATGCCCATATAGACACATTGTCTCCCAGTAGTGTTTTTTTTGTAGTCCTGATTAGGGTTTCTTTGTTTGCTCTAGGGTTTGGAAAAACTCACTGGAAGAGTGTTACTTTTTTTTTTTTTTTTTTTTTTTCAAAACAACTTTATTGAGCTATAATTCACATACCATGCAATTCAGCCTTTTGAAGTATACAGTTCAATGATTTTTAATATAGTCACAGAACCGTGAATCACCACAATCAATTTTAGAGCATTTTCATCATCCCCAAAAGAAACCCCCTACCCATTAACAGATAATCCACATTTCTCCCCAGCCTCTCTGTCCCAGCCCCAGGCAACACCTAGTCTACTGACTGTCTCTGTTCAATTGTCTATTCTGGACATTGTACATAAATGGAATTGTAAAATATGGAATCCTTTGTGATGGGCTTCTTTCACTAAGCATAATGTTTTCATGGCTCACCTATGTTGTAGCATGTATCAGTACTTCACTCCATTCTATGGCCTAATAATACTGCATTGTATGGATATACCACCTTTTGTTTATCCATTCATCAGCTGATGAACAGTTGGGCTATTGCCACTGTTTGGCTATTGTGAATAGTGCATGAACATTTCCAGTAAATTTTTGTATTCCATATAATTCATAAAATTTGTTACATTAGAAATAGTTCCGATGGAGTCATTGACAAACAATTTAGCATCCTTCCACTTGGAGAGATTCAGCTGTGGTGTTGTCCCCAAGCAGTCATTGGCAGCATGGCAAATCTCCCCATTACCTTGCATTGCACCCATAGAAAATTGTTAATCAATCCTTCCAGTGGCATGATTTTAGAGATTTAAAAATTTATTTTAGAACAAGCCCATTGTTTAGACGTTTAAAGTATTGAGAATCTCAGACCAACACCATTCTACTGTAGCCAATTAACATTCTATCTGTACATCAGTCTATTCTAAGTTTGTTTGGCAGGAGTCTGTCACTGAGAGTCAGATTAACTCTAGATTCACTGGCAAGTTCAAGATTCTGGACCTGCAAAGCTTCATTCTGGTTTGTTTGTATAGCAGAGGGTATTTTTCCCCAGGACTGCTGTAACAAAGTACCAGGTGGCTTAAAACAACAGAAATTTATTGTCTCACAATTCTATAGGCTAGAGGTCCAAAATCAGGGTGTGGGCAGGGCCATGTTCCCTCTGAAGCCTGTAGGGAGAATCCTTCTTTGCTTCTTCCTAGCTTTTGATGGTTTGCCAGCAATCCTTGGGGTTCCCTGGCTTGCAGCTATAGCACTTTAATCTCTGCCTCCATCATCACATGGCCATCTTCTCTCTTGTCCGTCTGTGTGTCCAAATTTCCCTTTTCTTATAGGGACACCAGTCATATTAAGGCCCACCCTAATTCCATTTGCAACAACCCTATTTCCAAATGTGTCACATTCTGAGGTACTGGGGATTAGGACTCCAACATATCTTTTGGGGGCAAGCAATTGAACCCATAAGGCAGAGTATATGAAATGGCACTGGCATTAGGCAGGCACTGGAGCAAGATGCTCAGCACAAGCAATTTAGCATCTATATAGTCTTTTCTCTGCCCATTTCTCATATTTAAGTGACCTGGGTGGTCCAGGGCTTCCTATCCTAGGCAAACCCACCAGTAAGTCTACAATTTCAGGAAGCTTTGTTGAGTAGACAGAAGGCTTCCTTCTCTTTGTCTTGAGGTATTTTCAAAATCAATAGCAGAAATGGGGGGATGAGAGAACTGTCTTTACTGGGGACAATGTGCTAAGATGGAATGGGCGTAGGTTTTGGAGTCATAGAGTCCTGAGTTCAAATCCTGCTGTTACCATGTTTCAGCCTTGTCTGTAAGCAAATTACTTAACCTGGCCATGTCATCATTGGTGAAATGCTAAATATCATGCCCACTTCTAAATCTTGAAGATTAGATATAATGTGTTTACTGTGCCTAATCCATAACAGGCACTCAGGAGGGGTGGATCCCTTCTTTAAATTTTCAGTAAGGGAGGTTTTGTTTGGGTTTCTAAGCCAGAAGACTTTAAATCAATTGTTTCAGCATAGTTCTCCCTGTTTACTTTTTTTTTTCTTTTTTTTTTTTTTTTTTTTTTTTTTTTTTTAACTTTCCCTTCTTTTTTCAAATCACCTGTATGAAAAAAAAAGTTAAAAAGAAAACAAACATACAATAAAAGAGCATTTCAAAGAGACCATAGCAAGGGAGTAAGAAAAAGACAACTAACCTAAGATAACTGCTTAACTTCCAACATGTTCCTACTTTACCCCAAGAAAGTTACATAATATAGCAACATTTCAGTGAACTTGTTCCTACTACAACCATCAGAAATTAACAGACCATAGTCATTTCTGGGCATCCCCAGAACGTTAAATAGCTTATCTGTTCTTCCTGGATTATTGTTCCCCCTTCCTTAATTGCTCTCTACTGCTAGTTCCCCTACATTCTACATTATAAACCATTTGTTTTACATTTTTCAAAGTTCACATTAGTGGTAGCATATAATATTTCTCTTTTTGTGCCTGGCTTATTTCGCTCAGCATTATGTCTTCAAGGTTCATCCATGTTGTCATATGTTTCACCAGATCGTTCCTTCTTACTGCCGCGTAGTATTCCATCGTGTGTATATACCACATTTTATTTATCCACTCATCTGTTGAAGGACATTTGGGTTGTTTCCATCTCTTGGCAATTGTGAATAATGCTGCTATGAACATTGGCGTGCAGATATCTGTTCGTGTCACTGCTTTCCGATCTTCCGGGTATATACCGAGGAGTGCAATCGCTGGATCGAATGGTAGCTCTATATCTAGTTTTCTAAGGAACTGCCAGACTGACTTCCAGAGTGGCTGAACCATTATACAGTCCCACCAACAATGAATAAGAGTTCCAATTTCTCCACATCCCCTCCAGCATTTGTAGTTTCCTGTTTGTTTAATGGCAGCCATTCTAACCGGTGTTAGATGGTATCTCATTGTGGTCTTAATTTGCATCTCTCTAATAGCTAGTGAAGCTGAACATTTTTTCATGTGTTTCTTGGTCATTTGTATTTCCTCTTCAGAGAACTGTCTTTTCATATCTTTTGCCCATTTTATAATTGGGCTGTCTGTACTATTGTCATTGAGTTGTAGGATTTCTTTGTATATGCAAGATATCAGTCTTTTGTCAGATACATGGTTTCCAAAAATTTTTTCCCATTGAGTTGGCTGCCTCTTTACCTTTTTGAGAAATTCCTTTGAGGTGCAGAAACTTCTAAGCTTGAGGAGTTCCCATTTATCTATTTTCTCTTTTGTTGCTTGTGCTTTGGGTGTAAAGTCTAGGAAGTGGCCTCCTAATACAAGGTCTTGAAGATGTTTTCCTACATTATCTTCTAGGAGTTTTATGGTACTTTCTTTTATATTGAGATCTTTGGTCCATTTTGAGTTAATTTTTGTGTAGGGGGTGAGGTAGGGGTCCTCTTTCATTCTTTTGGATATGGATATCCAACTCTCCCAGCCCCATTTGTTGAAAAGACCATTATGGCTCAGTTCGGTGACTTTGGGGGCCTTATCAAAGATCAGTCGGCCATAGATCTGAGGGTCTATCTCTGAATTCTCAATTCGATTCCATTGATCTATATGTCTATCTTTGTGCCAGTACCATGCTGTCTTGGCAACTGTGGCTTTATAATAAGCTTCAAAGTCAGGGAGTGTAAGTCCTCCCACTTCGTTTTTCTTTTTTAGAGTGTCTTTAGCAATTCGAGGCATCTTCCCTTTCCAAATAAATTTGATAACTAGCTTTTCCAAGTCTGCAAAGTAGGTTGTTGGAATTTTGATTGGGATTGCATTGAATCTGTAGATGAGTTTGGGTAGAATTGACATCTTAATGACATTTAGCCTTCCTATCCATGAACATGGAATATTTTTCCATCTTTTAAGGTCCCCTTCTATTTCTTTTAGTAGAGTTATGTAGTTTTCTTTGTATAGGTCTTTTACATCTTTGGTTAAGTTGATTCCTAGGTACTTGATTTTTTTAGTTGCTATTGAAAATGGTATCTTTTTCTTGAGTGTCTCTTCAGTTTGTTCATTTCTAGCATATAGAAACATTACTGACTTATGTGCATTAATCTTGTATCCCGCTACTTTGCTAAATTTGTTTATTAGCTCTAGTAGGTGTATCGTTGATTTCTCAGGGTTTTCTAGATATAAGATCATATCATCTGCAAACAATGACAGTTTTACTTCTTCTTTTCCAATTTGGATGCCTTTTATTTCTTTGTCTTGCCGGATTGCCCTGGCTAGCACTTCCAGCACAATGTTGAATAACAGTGGTGACAGCGGGCATCCTTGTCTTGTTCCTGATCTTAGAGGGAAGGCTTTCAGTCTCTCACCATTGAGTACTATGCTGGCTGTGGGTTTTTCATATATGCTCTTTATCATGTTGAGGAAGTTTCCTTCAATTCCTACCTTTTGAAGTGTTTTTATCAAAAAGGGATGTTGGATTTTGTCAAATGCTTTTTCAGCATCTATTGAGATGATCAATTGATTTTTCCCTTTTGAGTTTTTAATGTGTTGTAATACATTGATTGTTTTTCTGATGTTGAACCATCCTTGCATGCCTGGAATGAACCCCACTTGGTCATGGTGTATGATTTTTTTAATGTGTCTTTGGATTCGATTTGCAAGTATTTTGTTGAGGATTTTTGCATCTATATTCATTAGGGAGATTGGCCGGTAGTTTTCCTTTTTTGTAGCATCTTTGCCTGGTTTTGGTATTAGATTGATGTTAGCTTCATAAAATGAGTTAGGTAGTGTTCCATTTTTTTCAATGTTTTGAAAGAGTTTGAGTAAGATTGGTGTCAGTTCTTTCTGGAAAGTTTGGTAGAATTCCCCTGTGAAGCCATCTGGCCCTGGGCATTTATTTGTGGGAAGATTTTTGATGACTGATTGGATCTCTTTGCTTGTGATGGGTTGGTTGAGGTCTTCTATTTCTTCTCTGGTCAGTCTAGGTTGTTCATATGTTTCCAGGAAATTGTCCATTTCTTCTACATTATCCAGTTTGTTGCCATACAGTTGTTCATAATATCCTCTTATAATTTTTTTAATTTCTTCAGGATCTGCAGTTATGTCACCTTTTTCATTCATTATTTTGTTTATATGGGTCTTCTCTCTTTTTGATTTTGTCAGTCTAGCTAGGGGCTTGTCAATCTTGTTGATCTTCTCAAAGAACCAACTTTTGGTGATATTTATCCTTTCTATTGTTTTTTTGTTCTCTATGTCATTTATTTCTGCTTTAATCCTTGTTATTTCTTTTCTTCTACTTGGTTTAGGATTGGTTTGCTGTTCATTTTCTAGCTTCTTCAGTTGATCCATTAGTTCTTTGATTTTGGCTCTTTCTTCCTTTTTAATATATGCGTTTAGTGCTATAAATTTCCCCCTTAGCACTGCTTTTGCTGCATCCCATAGGTTTTGGTATGTTGTGTTCTCATTTTCATTCGTCTCTATATATTTAGCAATTTCTCTTGCTATTTCTTCTTTAACCCACTGATTGTTTAGGAGTGTGTTGTTTAACCTCCAGGTATTTGTGAATTTTCTAAGTCTCTGATGGTTATTGACTTCTAATTGTATTCCATTGTGGTCAGAGAATGTGCTTTGAATGATTTCAATCTTTTTAAATTTATTGAGGCTTGTTTTATGTCCCAGCATATGATCTATTCTGGAGAAAGTTCCGTGAGCACTAGAAAAGTATGTGTATCCTGGTGATTTGGGATGTAATGTCCTGTAGATGTCTGTTAAATCTAATTCATTTATCAGATTGTTTAGGTTTTCAATTTCCTTATTGGTCTTCTGTCTGGTTGATCTATCTATAGGAGAGAGTGATGTGTTGAAGTCTCCCACAATTATTGTGGAAACATCAATTGCTTCCTTTAGTTTTGCCAATGTTTCTCTCATGTATTTTGTGGCACCTTGATTGGGTGCATAGACATTTACGATTGTTATTTCTTCTTGCTGAATTGCCCCTTTTATTAGTATGTAGTGGCCTTCTTTGTCTCTCAAAACATCCCTGCATTTGAAGTCTATTTTATCTGAGATTAATATTGCTACACCTGCTTTCTTTTGGCTGTAGCTTGCATGAAATATTTTTTTCCATCCTTTCACTTTCAATTTCTTTGTGTCCCTGTGTCTAAGATGAGTCTCTTGTATGCAACATATTGATGGTTCATTTTTTTTGATCCATTCTGCGAATCTATATCTTTTAATTGGGGAGTTTAATCCATTTACATTCAACGTTAAAACCGTGAAGGCATTTCTTGAATCGGCCATCTTATCCTTTGGATTATGTTTGCCATATTTTTCCCTCTCTCTATTAATATCCTTTATTGTACCCATACCGAATCTCTTTAGTACTGAACCTTTCTCCAAGTCTCTCTGTCCTGTCTTTGTTTCTCTGTCTGTAGGGCTCCCTTTAGTATCTCCAGTAGGGCAGGTCTCTTGTTAGCAAATTCTCTCAGCATTTCTTTGTCTGTGAAAAATTTAAGCTCTCCCTCAAATTTGAAGGAGAGCTTTGCTGGATAAAGTATTCTTGGCTGGAACTTCCTCTCTCTCAGAATTTTAAATATATCGTGCCATTGCCTTCTCGCCTCCATGGTGGCTGCTGAGTAGTCACTACTTAGTCTTATGCTGTTTCCTTTGTATGTGGTGAATTGCTTTTCTCTTGCTGCTTTCAGAACTTGCTCCTTCTCTTCTATGTTTGACAGTGTGATCAGTATATGTCTCGGAGTGGGTTTTTTTGGATTTATTCTATTTGGAGTTCGCTGAGCATTTATGATTTGTGTATTTATGTTGTTTAGAAGATTTGGGAAGTTTTCCCCAACAATTTCTTTGAATACTCTTCCTAGACCTTTACCCTTTTCTTCCCCTTCTGGGACACCAATGAGTCTTATATTCGGACGCTTCATATTATCTATCATATCCCTGAGGTCCATTTCGAGTTTTTCAATTTTTTTCCCCATTCTTTCTTTTATGCTTTCATTTTCCATTCTGTCATCTTCCAGGTCACTGATTCGTTGTTCAACTTCCTCTAGTCTTGTACTATGAGTGTCCAGAATCTTTTTAATTTGGTCAACAGTTTCTTTAATTTCCATAAGATCATCCATTTTTTTATTTAGTCTTGCACTGTCTTCTTTATGCTCTTCTAGGGTCTTCTTGATTTCCTTCATATCCCGTACTAGGGTCTCATTGTTCATCTTTAGTTCTTTGAGTAGCTGCTCTAGGTGTGTCTCTTCTGGTCTTTTGATTTGGGTGCTTGGGCTTGGGTTATCCATATCGTCTGGTTTTTTCATATGCTTTATAATTTTCTGTTGTTTTTGGCCTCGTGGCATTTGCTGTCCTTGATAGGGTTCTTTTAGGGTTTGTAGACCAGTTGAAGTCCTTATCTCTAATTTATCAGATCTACAGCTTCGTGGAGTACACTTTCTCTAACTAACCAGCAGGTGGCGTCCACGAGCCACCTGTTCTCCACAAGCCAGATCTCCCCTGCTTAGCCTTTTTGGTGAGTGGGGGAGTGAGTCTTGTGGGGCCCAATTGGTGTCCCAAGCTTGCGTGTGTAGTTGGTGTTGCCTGCCCTGTATGTGGGGCGTGTTTCTGGGCAGTCGGGGAGGGGGGGTGGCCCTAACAATCAAATCTCCCTGATGATCCTAGAGTTTTAAAGCTACTGCAATAGTCTAATCCTTCAGTTCAGTCCTGCCACAGTTTGTCTCTGCCACTGACCCACAAGTCTTTGGTATTGGCGTATGGCTCCTGAGACTTGCAAGTGGGCCCCTCTTCCAGGCTGTGCACCCCGGGTCCTCTGTTGAGGGATGACTGTGCTATGTCACAGGTGAGTGCCGTCCCCCCAGGGCAGTTCTGGGCTGCTGGGCTGTGTTGGGAGGCTCCCAGTCTGCTCAAATGATGGCTGAATGGGGCTCTGTTAATTCACACTGCTCCCCCTTCCCAGCTCTGGGACATTCAGCTGAGGTTGCAGGGAAGGCTAATGTCCACGCCCAGTTTTGTGGTGTGTGCCTGTTATTTGAAGCACTTCCGTCACACTGGGTTGTCTGGGGCAGCTCTGGGCTATGGGGCTGGCGATGGGCAGGAGTGTTTCCTGTCCACCAGGATGGTGGCTGTGAGCGGACACCCCCCTTTTCTTGGGAAGTTGTGTTGTTTAGTGAATTTTCTCAGCCACTGGATTATTGCCTTTTGTCTCAGAGCTCTCTTATTTCTGCTCTTGACTTGACGTGCCCAAATTTCAATTCTTTGAAGCTTTCTGTATTGAGCTTCTTAGAGTAATTGTTTTAGAAAAAGCAAAAAGGATTTAAAAAAAAAAAAAAAAAAAAAACGGCCCTCCTCAGAGATCTAATGGGTTATTGAAATGCTAATAGACAAAGCAACCAGGGCCATTAAGGAAAGGTGCCCTGGGCAGAGAGATCAGCCTTGCTTCGGGATTTGCATATGCGCCTCAAGGCCTGATCTCCGCCCTTCCCCTTTCTGTGTTCACCAGAACTCCAAAAATCCTCTGCTTTTACTTTGGAGCTTCTCGTGTTGTTTTCCTTCTATGCCCGTCTCCTCTCTGCTGGGCTGGCTGCTCTCAGAGTCTCTGGTGTCTGGCCTCAGTCTATCTATGGTTGGAGTTTGAATCAGTAGAATGAGTTTCCGATGAGAGCAGCCACTGCAATTCTCCCTTCTCCTTCCTGGAGCTGACAGCCCCTCCTCCCCCGGGACTGAGCCTGGCAGGGAGGGGCGCGGGTCCCCTGGCCGCAAAAACTTACAGATTTCGGTGATCTCAGCAGTTCCACGTTTTCATGAGTGTTGTATGAAGTATGTCCAAAGACAGATTGCTCTGTGGTGTCCAGTCCACGCAGTTCCTGGCTTTTTACCTACTTTCCTGGAGGAGTAACTAAAACATACAGCTCACCAGTCTGCCATCTTGCCCCGCCTCCCCGTGTTACTTTTTTTCCAACTGTTGTCATAGAATACAAAGATGAAAAAGGCATAATTTGTAATATAATCCTGTTTTATTTTTCGAATAGGTAATACACTCACATGGTTCAGAAATGAAAATACATCAAAGGTCTGTCTTAATCTTAGCCACCCAATTCTCCTCCTCTCAGACAACCATTTTTATTAGTTTCTTGGTATCCTTCCACAGATATTTTATGCACTTTTAAAGAAATAGAAATACATATTCAGATTTTTCCTTTTTAAAATAAGTGTTACATGCTGTGTACACTCTGTTCTGTATCTTGCTTTTGTTAAAAATAAACTTAGGAGTATGTCTTGGATATCGAGGAATTACTGGTTTTGTCAAGTATGATAATGGTGTTGTAGATATGTAAGTTGTATATCCATAAGCTTTAGAGATGCATACTGAAGTGTGTTGTGGTAAAATTCCTAATTTCAGGATTTACTTTAAAATACTTAAGCAAACTTAAAAAAAGAAAGGATAGTGAACCAAGATAGGTAAAACTGTTGAATCAGAATGATGGATATATGAGGGGGTCAATTTACCATTCTCTACTTTGGGGTATATTTGAAGAAATCATGTAAAAACTTTTTTTTATAAAGAGAGTATATCTTGGAGATATTTCCCTATCAGTAAATAAAACACAATATAGCTACATATTGTGCATCATATGAATGTACCATAATTTATTCAACTTGTCTCGTATTGATGGGCAGTTAAGTTATATGCAGTCTTTTGTTGTAATAAACAATGCTACAATCAATTGCATGATCAACACAGATCCATATTATTTTACACATGTATGAATATATCTTCAGGATAGATTCATTGTAGTAGAAATACTGGGCCTAAGTTATATGAATTTGCCTCCATAGACAGTTTACAGTTCCACCAACAATGTATAAGAAGTACTGTTTCCCCACAGTCTTGTCAACAGAATATATTATTCAAACTTGTGATTCTTTGCCAATCTGATAGGTATAAAATGTTACCTTGGAATAGTTTTAATTTGTATTTCTCCTATAATAAGTGAGGTTGAGAATCTTTTCACATGTTTGGGAATTTGGTTCCATTCCATTAGAATGCCTTTTAGGTTAATATTTCTTATCCAGTGCTTATTACTCTGTCAAGGATGGCAGCACACAACTTACTGTCCCTGCATACCCTGTGTTCATAATAGACATTACTATTTGATAGCAGCAATTTCCCCTCCCCCAACCAGACCCTAGATGGGCCTCCCAGTCTTCAACACAAGACTCCAGCAGCCACTCTCAATCCATTAGAGTCAATGTGTAGATTGAAATCTATTTGACATCTCTATTCTGCCTCTTGCTTCCTCTGACAAACAACTCGAGCTTCCCAGACAGTATGTGGAGCCTAAGGCAGTCTCATCTATTTACCCCAATGTGCCTTACGAAATTTTTCTCTATGTGCTACAAAGTGTAAATGTTTCCTTACGAAATTTTTCTCTATGTGCTACAAAGTGTAAACGTTTGGAAACTCTCTTAGATAGTTGCCCCTCAGGCTGTGTGAAGGTAAGTCAGTTGGCAGAGATACTGCACCCCTCATTAAATCCAAGATAAGTGGAGAAGAAAAATATTCATATTAATTTCTACCTTCTGGGAGAAAGAAAACAGATATTGATGAAATTAATTTATTTGCCCTGTCAAAAAAGTTTATTGATAGTATTTTTTTTGTTTGTTTTGTCTTACCCCAGGGCATGGGTAACTAACAATTAGAATTCATTACTATATACAGAATAAATCCAGAGAACAAAGGTGAGATGAAAGCAGCTTTGAAGTAAATGTAGAAGAAAGCCTTTAAATATACTAAATTTTTTGTCTTCGAGAGGTCCTACAAGGACCTCTACATAGATTATCTCATTTGATATTAATAACAGCCTTATTAGGTAGCAGATAGCTGTTTTATTTGCACTTTGTTAGTGAGGAAGTTCACACTGGGAGAGGTTGAATGTCTTGGCTAAGGTTACAAAGTTAACAGTATCTACTACTCAGAGCAGTCATCAGCAGTGATGACCATTTTCAAATCACTGTGAGAATAAGTTGGAATCAATAGCCAAAGGTTATGTATTTTCAGAGCAAGTCTAGGAAAATAGTAGCTGTATTTTCTTAAATTAACATTTTGTAATTTAAATAGTTCAAATTACAAGTACTCTTAGTTGAATGTTACTCCTTCTAACTACTATTTTGACTCCTTATCCTTATTAGTCCAAGTAATTATATTTTGATTCCATAGAAGAATAATCTAAATTGTCTTGATTGTTTTCATATTTTAAATAATTAAAAATATATTTAAGTCATACTTATACCATGTGTTTCTTTTCCTAAAGAGTTATCAACATAGAAAAAGATAAACGCAGTCATTTCTACAACCAAAAAAGTGACTTCAGAATTGAGCATAGTATGCTGGAAGAGTTGGAAAATAAACTGATAACCAACAGGAAAACAGAAAGTAAGTTGAGTTAATGATGAACTAAAAACTATTGTAGTTTTGCCCTTGTGATTTGTCTCTGTGTATTGACTGTTTTATATCCTTTATGAAGATGCTGTCTAGTTGGTAATAAATCTGTCTTTTAGGAATATGTATTTATCTTTGAGGTCACAATTTAGTCATCCTAACGGGATTTGTGCCACTTTACTAGGAAAGAGAGGGCTTTGTTTTTTGGTTGACAAATCAGTTAATGCTATTAAAATTTCTTAAAGGAAAACTGATTCCTGTGTTGTCTGATCTTAGCTTATTATCAACCTGGCATTGTTGACTGAGCTCTAGAAAAAATAAGCATCAGAGGATCCAGAACATACACTTAGTAATGGTACTAAGTGATCAAGTCACATAATTGCTTAAACTTGAGTTTCTTTGTCTGTGGTATAAAACCTACCATTTCTACCTCAGGAGAATGATATATGAGATAGTGCCTTGTAGCCAATATGTTCTATTGTTTATTGCTATAAATATCAATCATTTTCAACATTATGCTGAATCTTGACCTTAAAAAGAGTCCTGTGAGAATGTGTTTCATTATAGAATTAGATTGTTGCAAAATCTTATACTATAATAAAAAATAGCTTAGCAAGGCTTAAAGGAGAAATAATGGTTATCAACTAAATAAGCTTTCTAAGACTCATTATGTAGAGATTTTACTGCTTACAGTCCTTCCTTGTAGCCAATTACAAGAAATCTGTAATATATTTTTATCTTTCAGAAAGTAAGATTGCTGTATTTTAAAAAGTCATCTTTTGATTATCAGGTAGTACCAAGAATCACTCTCCTGTTGGAATGATAGCAGGACCTAATATGAATACAAAATTTCCAGTTCTCTACTGTCTTTGACTCAGAGAGAAATCTAGGCACCCCCAATTTAATATTTCTTAATTTCTCTTAGTTCTTTTATAGACAGCTGACAAAGGCTGATTTTTGTTTTCCTCAGTGTCTCCATTTTGTACATTTCTAGGTCCCTTGTTTTTTTCCATTTTTTAAGACAACCTTATTTTACCTTTTTAATTACCCTTTATTCTATAATTTAGCTCTCTCTTACAACATTTGGTTTTTGTCGTATCTAGGAGATGAAGGAATTCATTGTGATTAATTTAAGGATATAGAAGTTTCCTTTTCATATATTCAGCTCAGAAGTAGTATCTATTCCTTACCCCAAATATCATGCCATAATTTTAGCCTACTGCAATTATGTAATGTTGTACTTCAATGATTGCCTATACAGAGTGTCAGTTCCAAAGGTGTAAATAAACTAATATAAGATTATTTGTCCTATAGTGGTAGTAGTATCACTGTGCTTGATCAAACTGTGACAATAAGGAAATAACAAAAACACTTTCCTAATTAGCTTACTTTTACTAGAAAAGTGTCCTGACCTAAAGTTCCAAAATAAGGCCCTATAAAATACATTGGATAAAATGTCTGCCTTTATAGAATTCTTGAATTTAAATAAAAAATGGAGCAAACCAAAGTCACATGCAGATTTGTTTTGATTGTTAGCACTGGGTCTAGGCCTGTAAGTAAATTTTTTTTTTTAATTTGCTTTTAAGGACTTTTGGATAGAACAGTTTGGTGCTTCATGCTCACTGGTGAAAAAGTCGCAAAAACTGAAAAAGGGGGTGTATGAAACAGCAACCAAAGATGGGAAAGTAATATTACTACTATATAAATACATATGTGTAAGAATATAAATATATATGACATTACCATAGTAATTTAAATAATTATTAAAATAAGATTATTACAGCAGGAAAAAAAATATTAAAGAAGAATCCAGTCTTTTTGCTGCTAATAAAGAACATCTGAAAATGTCTTTGAGACCTTTATCTATTTTTCAGGTGTTTTCTGTGGACTTAACAGTTAACCTCAGGCTAGTGCTTTGGTTGACCTTGGCAACCTGTGACATAGATGCCACTGAGTGGCACCTGAGGCAGCTCCTCAAGGCCATGACAGTGACACCAGTGGGTATCTCTAGCCCCCGTCTTACAGGATATAGTTAGACAAAATTAATTCCCAGATGGGAAGTTTATCAGTATTCATAGAATTAATACTGGTTAGACAGTTTTAATATCCCTAAAGTAGAGTTGTAGATCAAATTCTATTTCCATAAATTATACTACTAGACCAAAGAAACAAGTTTAATAGGAAAGAAGAAAAAAACAGGTAAGGAACAAAAGATGACTAAGCCTAAGCTACTGATCCATGTATTTAAAACGAGGTTCAATAACTCAGTCCTTAGTGAGTAAAAACAAAACCAAACAGACATTCCTTTAGTATATTGCAGTAAGATTTAACCCATTGTGCTTTTAAATATTGGAGGAAATTGAGAAATGCTTTATTGGGAACAAGGGTACTTAAAGTGTTCAGGTTGTTTTTAAACTTATAAATAACCATCTTTTATTCTTTATTCTTTATTTACTTTCTCTTGACTATCTTTTTCTAAGTGACTGTGATCAGTTTTACATGCAGAATCCTGAATTGTAGCCACATTTGTCATAGATTTATTTTGAAGGACCTACTTTTTGCTTATAGGAGCAAAAATTCAGCAACAACTGGCCAAAATACATAACAATGTAAAGAGACTTCAGCATCATTTAAAAGATGTGAAGCCTACACCTGATTGTAAGTAAAGTTAAATTCTTTATTTTCTTATGTATTAATATTTTCTCTTGTTCTGTGAAAAATTTATACTTTATAATATAAAATATGGCTGCTTTTCTACTTGGCATAAATGGAGCTAAACCGTACCTTATTGGTTAGGGATTAACAAGGATATGTTGAAGAACTGAAATACCTAGCATTTATATAGTCTTTTTACTTTTAAAATGCTTGTAAATTACTAATCCTTGTAAATTAGGAGATAGGCAGAACAGATATTAGTGTCAATCATAGGATGGAGATCCTGATGACTGGAAAGGTTCAGATTCAGCTAAATTAAGAGGAAAACAGACTGATTTTCCTGGTTCCTAGTGCTGTGCTTTTCCCATTACCTTATTTGCTTTTTGAAATAGTTGCCTTTCAGAGGCATTTCATATACATACGGAAAAGGTGACTTATTCTTTAAATAGTTTTGGGACAAATGCTAGTCATTTGGAAAAACAAAAAAATGTATCCCTTCGTCCCTCTGTACAAACTTTCACTCCTAAAGGCTCAAAGCAATACAGTAGAGTGAACAAAATGTGTAGACTTAAGAATTAGACAGATGTCAAGTCGAATCTGTCTTGGCCATTTGTTCGTTGGGTGATTTTAGGTAAGTTACTTGATCTCTCTGAGCTTCTATTTCCTCAGCTCTAAAATGGAGGTTACTATAGGACTTCTCTGATGGGGTTGTTGGGGAGTGCATATAAAACTCTTGGTGCAGTGCTTATAACATAGTAAGCCCCCAAGTTATCAACTTTTAATGTTATAATTATATATCTAGTAAATTATGTATTTAATATACTGTATCATAAATATTTATAATAAATAATAAACTTATTATTTATTAAATAAATGAAATAATAAATATACCAGAAGAGAACATGAGTTAACATTTTTAAATTAACCTTATTCATCAAAAAATAAATAAATAAATAAAACACACGCGAAAAAAACATTTCCAAATAAAACATAGCAAAAGAATGAGAAAAACAAATATCCTGCAATAACTTCATTGCTTCCAGTATTCAAATTAGGAAAAATACTAGCAATATATATGTCACTTATAGGGCTAATTTTCATAATAAAGAATGCCTCCAATTAGAGAGACAAAGGTGAATAACCTAATAGAAAAATGAGCACAGGTTATAAAATGCAATTCATAGCAAAAACCATATGAAAAAATGCTCACACTTACAAATGATCACAAAAATATCAATTAAAATAAATTTTTGCCCATAATTTTGGAAATGGTTGAACGATAAATAGGAAGAAGGCACTCTCAGGTGCTGTTTGGAATTATAAGTTGGAAGAGCCTTTTTGAAGGACAGTCTGACATTGAGTATACTGTAAAGTGGGCATATTTTTTGATTTAGCAATTAAAGTTTTATTAATGTATCCTCTAAAAATACTTATATAAGCATACAAAATACATATATGCAAGGATATTCCACTACAGCATTGTGTGTATTTAAAGCTTTTTTTTCCTTAGAAAATTGATCAAATGAATTAGGGTGAATTTAGACAATGAAATACCATGCAGCCATAAAAAGAAATGAGGTAGCACTATATGTCTATATTCATATGGAAAGTTAACCACAACATTTTAAGTAAAAACTGCAAGTCATAAAACAGTGTATATAGTATGAAACAATTTTTGTACAAAATAATAATAATGATGATAATGAAATATATACATAGAAAAAATTGCAATAATAAAAATTAGCTTTTGAGGACAATTTTCTTATCCTTTAATATAAGAAATATTTTTAAATTAGGAGAACATTACTTTTTTTATAGCCATACTAAAATATGACATAAAATAATTTTTCCATTTTTTTTTTTTACAGTTGTTGAAAAGCTCAGAGAAATGATGGAAGAAATTGAAAATGCAATTAACACCTTTAAAGAAGAGCAGAGGTTGATGTATGTTTTAAATGTACTTTAATATAAGATTATTGACCTTTTTTTATAACTCTCCACTAAGTTGTTATATGTAAGCTATTTTATTATGTGTTTAATATGAGGTGTACATAAAAGTAGTTTAATACCTCTCTTGTTTTAGATTTTAGACTGCTTTTCATGTTTAAAGTGAATTTTCATTTATGTTTAGATACTATAAAATCTCAAATGAGAACTTAAAAGATTGTTTCTTTCTTTGAGGAAACTCTTTTTAGGCTTAGATTTATAAATATTAATAACAAAGTACAGTATAAAATTTGGACATCATTACACTGTAATTTCTAATAGGTTAGAAATCTAGTAAGGGAAAAAAGAAAACGTGAAGTTTAATTTATATAAGTGACTGTCACTTAGAGGAAAAAATATCATCCAGTAGCCTTGGTAAATTTGGGCATAAACCTTACGACATTAGATTGTCCTTTGTTCAAGTTCCACTTAAAACTTGTTTAGAAAAACAGCTCTTTTTATTTTGTGACACTTTAAACTTTCAGGAAGTCATTGAATCAAGCAGGTTCTCCATTGCTACTCTAATACTTCATTTATACTTTATCATCCAGAAAATTCCTTATGAGGAATTGCACATATAACTGATACTAACTTAAAGGTAACTTTGTGTGGAAAGCCTTCTAAAATATATACCTCCTTATTGACTATAATATTAACATAATTTAGCCATTGTATAGTGGCTTAGGGGTTATAAGATAAATGTTGTACTATTCTCTAATATAGTGGTTCTCTTGGGCTGTTGATAGTAATTTAACATGAATGGCCCCAGCTTTATTTTCTCTGCTCTTTCTGTTTATTCCTTTAGAATCATTTGTCAGATTTATCTTACTGATACTATTAAACTTATATGTAATAGCCATCTTCTTTCCTTTTTTCTTCCCAGCCTTCATATATGCTATTTGAATCTACTAAAAACTGAAAAAGCGGATAACAAAACTTAATAGTGTCTAAATCTGCATTGTCCAGTACAGTGGCCACTAGCTACATCTGACTATTTAAATTACATTTAAACTAATTTAAAAACAAATAAATAAAAATTCAATTCCCCAGTCATACCAGCCACATTTCAAGTGCTCAATACCACATGTGGCTAGTGGCCATGTTAGAAAGCACAGATATAGTCCATTTTCATTCTCCTAGAATTCTGTTGGATAGTGCTGGTCTTAAATTATTAATAAATGAATTCTAAAGGGTTCTTCCATTAAAAATACATATATTTTACAGTATATGAACTTAGCTATTTTGGACGGATTTTGGGCTTTTGCATTTTTCTAGGTTCTACATGGTCTTGTGTATATATTGTGTTTTTTCTTCCATTTGGGAGAATTTTCTAGAAGAAATAAACCTGTGATAAGTTTGGATACTAAATGAAGGAAATGTGTGAAGTGAGATGCTATTCCAAGTCTAGAGAAAGACATGGATTCAAAAATAGAGATGTTAGAAGCAAAGACTCCTAAGTAGATTGAATAGAAAAGTAGTTCTCAACTATGTTGTCACAACTTACTGATTTATTGTGCTCATATATCATAGAATCGTGAGTTGTGTTATACATAACTTGATGATAAAGTATTTAACTGCAGTTTGTCAGTGATTTACTTTTTATTATAGATTAGAGGAGATCCAAGATTATCCTTGAAATTGTAACAGTCTCATTCTGTTGACATCTTTTTTGGAATAGAGAGAAAGTAATGGAATTATAGGTAGCATTCTAGGAACTGTGTCCTGGGGATAAACCTGTGGGATTAGGTCATGCATGTGAACATCATTAGGCAGTGTAAAAAACAGAAGAAAAGATTGAGACTGCCACTGAACCAGAGAAGATAGAGGTACCAAGCAAAAGAGTAATGAGAGATAAATAAGAGTTATGCCAGGATAGATGTTGAAATATGTGGAAACTAGTGATGAATTATAAATTTAATATGGAGAACACTAAAAATATAATTAGAGGAAGTAAGTCACAGCAATGGGTAAGGAAGATAATGATGGCAACTACTTTAAACCCGATAAAGTAATAAAATGGGAATACTAGTAAAGACTAAATGTATCTTTTTAAAAATCATATCCACTGTTACTCAACCCAGTGAAGAGGAAAAGAGACTATTGTATTGAGAAAGAAAGGTGGATTGGCAAAGCTTTTACCTTTCACTCACTTATCCACTAGGATCACTGCTTTATATTAAATAGGCAGGCTTAGAACCAACTGTCACTGACCTTTTCGGTTGTTGTTCCTTGCGTTAGGAAGTGGATACGACTGGAATCTCTGATTGTTACCATTCATTTCAACAAACATACTCTGCACAGTAAATAATCATAAGACATTGTTCAACATAAGGAAAAGGCAGTCTGAGTCAGAGGCAGCTGTCCATTCTTCCTCCAAATATTTCAGATCTATTCACTCTATTGCCCCTGCCACCACCATTCTAGTCTAAACCACCATTGTCTGTCATCTGAACTTCTGGAATAGTCCTAAATGGGTCTCCATAGTTCTATTCTTTTTTTCCCTCCAGTTTCACATACCACTCAGTAACTTGTCTTCTTAAAACATATACTGAATAATGCCAACCCCCTGCTCAGAATCCTGTGGTGACCTATATGACCCAACCCTTGCATAACTCTCCTGCCTCATTTTATGTTCATTCACTTATCCTTATTTACTGTGCTTCAGTCATAGTGGCTACTTACAGTTTCTCAAACTCACCTAACTTTTTCTACCTTGGAAACTTTGACCTTTGTACACAATTGACCCTCTTTAATAACCTGGCTAGTTACTTCTTATCTTTCAGGTCTCTGTATATCTTTATCAGTGTTTCATAGAAGCCTTCTGTGGCCCCCAAATCCTCTAAGTCTCACAAAGTTCCCTATATTTTTCTTCATAGTTCTCATTATAATTGGCAGCTATCTATTTATCTGTGTGGTTAAAGAAACCCCAAACAATGACAATTTACTGTGTATTTAATGTCTGTCTCTCCCACTAGACTGTGTTGGCAGGGGCCATGTTTGTTTTGCTTGCCACTGTATTCCCAGCACCTAGCACAGTGCCTGGCCCATAGTAGGCACTCAGTAAACATTTAAATCAATGACTGTGTGCAGTAACTTTCTATATCCCCATAATTTCATTGACATCTTGAAACTAGTAAAAGATGAGATTGAAGCAGGAAAGCAGGTAGATGAGAATAAAAGCTGGGTTGGGACAGCTGAGACGTTAATGCAGAGAAAGCAGGGGGACTTAGCAGGAGAAAGAAATAGAGCATAGGCAAGGGAGGTGGAATATTTTGAAAAAGATGATGTGACAAGAGTAAAGAATAGTTACATTTGAGGGAAAATGAGAGTTAATATGGATTGGTTTGTACTTTATAATTCAAACTTTATTTTTTTAATTTTAGATATGAAGAACTTATTAAAGAAGAGAAAACAACTAATAATGAGTTGAATGCCATATCCAGAAAAATTGACACATGGGCTATGGGTAGTTCAGAAACAGAGAGACCTTTCAGAGCAATGTCAAGCAAAGTTCCTATAGACAAAGTAACACCAAGTACTCTTCCAGAAGAAGTAATAGATTTTGAAACATTCCTTCAGCAGACAGGAGGGCGACAAGGGGGCTGGGATGATTATGATCACCAGAACTTTATAAAAGTGAGAAACAAACATAAAGGGAGGCCGACATTTATGGAGGAAGTTCTAGGGCACCTTCCTGGAAGAACACAGGATGAAATTCAACAGCATGAGAAATGGTATCAAAAATTTCTGGCTCTACAAGAAAGAAAAAAAGAGGTAATCTTAAGTATAATAGCTATTATTTGTTGCATGTTTCTATGCTGTAGGCACTGTGCTAAACTCTTAACATGTATCATTAACTTTACCATGACCTTATGAGATATTTTTATAGTTTCTTTCCTAATTTATTTAAATTGAAACTGAGGCATGAGAGGTTAAGCAATTTACCCAAATGATGGAATTTTCCCATTTGGACTTCCTCAAGGCCAAATATGTCTACCCCAGTAAATAATACAGTAGGCTAGAAAACTGACTGTGGGCAAACCCAAAATGTGTGTAATTCAGATCTACTCAGACTTTTGAAAAAAGTCATCTTACCAGCAAAGGCCACATTGTTTTGAAAAACAATTTCACTAACACTTTGTATATACCTCTTTTTTGATGGGCTTTGGCACATTCTGTATTCTCTTATTTATGCACATGTCTTATCTCACCTGCAGCAGTGCTACTCAAAAGTGTGGTTTCTAAAACAGATATTGACGGACAAACTGTTACTGGTCCACAATGAGGTAAGATGATTGCACCAGTAAGCAGACTGTATAGTTCAGTTGACTTTGTTTCCATAGACGACTTCCTTAGTGAAGCAAACAGTGCGCTGATTTACATTCTGGCATGACTTCCTTATAGTGTTATGGACTGGCACTTTGAGTAGCACTGTATAGATGGCACTTGGCATTGTTTTAGTCATCCATGGTCCCTATCACATTCCTTGCATATAGTACACATGTCATAAGGAGTTCTTTAATTAATAACTGAAGGAATGAACATTGTACTATGAGGGAATATCAAGAAATAATGTTCCTGACTGGGAGGTAGGAGGAGTAATTCAGTGGATATATACTTTAAGAGACAGAGAAGGCAGGTAGAATTTTTTTTTTAATACAGTTTCATTGAGATATATTCACATGCCCTACAATCATCCACAGTGTACAATCAATTATTCACAGTTACAGATGAAGTTTTAAAGTTGTAACTTTCTTAATTTTCCCTAGTTTCTCCCATTTAATAAGATTATGAAACTTATGATGCCTGTGTTATGGTGGTGAATGGGGATTACCAGTAATAGTAATTGTGTTTTCCATTAATTTGAATTACTTTTTGAGGCATAGTTCTTTGATCCTGTATTCATTCAGCATGGTCATCAAATCACCTCCCTGTTAACAGGCTTTATACTAGATGCAAATGTTAAATGATTCCGGCTACTAGCGTCTTTAATTTATTTGAACATTTGAAAGGTATTTATAGTGGTATTAATTGCAGGATGCAGTATTGCATTTAGATTATTAAAGCAAACATTGAGTGTTAAGATGTGTTGGGTGCTATGTTGAGTAGTTTATATCTCATTTCTCAACAAACTGGGTTAAGTAGTAGTATTCCTCCATTTTAAGATAGTTCTCTAGAAAATATAATTCTTTTTTAAATCTTTTTTTAATTCAATTTTATTGAGATATAGTCACATACCATGCAGTCATGCAAAGCATACAATCAGTTCTTCACAGTACCATTATATAGTTGTGCATTCATCACCAAAATTAATTTTTGAACATTTTCATTACCACACATACAAAAATAATAAGAATAAAAATTAAAGTGAAAAAGAACAATTAATGTAAAAAAGAACACTGGGTGCCTTTTTTTTTTTGGCCCTCATTTTTCTACTCATTCATCCATACACTGGACAAAGGGGAATGTGGTCCATATAGCTTTGCCAATCACACTGTCACCCCTCATAAGCTACATTTTTATACAAACGTCTTCAAGATTCAAGGGTTCTGGGTTGTAATTTGATAGTTTCACGTATTTACTATTAGCTATTCCAATTCATTAGAACCTAAAAAGGGTTACCTATATTGTGCATAAGAGTGCCCACCAGAGTGACCTCTCAGCTCCTTTTGGAATCTCTCTGCCACTGAAGCTTATTTCATTTCATTTCACATCCCCCTTTTGGTCCAGAAGGTGTTCTCCATCCCATGATGCCGGGTCTAGATTTCTCCCTGGGAGTCATATTCCACATTGCCAGGAAGATTTACACCCCTGGGAGTCAGATCCCATGTAGGGGGGAGGGCAGTGATTTTACCTGCCAAGTTGGCTTAGCTAGAGAGAGAGGGCCACATCTGAGCAACAAAGAGACATTCAGGAGGAGACTCTTAGGCACAATTATAGGCAGGCCTAGCCTCTCTAATGGGCTTGCTTTCTTGAGTGATTTTTGTTGTTGCAATGGTTTTTGGCATTTATTGCTCCAGTGAGCATGTGAATAATATTACAATAGATAGTACAGTTCCAGATGAGGAAAAATTCTCCAATCAAAATTGCCCCCGTCCTCATTGAGAAACTCTGTACTTATCAGTATTAGGCTTTCATGTGATAAGAGACAGTCAAACTGAAAGGCAAAATAAAAGTATGCCCCCATTCTAGTAAAAAAAATTATGTGCCCCTATATAAAGCTTCTGACCTATTTTATATTTATTTTATTTAATGTTTTTACACTTTTTAAGCACTATGTGCCGGGTACTGGCTCATTTAATCTTAACTACAACCTCTATGAAAGAAGTACTACCTACTACTTTACAGGTGAGTAAAATGAGGACAGAGAAGTTTAATGACTCACCCAAAGCCATTCCTAGTAAATGGCAAAGGCAGGGTTTGGTCCCAAATAGTATGGATTCAGAGCTCACCCTGCTTTTGATTTCTCTTCTGATATTGTGCCAGAGGAAGGTCATTCAGAAAGTATCCTGTGCCTAGAAAAAGGATTTGTAAGCATGAGTGAAATTATTAGAGCAAAGGGATTTTATTGCCTGAGAAAGCAAAGGCAGGTATAGGGAAGAAGGATTCTACATGAGGTGCAGTCCTTGTGAGCCTGGAGACTGAGAGAGGAAAAGGAAGGCCAAAAGAATAAAAACACCCATTATTCAATATTTTAAAAGATAGATAAAATTATTTTTTCCAAACGGAAGTAGAAAAAAATTACATTGGTTGAAAAAGAAACACCGTCCTGCAACCAGTATTCTTTCTAGAAAGATAGATTTGAGGTTGTATTTTTAAAAAAATTTTTTGGATGAGAAATCCTTGAATCCCTGGAGCTAACAAAAACAAAAAGAAACAAAAAACCTCAATCTTTTCCCAGTCTTTGCACATTGGCTCTGTGTTGGGTCAGCTTTAACACAGCCTAAAGAACAGCCTGTGGTGAAGGCTTAGGGTCTTCTCAGGTCCTTTCTGAGCATGTATCTTGCCCTACTCATTACATGGTCTTATAAATTCCCCATATGCATGAACACTCCAAATGCCTCACTTTCCCCAGAAATTCTCCACAGCCTTTTTCTCCTGGTTCCCAAGCACTATTGTATGTCTCAACCATAATCTTTTGCCAAAGATGGCTGTGGTTTGATTGTTCTCTATTTTAGTGTCCATGCCACCTGCATTTCCATCCAAAGTGAGTTCAGGGACAGTTGCAACAGAGACCAGCCTTGAATCAGTCCTTCCAGCAGCCCCCAGGCATGTGGAACAGACGTAGAAATGCCCCAGTTGTAAATAAGGAGTGCTCTGCTGTCTTTGTAACCTGGAACCAGGGACCAATATTGGGAACAGGAGCTGCTGCTGTGCAGAGCAGAAGAATGGATAAGGAAAGGGCTAGTAAAAACACCCCAAGGCTTTCTTATCATTTTTTTTTCCCCAAGGGTTACAGTTCCACTATTTCAATTATTTTCTTATTGTGAAATATAACATATATACAGAAGAGTGATAACTTTCAAAGTAGAATTTAACAAGTAGCTATAGAACAAATTTCAAAGATTGTTATGGGTTACAGTTCTACCATTTCAGTTATTTCCTTGCTGTCTCAGATCTTCAAGGATATCTGGGCAGTGACCACCTTAACTTGCTCATATTGAAAGGGGATGTCAACATTATGGTGAAGGGGGATGCATCTGGCTGATGTTCTTGGAGAGGCTATTGCCTCTGGGTTTTGGGACTTAACTGGCATAGAAACACTTTGAAGGATTTAAGGTTCTGAGAAGTAAACTTAATGAGTGAAACTTTTACAGAGTCTGATAGGGACCTGGGTATTCTTTAGGATTTTCGGGACTACTGTTGATTTGGGTTTGGAATACTGTGGCCATTTGGAACATCTAACTGAAGCTTGCATTAGAGTAACCTCCAGGTAGCCTCTCGGCTTTGAAATCTCTTAGCCATTGAAACCGTATTTTGTTATCTTTCTTTTCTCCCTTTTGGCCTTGATTCCCAGGCCAGGCTCATTCCTGGGAGTCGTGTCCCTGTTGCCAGGGAGACTCATTCCCCTGGGATTCATGTCCCATGTAGTGGAGAGGGTAATGAATTTATTTTCAGAGTTGGGCTCAGAGAGAGAAAGGCCACATCTCTGGAAGTGACTGCTAGGCATAATTAGAGGTAGGCTTAGCCTCCCCTTTACAGCCTTAAGTTTCTCAAGAGCAAGCCTGAAGATCGAGGGCCTGACTTATTAAATAGGGGGTTCCTAATTTCACATAGCATAATTCTGTCCAAGGAAAACAGTGTTTCACATCATCTTCACTTAGTTGTTCAATCATCACTCTCAATTTTTAAAAAATATCATAACCCAAAAGACCCCAAAGCTCTTATTACACCCTAATTATTTATCCCTAGTATTAGTGTGGTACTAGTAAGTTATTCCTATTAAATATAGTTCATAGTATATAATAGCTAGTTCTTCCCATATACCACTCTGTTGTTAATTCTTTGTACCAGTGTCATCCCTGAGAAGTAGATTCTGCAAGCACGTATTTGTAGTGCTTGTCTGTGGGATACATGACTTTGAACTACCCCTTTCAATCATGTTCTCCTTCAATATGGCACTAATAGTTATGCATCATACATTAATGACTTGTCGTCACCCCTGTCCATTCCCATACCCTTAAGTTCAACCTTGTTAACAGGTCTGTACATATTAGGTAATCATACCCCTTCACTAGCAGCTTTCTATCTCTAGGTCCCCTATATTCTAAATTTTAAGACACTGATTTTACATTTTTCAGGGAGCTCATAGTAGTGGTAACATACAGTATCTCTCCTTTTGTGTCTGACTTATTTCAGTCAGCATTATGGCTTCAAGGTTCATTCATGTTGTCATGTGTTTCAGGACCTCATTCTTACTGCTACATAGTATTCCATCATATGTATATACCACATTTTATTTTGTTTATCCACTCATCTGTTGAAGGACACTTGCATAGTTGCCATCTCTTGGCAGTTGTGAATAATGCCATTATGAACATCAGTATGCAAATGTATGTTTGTGTCACTGCTTTCAGATATTCTAGGTATAGGCTGAGTAGTTGAATGGACAGATCGTAAAGTAACTTGATATTTAGTTTACTGAGGAACCGCCAAACTGTCTTCCACAGTGGCAATATCATTATACATTCCCACCAGCAGTGGATGAGTTCCCGTTTCTCTACATCCTCTCTAGCATTTGTAGTTTCCTGTTTCTTTAATGGCAGCCATCCTTATAGGTATGAAGTGATAGCTCATTATGGATTTGATTTGCATTTCCCTAATAGTTAGTGAAGATAAACCTTTTTCATGTGTTTTTTAGCCATTTGTATTTCCTCTTCAGAAAAATATCTTTTCATATATTTTGCCCATTTTATAATTCATCTGTTTGTACTATTGTCACTGAGTTGTAGGATTTCATCATATATGCTGGGTATCAGTCTCTTATCAGATACGTGGTTTCCAAATATTTTCTCCCATTGAGTTAGCTGCCTCTTCACCTTTTTGACAAAGTCCTTTGAGACACAGCAGCTTTTGATTTTGAGGAGTTCCCATTTATCTATTATTTCTTTCATTGCTTGTGCTTTGGGTATAAGGGCTAAGAAGCTACCACCTATTACTAGGTCTTGAAGAGGTTTCCCTATATTATCTTCTAGGAGTCTTATGTTATTGGCTCTTATATTTAGGTTCCTCACACCCTATACAAAAATTAACTCAAAGTGTCTTTCAGTTAATTTTTGTATAGGGTGTGAGGAAGGGTCCTCTTTCATTCTTTTGGATATGGATATCCAGTTCTCCCAGCCTCATTTGTTGAAAAGACTATTCTGTCCCAGTTCAGTGGATTTGGGGGCCTTGTCAAACATCAGTTGACCATAGATCTGGGGGTCTATTTCCAAACTCTCAATTCAATTCCATTGATCAATAAGTGTATCTTTATGCCAATACCATGCAGTTTTGATTACTGTGGTTTTATAGTAAGCTTTAAAGTAGGAAGTGTAAGTCCTCCCACTTCATTCTTCTTTTTAAAAATATTTTTGGCGATTGGAGTTCCCTTTCCCTTCCAAATAAATTTCTTAACTAGCTTTTCCAAGTCTGCAAAGTAGGTTGTTGGAATTTTGATTGGAATTGCATTGAATCTGTAGATCAGTTTGGGTAGAATTGGTATCTTAATAATGTTTAGCCTTCCTATCCATGAATACAGAATATTTTTCCACCTGTTTAGGTCCTCTTTGATTTCTTTTAGTAAAGTTTTGTAATTTTCTGTGTAGAGGTCTTTTACATCCTTGGTTAAGGTTATTCCTAGGTATTTCCCAGCACTCAGTCAGCTCAAAAGTGCCCCACCTCCTAGCTGCCTGCCGTGCACTGGTGAGCCTCTTGGGTAGAGGTGGGGCTTCTGGTGCTTCCATGTGGCACCCTTGGTTATCTCCACCTCTGGACTGTGCACACCACGGGTCTCCACGGAGGAAGAGTAAATGCACCAAGTTTTCTGTGTGCAGTCAACACAGGTCCACTTGTTCCCAAGTTCCCTCTTGGCTGTGGGGCTGAGAAGGGTTACCTCCCCAGCTAATTGCTGAGATGGGTGTGCGGGAATGGAGAGTTCCTCCCTCCCCTGTTTGGCTGGCTGGCTCACAGCTGCCAGTGCAAGCGCAGTTAAATAAACTCACCATAATTTCTCTGCTCTTTCAATTAAGCCTCCACTATATATTGTAGAGGTCCTTCTCTGGCCACTCGTACTCTGGAACCCATCCCGGTGATTTTCTGCTTTTTCTCTAGTTATTCCACCTGGAAGAAGTTTGTTCTGCCTTTCCTATTCTGCCGTCTTCCTGGAAGCCTCTTACTATTTTTTTAACAGTTTTATTCACACACCATACATTCCATCCAAAGTGTACAATCAGTGGCTCTTGGCATAATCACTCTTATGAATTCACTACCAAAATCAATTTGAGAACATTCTTATTGCTTGGAAAAAAAATCCATATCCCATATACCCCCCAATTATTGATGCTTAGCTTTTGTATAGTACCTTTGTTAAAACTGATGGAAGAATGTTGCAGTGTTACTGTTAACTATAGTCCTTAGTTTGCATTAATTGTATTTTTCCCATATACCACCCTATTATTAAAACTTTGTAATAGTGGTGTACTTTTGTTCTAGTTCATGTAAGAATTTTCTTATATATAATCAATTAACCATAATCATCATCCACAACAGGTTTTGCTGTTATTAAGGCCAATGTTTTATCCTCTAGCTTTCCTGCTAGTGATACACACAACCCTAGACTTCCCCTTACAACCATACTTAAACCCAGCACTGTTAATTACATTTACGGTATTGTGCTGCCATCACTTCTATCCATTTCCAAACATTTACAACCAATCTAACTAAAAATTCTGTATATCTAATGCATTATCTGCCCATTCTCTACCTCCTGTGTCGTGGTAACCTATACTCATCTGTTGATGGATACCTGGGCTGTTTCCATCTTTTAGCAATCATGAATAATGCCACTACTAACATTGGTGTGCAAATGTCTGTTTGCACCCTTGCTTTCAGTTCTTCTGAGTATATACCCAGTAATGGGATTGTTGGATCATATGGCAGTTCTATACTTAGCTTCCCAGGAAACCACCAAACTGCCTTCCAAAGTGGCTGCACTATTCTGTATTCCCACCAGCAACTTTCCTACCATTTTTAAGTTGCCTTTTTCTTTATTCAGTGTTTGCTTGATTGCTCCAAACATTTGACTTTCTCCAGAGTGCTGAGACAGTTTATTCTGGGAGTTTCTGCTTATTTTTCAAGGTTTCCTTGGCAGGACAGGATTTTGGATCTTACTCCATCATCATGCTGATGTCACTCTTGAAGTTTTATTTTAAAATAGTTTTGCTTATTTAAAAATAACGTTCTTACTCTTTTTAAATCATTTAGTCTATTCAGGATTGGAAAACTAAAAAGCAGCAAAAAAAGGAGGAAATTTTCAAATTAAAGGAAAAGGCAGAGGATATAACTATGCTTTTACATAATAAACAAGAAGATAATCAAAAGCAAAAAGAGGAACAAAGAAAGAAACAAAAACTGGCAGTTGAAGTTTGGAAAAAACAGAAAAGCATAGAAATGTCAACAAAATATGCTTCTCAGTTAAAAGAAGAGGAGGAAAAAGAGAAAAAGCAACAGAAAGAGCGCCAACGCCAGTTTAAACTAAAATTACTAATAGAAGGTTACACCCAACAGAAGAAAGAACAGGAAGAATTTTTGAGGCTTGAAAAGGCGCTAAGGGAAAAGGCAGAAAAGGCAGAAAAAAGGAAAACTATTGCTGATGAAATTTGCAGGTTTCAAAAAAGGGTGAGTAAATATGTTTCCTAAATAATTTTTAAATGCTGTACATGGAATTATTACTTCCAGATTCAGTTCAGCAAAAATGTATTGACTACTTCATATATATGGGCCTATACAGCCTGGTAACATTAGTATCATATTAGTATACCAAAATGAGCAAACGATGCACCCTAATTTTTAGTAGCTTATAGTCTAGTGGGAAAGATAGATGTTCAAGTAGAAGTTTTGGAATAATGTGGTAAATAGTGTGGTGATTGAAGTGTGGACAGAATACTTTAGTACTTTTTATGTATAGAGTTGTACTTTTTATGTACGCCTCCTTGTGTTGAGTCTTAAGTGAGGATAAGGAAAGGAGAGGTCTTCCTAACAGAGGGAACAGCATGGTTTGTGGGAGCAACTTAACACTTAAGTATATTTGCGGCATTAAGTAAAAGGTAGGAATCAATAGGAGACAAGGCTGGAAAGTAGGACAGGACAGGCCATGAATGCCTGTCTTCCCTGCCAAATGGGCTGGCTTTACCTGTTGGTAATGTGTTTATTTGATCACTGTTCATCTCTCCACCATAATGTAAGCTCCATGAAGGCAGAGATATTGTCCTTTTCATTCATCCCTGTACTCCAGGGCCTGATGCATTGTAGATACTTGATATATAGTTAAAGGAATCCAAGTTATTGTCATGGTAGGATTATAGGTGATTTTAAGCAAATACATACCAGAAAAATGCTGACAAAAGAAAGGGACTGAAATATTATTATATTAACAAAATGAAATTCAGTCTAAAAATATTAAATGAGACACAAGGAAGGGCGTTTTAAAATGAAAAAGAGTGCAAATGAGCTATAACTGTTATGGAAATCTGTACCTCCAAATACATAGTAGCAACATCCATAAAGCAGAAAATGAGGGAGGTTCAAAGAAAAAAAAAATATATTAATAGTGGAAATTTTAGTCATTTCTTTAAGTCCATATATAAAAAAAACTTCCTAAATAATAAAAGATCCCATGCCAAGAAAAAAAAGCAAGGATATATGAACAATTTAGAAAAAAGAAAACCTTTAATACAGAAAATATAAAATATATGAGAAAAAACCACACATATCTAAATTAAGAAGTAAAAATGGGCTTAACTCATCTATCAAAAGAAAAGGAGTTTTAGACTGGACAAAGAAAGTGATTCAGAAAGGATATCCATGTACTGCATTTATATTCAGAGAAAATAAGCTCTTAGCTTTTGTTGGAAAAGGTTAATATTGGGGAAGTAGTGATATTTAAGGAAACAGTTTTACTTGCAAACAATTAAACTTTGGACCAAATACAAGTTAATTTTACTTTCTTTCTTGGTGATATATGTTTTTTAGGATTTACATAAACTTGAATTGAAAATTCTAGATAGACAAACGAAGGAAGATGAAAAGGCAGAAAAACAAAGACGACTAGCAAAATTAAAAGAAAAGGTATTTTATATTGACATTATTTTTATTAATATCATAATTACCTGATATTTGTAAGTATACAGACATCAGATCCATATTCTTAATATACAGCTTTATTCCTGTACCATCTCCTTTAAATTTCATTATTTAATTTTTTACATATTAGGAAGCATAGCTTAGTGCAATTTAAGCAACTCTTGGTTTAATTCTACCATTTCATATTATAAGCACCTTTTTTCCTTTCACCCTAAATTATTTCTCTCTTCTTACTCACCATCCTTTTCTTCATTCTTTCTATATGAGCCTCTTTCTTAGACCTATGGCAGCTGTGAGCATTGTTTAATCTCACTGGTAATACTCAGAACTAACGATGTTGTTGACAGTTTATTAAAAGATTGATGTCTAGATTTTATTAGCTATATAACTAGAAGTTCACTGTGTATGAGGTTAACAGTTTTATTACTGTTCAGCTCATAGAAAGATTGTTTCTTAAAACTGCTTTCTTTTACCAGGGACCTTACTCGTTTATTAATTCAAATCTAATAGTTCATATAAGTTAACTGGTACTCATTTTGTTCTGATTACAGGTTGAAAACAATGTTAGTAGAGATCCCTCTAGGCTTTACAAACCTACCAAAGGTTGGGAAGAACGGACCAAAAAGATCGGACCAACAGGCTCTGGGTCACTTCTACATATCCCACATAGGTAAAGAGAACTTAGAATAAGTGTTCACATTATAATAGTTTAATTAACTGCATCTTTATATAAGTTTATATTTTTTTGCAATTTGTGAGTGTGTATTTTATAATAAAAAGTTGGCAAAGAATATCCATATACATTTTTAAGTTACCATTTAATCTGTTAGGATTTGTGTTTGGTTTCTCAATATTTATAATTTCTCTCCTTTTTTTCTCCTTAGAGCTATTCCAACCTGGAGACAAGGAGTACAGAGAAGAATATGAGAGAATGAAATGGGTATTCAGTTGATGAGAATGTTAGGATATTCAGTTATACTAGGAGATAGAGTAACTAACAATATTCTTTAAATATCACTAGCTCAGTCAGATTGATTATTAATTGCATTGTATGTGTATTGACAGGCATTAAGTTCCATGCTGGCATTGTCATTAATGTTCCCTATTTGGTCTAAAAAAAGTATTTAGTATTTAATTCATGTTGGGCTGTTATTGATAGAAATGTTATTGAAATAAGTTTATGTTACAAACATCATTTCATTTATATACACAGATAATTTTGAAGATATTTTGTTTTTGTCATGGCATAAAATAAATTGGGACAATTATAGAGTGACATTTTTTAAACCAAAATTTTATAACTTTTAATGCTTGGAGGTGAGTTGGCTTGAATAACAAAAATGTAGTTTTTTTGTTGTTTTTCTTAAAGTTATATAAAAGTAAGTTAATACTTTTTCTAAGTTTAACAAATTGGTAGTTTGGCAGTTACTACATTCTTGTGTAATAAACATTTTGTATTTGTTTGAAGCATGTTTTGTTTTATATACAGAATATTTATTTTTAAAATATGCCTCTCACCTCACATATCCTGTTAATTGTGTTACTGTTAATAAACTTTTTGGTTTCCTTCAGTTATTCCAAATTTTCCTTCAGTCTTTCTGGACTTCACACTTTTATAAAATCTTCATGTCTTTCACATCTTCCTGGCCAATGCAATTTTCTTTTATGCTTCTGTTTCCTCCACAATATGAAAATTCTTTGCTCTGAAACAAAGATGTTTAGAATATTATGAACACTTAGAACATCTGATGTTTAGAATATTATGATTTCTCTTGACAGCATGTAAGGTGTTTTAGAATTGTTAAACTAAATTCATTTGGTCAAAAGAGTTCATTTAAAAATTTTCAGACTTTCGTACCTGAATATACAACTTAATTCAACTTTTAATATGATAAAATCTTAGTTACTGACTTTCATTAGTTCCCCTCTTACAGGAAAGGTACCATATACATTATGAATACAGAAACAGTTCTTACAACTTTCATCTTAGAGTATCTTTAATTCTAATTTGATAATTTTAGGTCAAATGATGCTATTAGACATTACCATGAGTAGTGGT
Source organism: Choloepus didactylus (assembly GCF_015220235.1). NCBI lineage: Eukaryota > Metazoa > Chordata > Mammalia > Pilosa > Megalonychidae > Choloepus > Choloepus didactylus. The sequence continues at coordinate 55,495,712 of NC_051319.1, read as the reverse complement.
CAAAACCTTTTCTTATTTCAAAGTTAATTGTTAATATTCAAAGTAGATTGCTTCCAAATTTTGGAAGCTGAATTCTGATTATAGAATTCTTGGCGCAGAATGAGAGAACTGGCATAAACCATTCTTGATCAGAAATTTATTTATTTATTTATTTTACTTGTGCTCAATAACTTTTTTAAATTATTTGAGGCAGTTTAGAAATAAAATATAGAACAGGGCATGGGAATTTAACAATAGAACCAAATAGCTACAAATACAGAAAAGTAAATATTTTCTAGTGTTGCTTTCTAACACGTTGCTTTTTGTTGCACACAAATCAGCTTTCAATTTCCTGGCTTCTAAGGTAAGCATACTGTGTGATGTGATTCTTATGGTTTTTTGTTTGTTTTTTAATAAAAGAAAGCATGGAAGTTCTTCTGAAGAAACTACTCCTTCTGAATCTAAAATAATTTCTTATTATGTGGATCCTTTATATAAAGGACATTGGGTAAACATAATTGATAATATTTTCATTACGGCTCATAGATGTTAAGTAAGCATTTCTTATACTGGTTTAAAAAGTTTATTTTTAAAAGTATATTAATAAGAAATTTGGAAAAATCATGGAAGAAAAAATATTATAAAAGGCCCATAATTTCAACACCCCACAGTGACTTTTTCCAAAAGTATAGCTACATATTTTACATAACTACAGTCATAGAGTTCATATTAGTTATACTTTACATTATTTTCCTATGTTTCTATATAATTTAAACATCATTTAATGACTAAACATTGATCAATTATTTAGATGCTCTAACATTTCCGTACTTTGAAGACTTGGGCTATACTTCTTAGTTAATAATGTACAGTAGTATTTTATGTGGGGATTAGAATCTGTCATACATACCTCAAAAATCTTGTATGGTTAAAATCACTCCTGAAAAGCCTTTCAGTTACCTAGGAGATATATTATATTTCAATGAGTCCAACATTGAAATAGTTATTGAGCTGCTGATCAAATGAAATACTCGGTTTCCCTTTAAGGGCCATTTGAATAGGAATGTTATTTCCTGAGTATGTATAAAGTGTGCCTACTTGATTTTTAAGTTAAATATGTGTTATATGATTCCACTTTGAACATCTTCAAACATTTTTGGGTGTGTGACATTAGAGGGGGGAGAGAGGGAGAGAAATCTTAATTATAATAATGGAGTGAAAATTTCTCTAGACTGATATTCCCAAAGGGCAAGGACTATGGTCTCCATATTTATATAGAGAAGCACCAAGGCCCATACGGGGCAGTTTGTTAATGCAGTAATTGTTAAAGACATATAGGACTACGTGTGAATAAGTAGTAACTAGTACCTAGAATTATGAAAGGCACTTTGGAGTGTTGAATAAATATAACTCCAGACCAAAAGTTAAATTTTTTTTAAAAAATGCATTTTCTAAGAAAGCCAACAATTCAAATTATATCCAAACTTCTGTTAGCTTGTTTATGGCTGAAGCAATTTAAATCCTTCTCTTTTTTTCACTTTTATTTTTGTATTTTACACAAATGAAAAACAGCTAAAAGCATGTTATTTCATTTTTTCAGTTGTAGAACATGTTGAGCTTATTATTTTGCAGTTGCAAATTGATGCACTATTAACAATTTTTTGCTTTGATGCTGGATGGCTCCTTGACTCATGCAAAAAGTAAAATCCGTAAGACTTGTAAAAGAAAATTATGCAAGCAGTCATATATATATACACGTGTATGTATATGTTATGTATGTATATGTACATGCTCTTATCTATATGTGCATATATACACATATATTTAGAGATTCCTCGAATATTTCTAGAGAGGAATAGGAAAGTCCTTGAACTTCTGCAAAGTCAATACTTACTAAATATTTGTTTATCTCCACAGTTTGATTTGTAGCTTTAATTTACCTATCCATTCAGCTTAAAGCTGTAATCCTCCAAAAATGAGTCTTACTAAATTTATACTGACCCATCCGTGTTTTCAGATATACTATCTTCACATTCTCTCGGGCCATGATTTTCTCAAAGCGAACTTTGAAGTTGTTGACCTTGCGCTTACTCGCAAATATCCAACGAGGATACAAGTTATGACGGAAGGATTTGTGGGCTGGATTTTACCAGGACTAGGCGGTGTTTCCAAACCTTTGGGGATTGGAGTGGAAAAGGTTCGGTCGTGCGCTCCCTAAGGAGAAATCGGAGGAATAAAGTGCTGCTTAAAGTTTTCCGTTGACAGGTGCGGTTTCAATCACCTACAGGTCCAGTCCCCACCTCGCCAGTTGGACGGTCTCCGCCCTCCACTGCCAGGTTGCTGGTTGGGACGGCACGGCAATTGCTTCCGGATCGCGGCGGACGTCGTTTCCGGAGCAGCATGGCGACCACGGAGGGCGGTGGGCTTGTGGCGAGTGGAGAAGGAGAGCGGCTGGACTTCCTGCGTGACCGGCACGTGCGGTTCTTTCAGCGCTGCCTCCAAGTCTTGCCCGAGCGCTATTCTTCGCTCGAGACCAGCAGGTAACTCGTGGCCATAGTCAGCCGGATGGTACGGGTCTGTGGCCCCAGCGGAAAAGCGCCCCGGAGCCTTAGAGCTAACGCGTCGCAGGCAGGTTGCGACACAGGCGCCTTCCTTCTCCGGCGGGTCTGCAGAGAACTTCACTACCCCGAGCTACCGCGGGAGGGTTTGGGAAGCTTTAAATCGGGGGATTTGGGAATCTCTAGTTTCTGCCTTTTCTACTTTACAACCATTTTTCCTGTCACATATGTGCTTTCTTTTTATTCCTTCTCCCAGAGCCTGTGAGTCACCACTCTGAGACAGTTTTCTCGCCTCATTAGTTCCGACTATAAAAGGAAAAAAACAAAGCGTTCGTCAACGTGTTATGGATAAATAGCCTCTGTTGTGCTTCCTCTTCCCCCCGAAAGTCATTAACTTAATTATGAAAGGATATATGATTTTTAATGTGTAGAAACAGCAGAGAGTTTCTAAGTTGTGAGTCGAATTTTACTTTCTAGGAATTGTAAATCCATTGGTGGGATAAGATTGGCAAAAAGAAGTGCAATATTGGGTGAAGCAGCCTGTTAAAGTGTATTTGCAGTAGACTTGGTAAGGTTGGAGTTGACTGAGAATGTTTTCGCGGAAGAAACTGGATTAGTCGTTCAGAGAGTAAAAGCCTGGGGATGAGAAGAACGAAAGGAAGAGGCACTCTTTGCTCTGCATTGCTGTGTTTTGAAGTGAGGCTCCAAAGCTGCATGTATTGAATGGGGAAGAGACAGCAGATTATTTTTGCTCTTATCTTTCACGTTTCTGAACTCTGAGCCTCTGGTGTATTTTGAACAATGTATAACTGAAGCAGTTTGGGGAGTTTTGTAATCTGCTTCTTCACAAGTAGTCAAGAAGTATTTGTCAGCTGGAGTGCAACTGAACAGGACAAGGAGTTTCAGTCTTTCTAAGCTGTAGGTTGCGTCGGGGTCTGTGGTAGCATATAAGAAGGGCAGGTACCCCAATCCATATTTCCTTAGAGAGGTCTTCCTAATCTTTGCAAAAGAGACCTCCTCCAGTCACCATCAGAAATTATATATTTATTGTTTTACTTGTTTAGTATTCCTTTCACACTGGAATGTAAATTTCATGAAAGTGGACTCCTTGCCTATCTTGTTCACTCCAGTAATATTAGGGCTGCTCTGTACATTAAGAGAGCCACTAGCCATTTAAATCAATTTTAATTAACATTAAATGAAATTTAAAAATCGGTTCACACTAGCCACATTTCAATGGCTTAGTCACCCCATTGGCCAGTGGGTACCATATTTTTCTATTTGAACATTTCATCATCTCAGAAAGTTCTGTTGGGCAGCACTGCACTTAGGGCCTTGAATAGTATCTGGTATGTGAGAAATACAAGTAAATGCTGTTTGTTGAAGGATGAACAGATTCTTGAAAAGGAAAGAATAAAACATTTATATTCATTTCTCTCTAAGTATTGATTGACTAGCCGAACCCATACCTAGACTTTTAAATTAAGATTTCTGAAATCTAGTCCATTGTTGTAGTGATACGGGATGTTAAATATGTTGATAAATCACATTTAGATTTTTACGGGGGTTAATTTTATGTGAATTCAAAGCATTTGGATAAGAAATCTTCTACCCTGTTGTTAAATTGTGATTGTTAAAAACAGTTGAACTTTGCATATAGCTATCATTTAGGTCCATGAGTGCATTTTCAAAATGCCAATGTGTTTGATTCATCTATTCTGTAAAATTCCAGCATGGACAAAATCATGTTAGACTAATGTATGTTGGTGGTAAACTGTAATTCTGCTGAAAGCATAGGTAATAAAACAGCAATAATTGTCTGATTTAACAACTAATTTAACAGTTGATTTAATAACAGTATAATCTTAGGGTTTACACCAGGTATTATAATATTAGGTAATAGAAGTATAACACCTTGATGCATTGGTAAAGAGATATTAATTATGTTCTCTTTTATGCCAAGTGTTTATCACTTGGATAGAATATTTTTAATCAATTTTGGTTTTCTTAGAACTCATTTAATACCACATTTAAGATAATCTGCATGTATTAGTTTTTGTAGTGACTTTTAAAAATTTGTTTTTCTCCCACCTGATTCACAGTATTTACTTTCCTTAGTTTATTATCAAGTCCTTTTGTGATGCATGTGATTCATGATTGACTTTAAGATGCTTGTGAAGAAGCTCCACCTTTTAAACAAATTTCTACTGATAACAGAGTTTTAAGACAAATTAAATAATATGTTGGCTGTAACAGATCTTGCCCAGTATTGCATTTCAGTTCTGCAGCATTTATTTAGTGTCTCATGTGTATCTGGGCATGGGGATATGGTGTTGAACCAATGTTTCAAGTTTTTCTGTATTTGTTTCTTTTTATAATAAACACGAAACAGCTGACTCTTAGGAAAGCTAATATTGGACTGGAAATTTACACACTCATTATCTGATCTACCATTTTCATGAAATTGTTTTATTCCCCTGCTTCCTAATGAATAGGAATGAATGATTTTTACTTTTCTAATGATAATGGCTTTATGAAAATGAAAACTATATTGTTTCATTCAAGGTTTTTCTTTTTTATTAACTTCTGAAAAGTGAAATTTACTGAAAAGTGAAATTTACTGGGTAACTCCAGTGTTAGATAGTAATTGTTTGGTGACTATAAAACATTAGATTGTGCACTTTATCCATTAACAGATTTCTTTTATTGAGTGGTTTAGAGAGTTTTTTGTGGTTTTGAGTTATTTTTGCTATTTGTATTTGGGTAATGAGAATTGGGGTGGGCTTTTTATTGAAGAACAAAATACAAACCACTTTCTATTGTTATTTTTACTGTTCTAGAAGAAGTGTTTAGGAAATTAACTTATTTTGCAAAATTTCTAGGCTTTCTATTTTCATCTTTCCATTTTTCCCCCCAATTATCCTGTAGCTTACCATACTCCCCTACTTATCCTTTCATTCCCTCCCATATCTCAAGTATATCACTATCTAGCAGTGTATTTCGCAAAGTATAGTGGTGACAGTGGGAGGCTCTTAATAAACAACATCAGGGTATTTACTAAAATTCATATTCCTGGGCCCCTTCCCCAGGTCTACTGCATTGGAATCGTTGTGTGAGCCTGGGAGTCTGCATCGTAACAAGCATCCAGGTGGTTCTGATGCACACTAAAGTTTGATAACTGTTTTGCTGCTATGAGAAACATTATACAAATAGGTTATTACAATAATGCATCCCAATGTTAATGTACATATGAATCACCTGGTAATCTTTTCCAAATGCAGATTCTTATCACATAGATCTGGGATGGGATTTGAGATGCTGCATTTCTAACAAGATGGTTGTGATGGTTAGGAGCTGTTTTACCCCCAAAAAACATCTTATTGAACTTAATCCATTCCTGTGGGTGTGAACCCATTTTAAGTAGGACCTTTTGATGAGGTTCCTTTACTTAGGCTGTGGCCCACCTCAATCAGGATGGGACGTAATCCTATTACTGGAGTCCTTTATAAGCAGAATGAAATTCAGACACAGAGAAAAAGCCACAGGAAACAAGAAGCTGAAATTTAGCAGAACCCGGAAGAGAATGGAGAGGCCAGGAGAGGCTGCCTGGTGCATTGCCATGTGATGGAGGAACCAAGGGCCACCAGCAATCAGCCCGAGAATAGCAGTCTTTGGAAAGAAGGCATCACCTTGATGACACCTTGATTTGGAGTTTTTCCCAGCCCCAAAACTGTGAGCAAATAAATTCCCATTGTTTAAGCCAATCTATTGCATGGTATTTGCTTGAGCAGCAAAGGAAACGAAAACAGATATTGGTACCAGGAGAATAGGGTGCTGCTGTTGCAAATACAAAAAAAATGTGGAAACAGTTTTGGAATTGAGTAATAGGTAGAGGCTGGAAGAATTGTGAAGTACTTGATAGAAAAAGTGAAGGCTGCTGTGAAGAGACTGATGGTAGAAATGTGGATGCTAAAGGAACTTCTGATGCGGCCTTACAGGAAAATGAATGTTTTAATGGAATCTGGAGGAAAGGTAATCGTTGTCTTAAAGTGGCAGAGAATGTGGTGAAATTTAGTTCTGATGTTGGATAGAAGACAGAACCTGAAACTGATGAACTTGGAAATTTAGCTGAGATTTCCACACTGAATGTGGAATGTTCAGCCTGGTTTCTCCTTACAGTGAAATGAGAGAAGAAAGTGTTGACAACTGAACTCTTGGGGACAAAGAAATCAGAAATTGATAGTATGGAAAATTCCAAGCCTATCCAAATTGTGTGCTTGGAGACTAGGGACAGAAGCGGCTCTATTACATACCTTTCTGAGCTTCTGGAAAGTGAGTCCCTGGAGAATAGGGCTTCATGTAAGGGTTTAACGAACGTGAAATCACAACAATTTCCATGAAGTCAGAATTGGAAATGCAGTTATCCAGGAGGATCTGTGGAAAGTCCTTTTGTCTGATGGTTTGGACTGCTGTAAATTACATGGAAAGCTGACAAGATTTTTGCAAGGTTGGTATTAGTAAAACCACTGCTTCAGCCTGGACTAAAGGGGACAGACGGGACAAATGGGAGGAATATTGGATTCAGGGGCAGAATTGTGGAAGTAAAGATATGGCCAAGAAAGCAGGCCCACTTATGTGCGTGGAAAGGGTGAGTCTGCCCCGGCGCTTCATTGGGACAGGTCATCTGCCCCAGTGGTTGGAGGGTGCAAGCCTTCTACCCCATTGTTCAGGAAAAGTGTTGCACCCTCCCAGAAATGGTAGAGAGCCAGTATTCAGGAGAGCCTGGCCACCACCCTGATGCTCAGAGAGGGTGGAGCCTGTGACCTGGTGTTTGCAGAGAGCCTGGCCACCATCCAGATGCTCAGAGGGGGTAGAGCCTTAATTCCAGTGTTCAAGGAGAGTACGGCCACTGTACAAGCACTTGGAAAGGGTGGGGCTTCATCTCCATCAGGCCGAGAGGACAAAACATCGATCCATAGATGACTTTCAGACTTTGAAATCTAATGGAGTTTGCCCTCCTGGGTTTCAGAATTGTTTGGGACGTTTGACCCCTGTTTTTCTTCTAATTTCTCCCTGTTGGAATGGGAATGTCTATCCTATGCCTGTCCTTCCATTGTATATTGGAAGCAGATAACTTGTTTTCTAGATTTCACAGGTCCACAGACAGAGGGGAATTGTGCCCCAAGACAGACCACACCCATAACCAATTTTGATGAGACTTGGTACTTAGCATTGTTTCTGAAATGACTGAAGGCTTATGGGATGTTATGGTGGAACAAATCTACTTTGTATGTGGAAAGAACACGTCTTTTTGGGGCCCAGAGCATGGAGTGTAATGGTTTGGAGTTGTATGTACCCCAGAAAAACATGTTCTTAAACTGAATCCATTCCTGTGTGTGTGAACTCACTTTAAGTAGGACTTTTGATGAGGTTACTTCAGTTTAGGTGTGTCCCACCTCAGTCAGGATGGGTCTTAATTGTATTTCTGGAGTCCTTTATGAGCAAAATAAAATTCAGACACACAGAGAGAAAGCAATGAGAAACAAGAAGCTGAAATTCAGTGGAATCCAGAAGAGGCTGGAGAGGCCACCATGTACATTGTCACTTGATGGAGGAACCGAGAACCAAGGATCATTGGCAGCCAGCCTCTGAATGCCAGTCTTCAGGAAGAAAGCATCACCTTGATGATGACTTGATTTGGACTTTCTCTTAGCCTTAAAACTATGAGCTAATAAATCCATGTTGTTTAAGGCAGCCCATTGCATGGTATTTGCTTGAGCAACCAAGGAAACTAAAACATTGTTTATACCAGGTGATACTGATGCTGCTGATCCCTGACCACACTTTGAGCAGCAAGGCATTCTAAAACAGTTTGTATGCAGGTGATTAAAGGAACACCCAACTAGCTTAACCTGAAGAGAGACAAGGAATCAGAGAAGGCTTCCTGGAGGAGGGAACATTGGCGTTAAATATTAAAGAATGTGTTCCAATTTGGGCAAATGGACAATAAGAATAAAGGCAGATAAGAGTGTTGAGCAAAGAAACTTCAGTCAGTTCCTAATAGCTGTTGAAAATGTAAAGTGAGTGTGATAGGAATTTAGTCTGGAGAGGTAGACATGGGCCAGATCATGGAGGGTTTTGTGTGCCATATAGTCACTTCAATTTGATATTGTATAAGTGATGGGAAATTGCCAAGTGGTGGATCATCTTGGTTAGATGTGCATTTCAGAGTGATCATTGGATTTGAGATTGATCATTGTATTGAGTGGGACAAGACCAGAACCAGATAGACCAGTTAGAAACCTGTTGTATTAGTCCAGAAGAGGTGCTGAGGCAGTGAAAGTAGGGTTAGAAAGAAGATGAAGGAAGAAGGAGGAGTCCGAGTATTCTAGTGTTGGGACTGCTATCTGGTCTAGATATCAAGAGGCAAAAGGAGCAGGTTTAGAAAAGAAGAAAATTTCTGTAATAGCACATATCACATAGCTGCTTAGTTATTTCTCTCAATTTAACCTGCTTAAGGTTAGGAGGCTTGCTTTATTTTTGTCGCAGTATCTACTCTACAGTTGATGGTCAATAAATGTTTTTTGTTGAATAATTATGATAGAAAAACTGTGTTGTGTGTTAGGTAATTCCAAAGATTTTGCCCAAAAAATATTTCTCAGATGAGTCAGCCATTGATAGATATTACAGATGAAAAATAAGGCTTAAAATTCTAGAAGTCATTCAGTCTTTTATTCATTTATTCCATAATATCTGTTGGGCCTCTATGCATTGCCATTTTAATTAACTTCCTGATTAATTGTAGTGTGTCCTATTTCTTAATGTAGCTACTTGTTTACAGTTTTAGAACTTGTTACAGTTTGCTTTAACCGTAGCCCTATCTGAGATCCATGGAACCCATTGCTACCTGGTACATCATGGAAACACAAGCTCAGGGCACAACAGAAACTTTCAGTAAATGACCACTTTATTACTTACACAGCACAAAGGGTCCAGAAGAGCAGGGGAAGAGATCCCATGATGCTTGTCTCCCAAGATGGCTAAAACTGTTCAGGTCTGGGTCGGTGAATGGCAGCCACTTCGCCTTGGAGAAGAGAGACAAACAGTGCTGTTTGAGTGTGGTATTTATCCACTCTGGGGGGAGGGGCCCTGCCACTGAGAATTCCTGCTTTGATTAGCATCTGGGGCTGCTTGTTCCCAGTTTCCAAGTTTTAAGATTTGGCTGGGCCTTTTCATTAGACTTAACATCTCCCTGAGGTGTGGAATGGAAGCAGACTGAAACATCACTGCACAATAGAAGAGGAGGCAGGTGTAGGGGGAGTTGGGGTGGGGGGAGTGGGGTAGGTGAGGTCTGGGCAATGGCCCTGGCTGGGTGTGTGTCCCTGACTTCTCCAGTAAGATATAGGCAGGAATATAGCCCAATGTTAAAGACACTTGGAGATGCCAATAAAGGGATTTTAGTAGAAAGGGGCAAAACAAGTGATGCAAAGCTTAAGAGTCAACTCCCATAAATCACTGTTTCCAATTATAATCCCAAATTGTCAAGCACTGCTCTACCCTGAAAGCACACTATTCATTTAGTGGAATAGCAAATTCATAACAGGGTAGCTAAATCCTTTTACCACTGCACAGACTCCCCCACCCCCACCCTTTGTTTTGTACTTATTTAATCCTTGCTACTTTTGTGCTGCTGTTTATGCTTGGAAAACATGAGGGTTTGGGGAGACATCATTTCGTTTACCCCTTCTATCTGCGAATTGATCTTCTGGGGAAACGACTTAATTTACAGGGGGAAAACTTTCTTTTTAATCCATGTAAGATAAACTTTTTATGTATACAAAGGTATTGTTTGTTAGGTGTAAGTAGCTTACTGCCTTTGGCTTTTGAGGCTGCAAACTCTATTCAAAAGAAGAAAGTAAGACAACAGACAAATGCTTTTCAAAAGAAATAATAAAGTAAAAATAATGTCACCGGCCTGGGTTTTAGGTGCATGCGATGGCAAGATTACCCCGAATATACCTGCACAGGGCAGTTTGCCCAGCAGTTCACATCCTAAGTAATAGTCATCTGGGTACCACTAAGCCCAGTGTTATTTCTCTCAGAGGTCTATAGCCCAAAATTCTTTTGTATTTTTTATGGCTTGTTTCATTCTCTGTCTCCCAAAATTTCAGTACTACTTGTGAACTCTGGTATAATCAAATAAGGGATGCTTTCCCAGCATGGTTTAGAGAGAAGCCAGGCATTTACCCAAAGATTTCTGATGCGGCCTCACTTTATAAACATAAGCTATTCACTATAACTCTGTTAATCCTGTAAACCTAACCATCTTAACTGCTATGACTTTTTAAAATGGTAGACTAAAAATAATTAGGTATGCAAGATTTAAAAATAATTTACCACCAGATGATTGAGTTATAGTTTTTGATACTTGCTTATAAATGAAACACATCCCTATCCAAGAGCAAGTAAAATGAAAATGGATCATTTAGATAATACTTATATACAGGTAATGGTATGATTTCAGAGCAAGGTTTCTCAACCTCACCACTTTTGACATTTTGGGCTGGATAATTCTTTTTTGTATAGGACTGACCAATGTGTTGCAGGATGTTTAGCAGCATCCCTGACCTGTACGCACTAGATGCCAGTGTCATCCTCCCTCCAGACATTGTGGAATATGCCATGGGGGGCAAAAGTGCATCCAATTGAGAACTGCTGCTCTATTAGAATCACCTGTAGAGCTTGAAGAAAAAAAAAAAAAAGACCCTGTCTCCCACCCAGAGATTCTGATTTAATTATTCTTGTTGGTGGTGATGTTTTTTTTTTAAAGCTGATCCTAATTTTTTTTTAACTGATTCTCATTCTACAGGGGTGTTTCTTCTGTGGAGGAGAGCTCCCCACTAGGACTCAAATTCCACTTTTAATGAAGTCTCAAGCATATTAACTTGAATTCTTTGGACTTAATTTTCTTCAGCTTGAAAATTAAGAGCTGGACTAGATAATTTCTGAAGTTCTTAATTTAGAAAAGAATGCCAACTTATTGTTTAGACCCGTTTGAGTGTGTTTTCTTATTATGTGGATTTTATTGCCAGGAAAATCTTTTTTTATCCACCCTCAAGTCATTCATGTTCTCCACTTTTATTTCTGTCTTCCGTTTCCTTTTTTTGCATAATAGTGCTTTAGTAAAGGAAATTATTAAATATTTAACTTTGTCTGACTATAAAGATAATGTTTCACGTTATGGATCACAGTAAAACCGAAAACCCTGTTTCTAGAGCTCTCCAGGAAGGTTAAATGTAGTATTACAGGTCTTTTATTTATTGGGTAATTCAATAAATATTCAATAAATATTTCCAAATATTTATTGTTTTTAAGTGTACCATTATATCATTATTTTTAGTTTTGCCCCTTAAGTGTTGGTTGGAATTAAATTGCTCTGATTTTTTTTTTTTTTTTTTTTAATCTAAATGGATTCTAGCCTTTTCCATCAGGGATCAGAGAGAGAATTAGCCCTAAAAAAATGTGACTATTATCTCATTTCTCTTAAAGTTGGTACATAGCTAATATCATTCTTGATGCATAGGAGAGAAGTTAATTTATTACATACCATGGATATCTTTAGGCATTAAGGCTTAATTCCCTCCTGGAAATCTGGTTGAAAAGTGAATGCCTCAAGATTTTAAGATTTCAGACCAATAATTTGAAGTATTAATTTATTAGTGTTGGTCATAGAATTATTAGAACATGGGAATATAGCAGTGCTATAGCAAACAATATTTTAGGATGCATTTCAACATGAAAGGAATTATATGTATCAAAGTCTTTATTTAAAAAGCAGCCATTGAGATACTGACTTCTATAGGAAAGCACAAGGTTTAGAGTTCTGATTTTGAGCACAATATTGGAGGGAGAGGGAGAGTGTTGTCTTACAATTTTTCATTCCGTCAAAAAAATGCTCCTGAAGAAATACCCAAGATGGCGGATTAGGCGAGACCAGGCAAAATACTTCCCATGAAAAACACTAGATAAAAGACAGAAAGTGCTGCAGAATACCATTTCCAGCATTGTACCAGCTGGACAAGCTCCGCTACATCCACAGTGACAGTGCACTTGGTGAAACCGAGGGTCTACATTCGGAATTGAGTCAGTGAGTCTTCTGGGGAAATGGCAGCCTCTCAGCAGTGGGAAGAAAATGGGGTCAGCTTTTGGAGGCAGGGTTAGTTAAAAAAAAACCCAAAAGTGGCTGCGGATCTAGCAGCGAGAGCTGTGCGGTCAAGCGTGGTGGGGAGTGCCTTCCACACCCTGGGCACCTGCCTCCGTATCTGGCGTGGACTATGGCTGTTGCACACCTGCAGATGATTGTCCCAGAGCTAGGAACCCCCGTCAGCAGGCGGAGGTCCACAGAAGTGGGAAGTTACCATGCCTCGTATAGCTATCTTTTCAGCGGCTGGAAAATGCCTCTGCACTACACTGTTGCCGAGAGCTTCCCTTGGGGATTCTGCTCACCTGTGATGTTGTGCAGTCTTCCTCTGCGGAGGCCCCCGGAGTGCACGGCTTGGAGGCAGGGTCCCACACGGAAGTCCAAAGAGCCCACAGCAGAGAGACACTGTGGGGAATCGGAGTTGAAGGGTTGGACTTGTGGAGCAGCTTTAAGACTCTGGGAATGGCTGAAAGATCTGAGTCTTAAAGCCATCTTCCCTGCCTAACTGCACATGCAGACCCCCCACCCTCATGGCTGGTAGCCCCAACTGCTCATGGAAATTTGGACCCCCACAAGGTTTGGACCTCCACTTGCCGCAAAGACGAAGTTGGGAAGAACTGGCTTGAGGGTAATAGATGGCTTGAGGGTGCCATCTGTTGGCAAGTTGGGGAAAGTGCATTCCACCAAGCTGTAGCTCTAACAAATTATAAATAATTGTTCAAATATTCTGCATAGCCTGAAAGAACCCTATCAAGATAAGCAAATGCCAAGAGGCCAAAAACAACAGAAAATTTTAAAGCATATGAAGAAACAAGAAGACATGGATAACCCAAAGCCAAACACCCAAATCAGAAAATCAGAGAAGATACAGTACTTGGAGTGATTGATCAAAGAAATAATCACAAACAGCAAGATCATGGGACAGGATATAAGGAAGATGAAGAAGAACCTAGAAGAGCATAAAGAAGAGTTTGCAAGAATAAATAAAAAAATAGACGATCTTTTGGAAATAAAAGAAACTTGATCAAATTAAAAAGATTTTGGATACACAGTACTAAATTAGAGGAAGCCAAGAAAAGAATAAGCAAACTGGAAGAGTGCAATCGTGAAAGTTAAAGTACAGAAGAAAGAATGGAGAAAACAAAATAGAAAAATTCAAAATGGATCTCAGGGATATGATGGACAACATGAAGCGCACAAATATAAGAATAACTGATGTTCCAGAAGGGGAAGAGAAGGGTAAAGGTCTAGGAAGAGTATTCGAAGAAATTGTTGGGGAAATCTTCGCAGCCCTTCTAAACAACATAAATACGCAAATCATAGATGCCCGATGAACTCCAAACAGAATAAATCCAAATAAACCCACTCTGAGCCATATTCTGACTAGATTATCAAATGTTGAAGAGAAGGAGCAAGTTCTGAAAGCAGCAAGAGAGAACAAGTCACCTCAAACAAGGGAAACAACATAAGGCTAATTAGTGACTCCTCAGTGGCCACCATGGAGACGAGAAGGCAGTGGTATGACATACTTAAAATTCTGAAAGAAAAAAATTGCCAGCCAAGAATTCTTTATCCAACAAGTTCTCCTTCATACTTGAAGGAGAGCTTAACATCTTCAGAGACAAACAAATGCTGAGAGAATTTGTTAACAAGAGACCTGGCCTACAAGAGATATTAAAGGGAGTCCTAGTAGAAAAAAAAAGAAAGGAGAGAAAGGTATGGAGAAGGGTTCAGAACTAAAGAGATTTAGTAAGGGTTTATTGAAGGAAATAGAGAGGGGGAAAAATACATCTGACAAACAGAACCCAAAGAACAGGATGGCTGATTCAAGAAATGCCTTCACAGTAATAACATTGAATGTGAATGGATTAAAATCCCCAATTAAAACATATCAATTGGCAGAATGGATTAGAAAATATGAACCGTCAATGTGTTCCTTACAAGAAACTCATCTCAGACCCAGAGACACAAAGAAATTGAAAGTGAAAGGATGGAAAAAATATTCCATGCAAGCTGCAGCCAAAAGAAAGCAGGAGTAGCAGTATTAATCTCAGGTAAAATAGACTATAAATGAAAGGATGTTATAAGAGACATAGAAGGTCACTGTATACTAATAAAAGGGACAGTTCAACAAGAAGAAATAACAATCATAAATGTCTGTGCACCCAATCAAGGTGTCCCAAAGTACATGAGACAAACATTGGCAAAACTGAAGGAAGCAATAGATGTTTCCACAATAATTGTGGGAGACTTCAGCACATCACTCTCTCCTCTAGTTAGATCAACCACACAGAGGACCAGTAAGGAAACTGAAAACCTAAGCAATGTGATAAATGAATTTGAATTAGCAGACATATACAGAACATTACATTCCAGACCACCAGCATACACGCTCTTCTCTAGTGCTTACAGAACTTGCTCCAGAATAGATCATATGCTGTGCCATGAAACAAGCCTCAATAATTTTAAAAAGATTGAAATTATTCAAAGCACATTCTCTGATCATAATGGAATACAATTAGAAGTTAATAACCATCAGAGATTTAGAACATTCACAAATGTCTGGAGGGTAAACAACACACTCCTAAACAATTAGTGGCTAAAGAGGAAATAGCGAGAGAAATTGCTAAATATCTAGAGATTAATGAAAATAAGAATACAACATATCAAAACTTATGGGATGCAGTGAAGGCGGTATTGAGGGGGAAATTTATAGCTCTAAATGCATACATTAGAAAGGAATAAAGGGCTAAAATCAAAGAACTAATGGAACAACCAAAGAAGCTAGAAAATGAACAGCAAACTAATCCTAAACCAAGTAGAAGAAAAGAAATAATGAGGATTAAAGCAGAAATAAATGACAGAGAGAACAAAAAAAACAATGGAGAGACTAAATAAAACTGGAAGTTAATTCCTTGAGAAGACAAGATTGACAAGCCCGTAGCTAGACTGACAAAATCAAAAAGAGAGAAGACCCAAATAAACAAAATAATAAATGAGAGAGGCGACATTACTGCAGATCCCGAAGAAATTTTAAAAATTATGAGGATACTATGAACAACTGTATGCCAACAAACTAAATAATATAGAGGAAATGGACAATTTCCTGGAAACACATGAACAACCTAGACTGACCAGAGAAGAAATAGAAGACTTCAACAAACCAATCATAAGCAAAGAGATCCAACAGTCATCAAAAGCTTCCCACAAATAAATGCCCGTGGCCAGATAGCTACACTGGAGAATTGTACCAAATTTTCCAAAAAGAACTGACACCAATCCTGCTTAAACTCTTTGTAAAACATTGAAGAAAATGGAACACTTCCTAACTCATTTTATGAAGCTAACATCACTCTAATACGAAAACTAGGTGTATTAGTCAGGGTTCTCTAGGGAAACGGAATCAATGAGAGGTGTCTATGACTATAAAATTTATAAAAGTGACTCTCGCAACTGTGGGTATGCATGAGTCCAGATTCTGTAGAGCAGTCAGCAAACTGTCAACTCCAAGGAAGATGTCCAGTGAACTCCTCAGGAAACGAACCAGCAACTTTGACGAACTTCTCAGGAAACGAACCGGCATCTTCGATGAACTGCTCAGGAAATACTTCTCTGGGCAGCTGAAGAAGTGAAGGTCCTCTGTCTTGCTTATAAGTCTTCAACTGATTAATTGGATTAAATCCAGCCAATTGCATTCTCTCATTGTGGAGGACACACCCTTTGGTGAGTCATCAGTCACAGCTGCAGTAAATTGATGATTTAATAAACCAGCCTGTTGGTTTATTAACCAGCCACAAACATCCTCGCAGCAATTGTTAGGCCAGTGTTTGCTTGACCAGACATCTGGGTACTATCACCTGGCCAAGTTGACATAAGAACCTAACCATCACACCAGGTTAAGATGCTACAAGAAAGGAAAACTACAGGCCAATCACCCTCATGAATATAGACACAAAAATTCTCAACAAAATACTTGCAAATCAAATCAAAAGACACATTAAAAAAAAATCATACACCATGACCAAGTGGGGTTCATCTCAGCCGTGCAAAGATGGGTCAAAACATAAGAAAATCAATCAATGTGATACACCCATTAACAAATCAAAAGGGAAAAATGAAATGATCATCTCAATAGATGCTGAAAAAGCATCTGACAAAATCCAGCATCCTTTCTTGATAAAAACACTTCAAAAGGTAGGAATTAAGGAAACTTCCTCAATGTGATAAAGAACTTAAATGAAAAACCCACAGCCAGCATAGTACTTAATGGCGAGAGACTGAAAGCCTTCCCTCTAAGATCAGGAATGAGACAAGGTTGCCTGCTGTCACCACTGTTATTCAACATTGTGCTAGAAGTAGTAGCCAGAGCTGTCTGGCAAGACAAAGAAATAAAAGGCATCCAAACTGGAAAGGGAGAAGTAAAACTGTCATTGTTGACAGATGATATGATCTTATATCTGGAAAACCCTGAGGAATCAGTGACACAGCTACTTGAAGAAGCAAATTTGCGGGATACAAGATTAATGCACATAAGTCAGTAAAGTTCCTATATACTAGAAATGACCTAACTGAAGAGACACTCAAGAAAAAGATTCCATTCTCAATAACAGCTAGAAAAATCAAGTACCTAGGAATAAACTTAACTAAGGATGTAAGAGATCTATACATAGAAAACTACATAACTTTACTAAAAGAAATATAGGGGACCTAAAAAGATGGAAAAATATTCCATGTTCATGGATAGGAAGGCTAAATGTCATTAAGATGTCAATAGTACCCAAACTCATCTACAGATTCAATGCAATTCTTATCAAAATTCCAACAACCTACTTTGCAGACTTGGAAAAGCTAGTTATCAAATTTATTTGGAAGGGAAAGATGCCTAGAATTGCTAAAAACATTCTGAAAGAGAAAAACGAAGTTGGAAGGCTTACACTTTCTGACTTTGAAGCTTATTTAAAAAGCCGCAGTAGTCAAAACAGCGTGGTACTGGCACAGAGATGGACATATTGATCAATGGAATTGAATTGAGAATTCAGAGATAGACCCCAAGATCTGTGATTGACTGATCTTTCATAAGGCCCCCAAAAACCCTGAACTGGGACATAACCTGTTCAACAAATGGGGCTGGGAGAGCTGGATATCCATATCCAAAGCAATGAAAGAGGACCTCTGCCACACACCCTATGCAAAAATTAACTCAAAATGGATTAAAGACCTTGATATAAAAGACAGTACCATAGAACTCCTAGAAGATAATGTAAGGAAGCATCTTCAGGACCTTGTATTAGGCGTCCACTTCCTAGACCTTACACCCAAAGCACAAGCAACAAAAGAAAAAATAGACAAATGGGAACTCCTCAAACTTAAGAGCTTCTGTACCTCAAAGGAATTTGTCAAGAAGGTGAAGAGGCAGCCAACTCAATGGGAAAAAATATTTGGAAACCACATATCTGACAAAAGACCTTACATATATGAAGAAATCCTACAGCTCAATGACAGTAGTACAGACAGTCCAGTTATAAAATGGGTGGAAGTTATGAAAAGATATTTCTCTGAAGAAGAAATACAGACGTCAAAAAAACACATGAAAAAATGTTCATCTTCACTACCTATTAGGGAGATGCGAATTAAGACCACAATGAGATATTATCTCATACCAATTAGATTGGCTGCCATTAAACAAACAGAAAACTAATGCTGGAGAGGATGTGGAGAAATTGGAACTCTTATTCATTGTTGGTGGGACTCTATAATGGTACAGCCACTCTGGAAGACAGTCTGGCAGTTCCTTAGAAAACTAGCTATAGAGCTACCCTTCAGTCCAGCAATTCCACTTTTTGGTATATACCCAGAAGATCTGAAAGCAGTGACATGAACAGATACTTGCACACTGATGTTCATAGCAGTGCAATTATTCACAATTGCCAAGAGATGAGAACAATCCAAATGTCCTTCAGCAGATGAGTGGATAAACAAAATGTGGTATATACACACGATAGAATACTATGCGGCAGTAAGAAGGAATGAGGTCGTGAAACATATGACAACATGGATGAACCTTGACATAATGCTGAGCAAAATAAGCTAGGCATAAAAAGAGAGATGTTGTATGTTACTGCTAATATCAACACTGTAAAAAATGTAAAATAAATTATTTATATTGTGGAATGTTGGGGACCTAGCACTAGACAGCAGATAGTGAAGGGGGAGCGATAATCTAATTAAAGAACAGATGAGTTATGGAGGGTGAACATACTGTTATGGAATGCTGAGGAACAACTATGGTTTGTTACTATCTGGGGGGTATGGTAAGAACAAGTTTGCAGAAATGTAGTTATTTTAGGTTATTTGTTTTTTCTTATTCCTTTGTTTTGGTTTTGTTTGAAATGCTTTTTTATTTGTTTTTTAATTTTTTGATAAAGTTAAAATGAAAAAAAAAAGATTGAAAAAAAATGCTTCTTTCTGGGAATAGGAAATGCATTTGCATTTTAAAGTGTTTCCTGGTCCCCAAAATTTATTGTAATTTTTCCTCTGGGAGTCTCCGGGAAGGAGTCACGATTCATTAAAAAAAAAAAAAAATTGAATAAAGATAATTTATTCCAGCATTCCTTGAGAAGTAACTGCCAGCTATAAGTGTAATTGCTTTGGCACTTGAGTAAAAATTGAGATTTTTTTTTTTTAGATTTTGTAACCTTTTCTCCATATTTGTATTGATCAGATGCAGGGAATTCTCTTCATTAAACCAATTTTTAGTTTCAGCTTGCTGATACACTGCTTAATCCTTTAAATGTTCCTTTTAAAAAAAATTTAAAGGTTTGACTGATACTAGGTTATAAGAATAAATTGTTTTTATTGGCTTTTGCAAAGTTGTAGTATTGTCAAAATTATTGTGGAATTTCAATGAGTTTATTTTTCTGAACTAGTGAGAGTTCAGTGTTTTGATAGTTAAAATGGAATTTTACGTGTTTTTTTTTTTTTTTTTTTTTTTTTTCCTTGTAGGTTGACAATTGCATTTTTTGCACTTTCCGGTTTGGATATGTTGGATTCCTTAGATGTGGTGAACAAAGACGATATAATAGAGTGGATTTACTCCCTGCAGGTCCTCCCCACAGAAGACAGTGAGTGAGTTTTTAGCATTTTATTTTTAGTGTGACTATACGTAGCGTAACATTTGCTGGACTAGCAGATCTTAATATTTATTCATATACTGCTAATACATTTTATTCATCTGTATTTTCCTTGTAATGCAGCACTTTCATTCCCTTCAAATACAATACTTAAGCCTAATATTAATCTCTTGAGAGCAATTTGGAATTACCTGGGATTAGATAGAGTTGGTAATATAATACCAGCTCCCATAGATCTACAAGGTTTTGTTGGGTTGGACTCTTGTATATTTTCTTTGTAAATTTTTCGTTTGTATATTTCTCCATTGAGTAGCTCTTGGGCAGTGGCATTAGTGAAGCCTTATCATTGGGACCGTATGAAGTGTTAACTCCTGTTCCTATGTCTTGCATTGCATTGTTCACAATTATAGCCCCACTCCATGTAGTGCAGTTCCACACTGATGACTATTTCTTTATTATTTATATTTGGTATTTATGTTTGATTACTTCTATAGCATTCACTCTTTTTCATTTCCAGCCATTCTTTTGGTATCTTCAGTGAAAAGTTCTTTCTTTGCCATCAGAGTTTCTTGCCAGTCTCCTGGTTATTTTCCTTCTAATGTTATGTTAACTTTTTTTTTTTTTTTTTTAATAGTTTCTTAGAATTCTTAGTTATACTTGAGTCATTTTTATACTTCTTATAACCTGAAAGTTTTGATTAATAATTCTCAAAAATTCATGAATTAGCTGATCAACTAACACACAAGTTCTATAAACTCTTTTATTCACTCTAAGTGTAAAATACCTAACATATATTTAACTTATACATTTTAGAAATTCTAACCTTAAATGATCAAGCAAATAAGCTCCCAGAAAATCATACATTTTTATCAGTGGTGACTACTTAACCTATCTTACAAGTGTCAGAATTTATAAATTAACTATGTGATTCATTGGTTGGAGTAATCATATATAAATCTTGACCAGGTGAACTTTGAGAAATAATAATCTAGAGGGTTTTGTTTAAGAAAGAGAGGTTTAATCTATTAACAGAATCTCTTGGCCCTTGGGTATCCCAGTTTATGGCTTTCTCCTTTAGTGTTCTTGAACTTCATAATGTTTGTGTGTCTATGAATTTTTCAAATGTCTGCATGTTGACATATTCTTGTCAAAATATGATTAAGGATTTTGAATTAGGTCTATCAGTTTTACACATAAATATTTAATCACTTTTTAGCAGTTACATGAAGAAGCATACACGATATATTTGTCAATAGTTTATGTAGAGATTTTAACATGTTAGTGAGTAGGATTTATTGAGGATTCTGCTAAGAGCATCCCACTAAACCTGTGGAGAAGGGCTGTAATAATTAAAAAGAGATAGTCCTTATTCTCAAGAGCTTTTGGCTGAGGCAAGGTCGCTCAGTTCTAGTCTGTAATCACAGTTCCGGTCACCTGCAAAACGGAAGTAACTAAAAGCTCTGCCTTTTTTAACCAGGATTTTTTTTCCTGTAACATATAATTAATTTATTTTTAATTGTAGTAAAATGTATATAGCATAAAAATCATTTTAAGTGGACAATTATGTGACGTTAAGTATATTGACAACACTTCGTAACTTTTACCACTATTTCCAGACTGTTTTCATCATCTCAAACCAAAACTCATACTCATTTAGCAATAACTCCCCATTCCTTCCTACCCTCACCCCTGGTAATCACTGTTCTGGTTTCTATCTCTATGAATTTGCTTATTCTAAGTATTTCATATAAGGGAAATCATACAATATTTGTCCTTTTGAATCTGGCTTATTTCACTCAACATGATGTATTCAAAGTTCATCTATGTTGTAGCATGTACCAGCACCTCTTTAATTTTTACAGCTGAATAATGTTCCATTGTATGGATATACCCCATTTTGTTTATCCATTCATCTGTTGATGGACACTTGGATTGCTTCCATCTTTGGGCAGTTGTGAATAATGCTGCAGTGAACATTAGTGTAGAAATATCTGTTCGAGTCCCTGCTTTCAATTTAATGGATATATACCTAGGAGTGGAATTGCTGAGTTACATGGTAATTCTATCTTTAACTTTCTGAGAACTACCAAACTGTTTTCCACAGTGGCTGCACCCATTTTACATTGCTGCCAACAATATACAAGAGTTCCTGTTTCTTCACATGCTCGCCAACACTTGTTATTTCCATTTGTTTAATACTAGCCATCCTAGTGGGTGTGAAGTGTTGTCTCGTAGTTTTAATTTGTATTTCTCTATTGACTAATGATGTTGAGCATCTTTTCATATACTTACTGGCCATTTGAATATCTTCTTTGGAGAAAGGGCTATTCAAATCCTTAGCCTATTTTTAAATTGAGTGTATGATTCTTGTTGTTGAATTGTAGGAGTTCTTTTTATATATGCTGGATGTTAAACCTTTCTCATATATGGTTTCCAGATAGTTTCTCCTATTCTGTAGGTTGTCTTCTCCCTTTCTTTATAATGTCCTTTGATGCACAGAAGTTTTTTATTTCGATTAAGTCCATTTTATCTATATTTTTCTTTTGTTTCTTGTGCTTTTGAATAAAATCTAAAAATTCATTGCCTACTACAGGTCCTGAAGATATTTCCCTATGTTTTCTTGTCAGAGCTTAATAGTTTAGCTCTTATTTACGTCATTGGCCCATTTTGAATTAATTTTTTATATGGTGAGAGGTAGAGGTCCACCTTTATTCTTTTGCATGTAGATTTCCAGTTGTTCAAGCACCATTTGTTGTTTGATAGAATTCAGGAATGAAACCATCTGGTCCTGGAATTTTTTTAGGAGGTTTTAAATTACTGTTTCAATCTGTTTACTTGTTACAGGTCTTTATAATTTTCTACTTCTTGCATCAGTTTAGGTAATTTGTATGTTTTTAGGGAAATGTCTGATTTGTTGGCATATAAATGCCATCCCTCTTATAATCACTTCTATTTATATAAGGTCAGTAGTAACATCCCCACATTCATTCCTTATTTTACTTTATTGTGTCTTCTTTCTCTTTTTCTTTATCAGTCTGGCTAAAGATTCGTTGATTTTGTTCATCTTTTCAGAAAACAACTTTCCTTTGGTTGATTCTGTTGTTTTTCTGTTCTCTATTTCTTTTATCTGCACTCTAATCTTTATTCCTTTTACTGATTTTGAGCTTAGTTTACTCTTCTTGTTCTGGTTTCTTTAGGTATGAAGTTAGGTTATTGACTTGCTATCCTTTATTTTTTATATATATATGAATTTAGAGCTATATATTTCTCTCTGACCATTGCCTTTGCTGAATCCCATAGGGTTTGGTAATGTTGTATTTTCATTTTCGTACCTCTCAAGATATCACCTAATTTCCTTGTGATTTCTTCTTGACTTCAATAGTGTGTTGTTTAATTTCCACATATTTGTAAATTTTCCGGTTTTCCTTCTCTTATTCATTTCTGACTTTATTCCATTGTGGTCCAAGAACATACTTTGTATGATTTCAATATTTTAAATTTATTAACATTTGATTTGTGGCCCAACATGTGGTCTATTCTGGGAAATGTTCCATGTGCACTTCAGAAAAACTGTATTCTGCTGTTGTTGGGTGGAGTGTTTTATATGTGTCCAGTAAGTCTAATTGGTTAATTGTGTTATTCAAGTTCTCTATTTCCTTACTGATACTCATTCAGATGTTCTATTGATTATTGAAAGTGGTGTATTAAAGTTTCCAACTGTTACTGTAGAAATTGTCTATCTCTCTCTTCAATTCTGTCAGTTTTTGCTTCGTATATTTTGGGGCTGTGTTGTAAGGTATGTGTATGTTTATAATTGTTATATCTATTTGCTGGATTGAACTTTGTATTAATACATAATATTCTTCATTTCCTGTAAAGTTTTTTTGACTTAAAGTCTATTTTGTTTGACGATAATATAACTACTCCAACTCTTTTCTGATTATTGTTTGCATGTGATATTTTTCCACCCTTTTACTTTCAACCTCTTTGTGTCTTTGTACATGCGGGTCTTTTGTAGACAGCATATAGATGGATCATCCACTTTTTCATCCACTCTTCACTTCTAATCTGTCTTTTAATAGGGGAGTCTTAATCCACTGATATTTAAGGTAATGACTGAGGAGAAAGAATTTACTTCTGCCATTTAGCTGTTTTTTTATGTATATCTTGTATGTTTTTTGTTCCTCAGTTATTCCTTTGCTGCTCTTTTTTTGTTTGTTTGTTTTTTGGGGGTCTGCTTTTTAATTTGTTTAATTTACCTACCATTATGCTGGTAATAGGTGTCCATGCAGTTAGACTTTCCTTGGAGGTGGTAATAGGTCTTTCTGACCCACTGTTGGCTCCAGCGAGCAGGGTGCCAAACTTCATTTATCATGCAGGATTCCTGTAAGGGTTAAAGGACATGTTTCAACTGAGCTTTGCACGGTGGTCAAAGCTTAATAAATAGCAAACATTTAAAATCAGTTAGATTTTATCAAAAGTGAAACAGTAAGAAATTGAACAGTAAAGAAATTCTGATGCAGTTTATCAAGGATAGTTTCTTTTAAGCAAAATTGCCTTTACTTCCTCCTTTTTTAAAAGGGAAGCTCATATTGTCATGGTGAAAAAACAAATGTTGATGAGAATGTGGCACAACTGGATCTCTCATCCATAGCTGGAGGAGTTTTACAACTACTTTGGGAAACTAATAAATCTCCAGTAAATAATACTACTAAGAGGTAAAATCATTGAAATAGATCTGTATATGAATGGACATGGAACTCTGTCCACCAAATATTGTTAAATGATAAATTGAATGCCTATATACACAAAGGTGTTTTGTTTTTCAAATAATCTGTGTGATTATAATGTATCTGAAGAGCTCTGAGAGGAAACATTAAAATCTTTGTGGAAGGGAAGGTAGATGGGAGCAGAGGTGAAGGGATTGCAGGATACAAAACTTGAAATTTTTTTCTGTTTGTCTGTATTGTTTGAATATTTGCAGTAAATAATGCATTTCTCTATTTAAATATTTAAATTAGAAAAGGCATTATTATTATCTTAACCTGTCTTCAAAATAAAACAAAAAGGAACAGTTTAAAACTAAGTTATGGTTAAACACAAAAATTGATACTCTATTATATGGCAGAAATAATGCTGTGCATTTTTAATACTTTTTATGATTTTCACAGCACCATCAAGTACATCATCAGATTTTTTCTTCACCTAATCTCTGTTCCCCAGAGTTGGAAATGGAGAGTCAAAGTAATTAAGAGACTTGCCTGAGGCCACACACAGATATTAAGTGATCCAGTTGAACTGGAATCAGTAGCTTCTGACTCTTAAGTCCCAATCCTCCTTTTACTCTTTAAGTATATAGGTCCCTAGTGAGGAATATCATCTACGGCACTACAGTATATTGTGAATATTTAATCAAAATTAACCCTGGTTACCACTTAACTCCAGAGTTGTAAAGACCCTAGTGGTGTCATAGTAATAAATGTGGTAAGACCATTGGGGAGTTGGAGCCTTTCCCTTTGAACTTTAGGAGGAAGTATTTGGTAAATACTGGAATCAGGCTGGCTATATGCTTTGATCAAGAGAATTTTAGAGCTGGAATGGAGTGTAACAGGAATATTGTAGTCCATCATTTTACAAATGGTGATAGATGTATTAATATATAGAGAGGTTAAAAGTTTGTCTGCAGTAATACAGCCAGTTAGTGCTAGAGGCAAGATTAGAATGTACTTTTCTGTTGATATGTCCATTACATTGCTGACTCAGTGCAGTAGTGCTCTGTTTATCATGTTTGTTTTTCTGGGACATAGATATTTTGTCATGGGAACTTTGAGGCTATTTTATGGCTTTAAAGGAAAATAAATTTGATATCCCTTATAGGTCCCATAAAATATTAGAATTAAATGTTTGGAAAAGTAGATAAGGTAATTTAATATAAAAGATAAAATCTTTTACAATTTTATTTTTTAAGTGGATTCTTCAGTTGCGTTGATCAAGAATTTGGGGGAAAGATAGTACTGTGGTGGTTGGTTTATGTCCTCAACTGTTACTAGTCAGATGTCTTGTAGGTCAGTCCATAGATAATAGTCACAGTCCAACTGGAATTCTGAATTCTCAATTTCATTATTTGTTGAAGAAACTATTAACTCTCTAATCTCTGTGAAAATAAATCTCCCATCTGCCTTCTCTCTGATTGTTCTGGATATAATATTTAAAACTATCTTGTGATTTAGAAAATAGATATAGAAAAAAAAATTAGCTATACGATTTTTGGTTTACCTTGTCTAGGACTGTCTTGATATCAGCTGTAAACAAGGAGGTTGTGTAAGGTGTGTCCTCTTGCTGGGAACCCTTATGTTTCTTTAGACCTGTGAGGTATTATTTTTATATTTATAAAATACAAATGTCCATTTTTACATAAAGTAATTGCCACATTTCTTATTTGAATTCTCTTTCCTTAGTGTAAAACACCTAACTTTTAAAATGGGAATTAAAAAGTTAAGAACATGATCAAATAAGATTTTGAGTTTTATTTAAGCAGCATGATCACTGTTAATACTGTAGTGATATATTTTAGCCTAAGAGTTGTCCTTTATTAGAAACACCCAAATACAATTTCGAATGTATTTTTATTTTACCTTTCACAGTACAGTTGTCTCTTAGAAGAGGTAAGATGTTACTTTCTTAATGAAAAGCAGCTCTGCTGGTTAAAATATATATGGTTTAACTCTCATTGCAGTTTGACATTCTACAGTTTTATAATTGTTTAAAGAAAAAAATAATAAGCTGACAGTCTTTATAATGCTTATTTAACACACAGTTGGTGTTTAATATGCACTTAATAGTAAAACCCTCAGTTTTAAAGTGAGATATGACCCCATCATTGGGCATGAGTCAGGGTTCTAGCTTAATAATTGTCATTCATGTGTTGACACAGAAATGGAGACTTTTTTTTTTTCTTATAGTTGATAGCTGAACACATTACTTCTCGAATACACCCCTGTACCAGTTTAAATATATTGTGTCCCCAAACGCCATTATCTTTGATGCAGTCTTGTGGGGCAGGCGTTTTGGTGCTGATTAGATTTGCATGGAAATGTGCCCCACTCAACTGTAGGTGATTACTCTGATGAGATATTTCCATGGAGGCATGGACCCACCCATTCAGGTTTGGAGAGGAGCTACAGCCAAGAGGGACATTTGAAGAAAGCACAGGAGCTGCAGATGAGAGACAGTTTGAAGACGGCCATTGAAAGCAGACTCTTGCTCCGGAGAAGCTAAGAGAGGACAAATACCCCAAGTCAACTAAGAGTGACATTTTTGAGGAACTGCTGCCTAAAGAGGAACGTCCTGGGAAAAAGCCATTTTGAAACCAGAACTTTGGAGGAGACACCAGCCACGTGCCTTCCCAGCTAACAGGTTTTCCGGATGCCACTGGCCATCTTCTAGTGAAGGTACCTGATTGCTCATGTGTTACCTTGGACACTTTATGGCCTTAAGACTGTAACTGTGTAACCAAATAAACCCCCTTTTGGACAAGTCAATCCGTTTCTGGTGTTTTGCATCCCAACAGCATTAGCAAACTAGAACAACTATAGATACACATAAATATAAATACACATTATATCCATGTACATACTCCACTTTTGCAGCTTCTCCTTTTCTTCTCATCTACCCAGTTTTCATTTCTTTGGAGTTATCTGGATTTTTCAGCTGTATTGCTATCTAAACTACTTCCATATAACAAGGTAAACTTCATGGTTCTACAAAAGTGGAGGATGTGTTCACCAAATCAGTTCTCAACACTGTGTATCAAATAGAGATTGTTTAATGTTTTTAAATATGGTTGTCCAGGCCCCACCTTCAGAGTTTTGGTGCAGGCGCAAGAGGCATGAGGCATCTGTAGTTTTTCAAACTGGACAATTGATTCTGAAGGGCGGCCAGACCATACTAAGCACTTTGTTTTGCTACTATTGAATCAGGAACACTAGATGGTGCTATTTAGTAACCTCTGAAGAAGTTTAACAGTTTACCCTAAGTATGGATCGAGTTATAAATTTAGAATGAATTGTGTATTTATCCTTTAATGATTACCATGAAATAGATAAGCTTACCAGAATTACAGATGAAAGTACAATAGCAGATAAATTTTGGCATAACCATAAAGGAGTGTTTTTGGGGATTGGCTCATGTCCCCCACAAAAGGCATGTTCAGGTCCCAACCCCTAGTCCTTTAAGTGTGAACCCATTTGTAAATAGGACATTGGAAGATGTTATTAGTTAATATGCTTAAACTGAATGAAGGTGGGCTTTATTAATCCAATGTGGCCGAAGTTCTCATGAGCAAAGGAAATTGGACATGGAAAGAGAAGCCATGGGGGAAGTAAGCTGGACGTCAACAAAACCCAGTAGGGAAAGGGGAAGACACTGTCATGTGCATTGCCATGTGATGGAAAATCCAGGGAAACCCAAAGATTGCCCGCCAGCCCAAAGATACTGACCCCGGGAGGAAGCAAGTGTTCTAGCCTCTGAAACTGTGAGCTAATAAATTCCTATTGTTAAGCCAACCCATTGAATGGTAATTGTTTTAGCAGTTAGGAAACTTAAACAAGTGCCTAACGAATCTTTTAAGAGTGGTGAAAATGTTACCATTTAATGAGCATCAATTTTTAGAACATTAGGATTTAAGTGGGCAGCTGTTAACTCAGTTTAATGAATAAATTTTTTTGTTGGTGTCTTACAGTATTTAATGTTAGTCGGCTTTCCATAAAATTATTAAGATCTCTGTTGTTTTTGTTTGTACTGAAATAAACTGTTCCCTTTATCTACCGTGAAGTCCATAGACAAATCAGAAGAGGGCAAGAAATAACTGCATTGTCTTTTCCATATACTGCAACTTTGACCCCTAAGATCATAAATTTTTTTTCATGATGACAGTATGTGCTTCCCTGTTTAAAAAGAAGGAAGTAGAGTCAATTTTACTTAAAAGAAACTTTCCTTGATAAACTGCATTGAAGCTGTTAATTTCTTACTGTTTCACTTTTGATAAAATCTAATTAACTGATTTTAAATGGTTGCTGTTTATTAAGCCTTGATCACTATGCAAAGCACAGTCTAAACATATCCTTTAACCCTTTCAAGAACTCTGCATGATAAATGTCGAACTTTGGCACGCACCCTGCTTGCTGGAGCTAACAGTCAGTCAGAAAGACAGATACCTGTTACCACCTCCAGGAAAGGGATTTCACTGCATGGAGACCTATTACCATCTCCAAAGAAGGTGTCTCACTGCACAGAGGGTAGCAAAAAACATAACAATGCCTGCTATGAGGAACAGGACTCATAGGGTCCCAACCCATACTAATGGTTTGCAGCAAAAGCACAACTTACACAGTCAACGAGTGAAAAAACTCTTCACATAGAGAAGAGACAGAGCAAACTTACCTTCACTAATGGGCATCGGTCCTCCATGGCTAGCTGTCCCTATCAGCAGACTATGCAGGGAGGTGTTTTAAGCATACTTCTGTCTTGGTGGAAGGTTACCTCTCCCTCCTGGCCAAGACAGATACATCATTGGATGCCATAAATGGACATATTGTAGCCAGACTTTCTCTAGTGAATGTTTACATATGCTGGCGGGGGGGGGGGGTGAGGGTGGGTAAGGAATGTGCCAGTAGTCACTACCTGCTAGGGGATGTGTTTTACCATAAGGTGCTCCTGAGAAGGGATTCAGCCTGCATTTATTATCCCATCCAAGGAGCTAGTCTAACATAGTCCCTAGTACATCGTTTGTTTGTGTGACACAGGGAAAGGCAGCAGGCTGTGCTTGGACAGTCCCCTACTGCAATAAATGTTACTGTTCCTAATATGAATATGGAGGAAACTGGCTCAAAAAGGTTAAGTTATTGCCTACAGAACATGGTGCTAGTACTAATGGGAGCTTGAGTTTTACTCCAAGTATCCAGGTTTTTAACCACAGCCTCCTAAACTTATGTGGTATTTTTGAGCATCAGTATTTTACTACTTTTCGGAAATGTTATTAATTTAACCAAGCTAAAAACAGAGATGGACAAATAGACATGCTGTTCATTCATATACTTACCTGTGAGGAAATATGTCATTCAGAAATAGATATTTATGAGCTCCTACTACATGCCAGCCTCTGTGTATAACACCTGGCACAATTATCTAACTTAGTAGGCGGCTCAAGAAAGGTTTCTTAGTGAAAGTATAAACTCAGACTTGAAGATGAAATCAGAGCTTTCTTCTATCAATAGTAGAAATCAGATCACATTTTTGTGGAGAACAGTTAGCAAGTCAGTAACTTAAAAACGGAGTCTGAAGGGGGAAAAAAGAGAAAAAATTTATTTAGAAAATTTAAATTATAATAGGACAACATTTTAGGCATCAGGTAAAATATAGGGTCTAGGAAAATATACCTTTTGATACCCCCCCCCCAACTAGGGAGGGATTAGAACAAGTAATGATAAAAAGATAAAGGTATCCATGGCTTGGTAATGGAAGGATAACTTACTTTTACATTTTAAAAGTGTAACATAACATCTGATTTGAATTATGGAGGGCGTGGTAGACAGAATTCTAAAGTTGTCCCCCCAAGACTCCTGTTGCCAGGTTATTCAATCAAACACTATTCTAGGTACTGCTGTGAAGGGACTTAACATATGGAATTAAGGTTACTTATCAGTTGACCTTAAAATAATGGAGATTATCCTGAATTATCCAAGTGTATTTACATGAGCCCTTAAAAGCATCAGAGCAAGGCAGAAGAGTCAGTCAGAGAAATGGAATGGAAGAGGGCAAAAGAGATGCTGCAGCAAGGGGAGACAGAGATTCTCAATGTGAGAAAGATTTGGCTGCCATTGTTTTATCTGAGATTAGAGGCACACGTGGAAAAAAGGCCTCTAGGAGCTAAGGGCCATCCCCAGCCAACACTGATCAAAGAAACAGGTCCTCAGTCTTAAAATACACGAAGCTGTATTCTGCCAACAACCTGAAGGAGCTTGAAGGTGGATTCAGCCCCAGAACCTCCAGAAAGGAATGCAGCCCTGCATTTTTACCTCCTCTTTGGAAAAATGTCTATTCATATCTTTTGCCCATTTCATAATTGGGTTGTTTGCTCTTTTTTTGTTTAATTGAAGGATTTCTTTACATATACTGGCTATCAAACCCTTATCAGATAGATGGTTTCCAGTATTTT